>NC_071408.1:0-316250 GCF_017976375.1 Cuculus canorus
GGAACAGGGACCCAAGAAAATGGACGACTACCTATCAAGGACGCCGACGCAGGCCGCAAGGCCGCAGCGCCAAAGAGACATCTGACCGGAATCTCACAAAACACAAGACCGATCCACGCTTCAGTAAGGCGACGCAAGAAGAGCAATGCCCGATCGACACCGCATTGATGATCGCAAGCGTTCAGGGCCCTAGACATGGTGCCCAAGGCACACGCGGCATGCCTTGAGTGCAAAGCCATCGACATCAAGACCTACAGAAGACTTAAGACGTGGCGCGCACACTACAGAAACTAGACGACGAGAGACACGGGCGGGAAGCCCCGTGGAAAGACCTAGAGATGCAGAGGATGCACAGAACAAGTCCCAGAAGAGGGATCCAAGAAATCGGACAACTAATGAATGCGGACGCCGACGCAGGCCGCAGCACCAAAGAGACATGTGACCGGAATCTCACAAAACACAAGACCGATCCACGCTTTAGGAAGGCGACGCAAGAAGAGCGATGCCCGATCGACACCGCATTGATGATCGCAAGCGTTCGGGGCCCTAGACGTGGTGCCCAAGGCACGTGCGAGATGCCTTGTGTGTAAAGCCATCGACATCAAGGCCTGCAGAAAACTTAAGACGTGGCACGCAGACTACAGAAACGAGACTACAACAGACGCGGGCTGGAACTGCCCTGCCCACGCTAGTTTTGGGCACAGAAGTAGGCCCCTCTGCCTTTGCTTGCCCAAATGGGACTCTCCCTGCACGGCTCTCTCCCCTGTGCTACCTCTAAAACCCCTCCCCCTGCCATCCCCAACCTTCTCCCCTCTTCCCAGCCCCGGTCCCTCAACTTAGCTTTCAGAGGGCCGCGACTGAAGACGTCCTTGGCCAAAGCAGCTCAAATCACGTCGGTCAACTGGAACAATCCTGCAGTCACCCGGTTCCTCTTCTTCATCATCATCTGCAAGGAAACAACAAGAGAATAACAGTGCCAGCCATCAGCACCGCGCCGCTCGGTGCCAACATCTCGGGCTACACCCCCACCCCAAAAGCGCCAAGGCGTTCCGCTCACCTGCTCCGCGCTCCATCAAACATCAGGCCCTGCAGCTGCCGTTGTCTGGGGCACCTGCGCCTCCAAGAGACAAAATTACTTTTGTGCTCGTGAGAAAATCAACACTCTCGCATCCCTTTGCGCTAGGATCCAGCCTCACCTCAGACGCTCATCCTGTTCCAGAGGCGGCCCCATCGGCAGCGGCAAAAACCACAAAGTATTATAAAGCTGACTTGCTTTATAATGCTTCGCTCTGAGACACCAATTCAGAGAACCACCTCACCTTCTCGGACCATTCGTCGGCGTGGAGCTTTGCCCCTCCGAGGCTGCATGCTGAACCTGCAGAAAGACACGTGCTTGGGCACAACACAAAGACACGGTCAGGGCCCAGCAATTCCCATCTCCTGCTACGTTACCTCGACCGCTCGCCCACCAGCCTGCATCCTCTTGGACTTCCCCGCCGAGGCTTGCGCTCTACCTGCAATACACAAACAGCAAAGGATGGGCGTCCCTTCACGGACTGAAAGGCAGCTGAACAACAACTGCGCCTTCACACACAGGCCGCAAGGCCGCAACGCCAAAGAGACATCTGACTACAGAAACTAGATGAGTAGAGACACGGGCGGGAAGCCCCGTGGAAAGTCCTAGAGATGCAGAGGATGCACGGAACAAGTCTCAGAAGAGGGAACCAAGAAATCCAACGACTAACGAACACGGACGCCGAAGCAGGCCGCAGCGCCAAAGAGATATCTGACCGGAATCTCGCAAAGCACAAGACCGATCCACGCTTTAGGAAGGCGACGCAAGAAGAGCAGTGCTCGCTGGCCGCCACATTGATGAGTACAAGCATTCAGGATCCTAGACGTGGTGCCCAACGCACGTGTGGCATGCTTTGAGTGCAAAGCCATCGACATCAAGGCCTGCAGAAGACTTAAGAAGTGGCGCGCACACTACAGAAACTAGATGACGAGAGACACGGGCGGGAAGCCCCGTGGAAAGACCTAGGGATGCAGAGGATGCACGGAACAAGTCCCAGAAGAGGGATCCAAAAAATTGGACAACTAATGAACGCAGACACCGATGCAGGCCGCAAGGCCACAGCCAAAGAGACATCTGACCGGAATCTCGCAAAACACAAGACCGATCCCCGCTTTAGGAAAGCAATGCAAGAAGAGCAGTGCTCGATCGACGCCGCATTGATGAGTACAAGCATTCAGGATCCTAGACATGTTTCCCAAGGAATTTCCAGCATTCCTTGAGTGCAAAGAAGACATCAAGGCCTGCAGAAAACTTAAGACGTGGTGCACAGACTTTAGAAAATGGGTGACAGCACACATGGGCAGGAAGCTCCATTGATAGACCTAGAGACTCAGAGGATGCACCAAACAAGTCCCAAAACAGGGATCCAAGGAAATGCATGACCACCTATCGTGGATTCTGACAGACACTGTAAGATTGCAGTAAAGGCAACTGACTGGAAACTTCCAAAACAGAAGACCGATCCATAATTTAGGATTGCGATGCGAGAAAAATCACTACCCAATTGAGATCGCATTGATGAGTCAAAGCATTTGGAAACCTTGAGATGGTGTCCGAGGCTCGTGTCACACAGCTTGGCTGCAACAAGAAGATCAACACCTGCAGAAAATTTAAGACACACAACAGATGGACTACAAAAACTATACAAGAACACAGACACAAGCTAGTACTGCCCTGCTCGGCACATACTAGTGTTGAGCTGAGAAGCAGCCCAACTCAGGCTTCTCTGTCTTTACATGTCCAACGTGGACTCTTCCTGCACTGTCCTCTCCTCTATGCTACTACTAAAACACCTACTTGCCATTCCCAACCTTCACCCCTCTGCCACACCTCACCCCACCCCCGGTCCCTCAACTTAACTTTCAGAAGGCCAGGAGTCATTCTCAGCAGAAAAAAACTGCTACATCGTCAGCTATCTGGGATGATCCTACAGTCACCAGGTTCCTCTTTACCATCTGCAAGAAAGCCAAATGGAAAACTAAAACAATGCTGACAGTCAGCATTATGCTGGTCCATGTCAGCGTCTCACAGAACAACTTGCTCTGCTTAACTGCCACATTGTTCACTCACTTGCTCCACACTGTTTCTAGTGTCAGACGGTGCAGCTGTTATCACCTAGGACAACTAGGATAACAAGAGAAAATTACTGTCGTGCTTGTGAGAAATACATCCCATGCTCCTTCTCCCTACTACCCAGCTCATCTCAAATGCTCTTCACGTTCTTAAGGTAGCCTGCAGAGCTCATGAAAAAACATAGGTAAGTACTTAAGAGAGTTGCCATGTAATACATTGCTCTTAGAGACATACTGACTTTCCTTCTCACAGTCAGCCCCACAATGATGAGAACAAGCCTTAATAGCTTACCAGTGCCCCAGAATTCTATGCCGTCTGCTTGCCTCTCCTCCCCACCGCTCCTATCATAGGAATATAGTGGTGATATCCAGGACAAAAGAAAGATGAGCCACGGGAAACCAGATGTTAGGAAATTACCCAGCTTCAATTGCAGGAGCGAGCAAAAAACACTTGCTAAAATATTCTAATTGAAAACCATTAAAGATGATAGACATATAAGGCATAAAACCACAGGACGCTCACCGTGCAGTGATGGAGACAGCCTAAAGGATCAAGCGGGGAAGATGGCAAGCCCAATGCAACAGTGGTGAGATGCACTCGAGAACAATAATTTACAAAGATCCCAAAAGAATTACAGAGGCAGGCAGTCAATGGAAAAACTCAAAATGTTGGGATTCAACTACTGAAAGTCCTAAATTGGAAACTCAGCGACCATAAAAAACCCACAATGGATAATAATGAGGAGGTAACAACTGCTGTGACCAATACCAAAGCAAACCTCACTGCTAAATTAAGGAAAAATCAAAGACTCTGCTAATAAGGGAGGCTCACGTGCCCACAGAGCAGATGAAGTAGAGTTGGTCAAGTACTAACTGTTACAAGCCAAAATAATATCCATTCTCTTTCCTGAGAAACGGAAGAGAAAGTAGGGACAGAATCCTGCACTGCACATAAGCACCAAGTCCATACCTTTAAGTAGCAAGGTCTCTGACGTTCAGATGGGTGAAAAGAAGTCAGTTAGGGAACACAGTAAGTAGAAGGCACAAGGGAGCAGAGGTCTCAGAGCCCTGGAGATTACATTTTTCAGTGTAGCCGATGCTTTTCAAGATCAGACTCATCTGATGTTCAAACTAGACAATGGCTGCATGAACGTTCAGATGATCCACACCCTGTATGCCAGCTTCATCGTATATCCCACCATCTGCAGAGAGATTAGAATAGGGCAAAATTGAATGACACTCGCATCTGACTGCAAAACCAACCTCAGAAAGACCAACGAACCGGCCTCCCTTTCCTAAGCATCCCCCAGTCCTAAACCATCAGTCCTTCTCCAATCCAATGGTCAGAGAAGGAAGCCTCCTCCTTCCTAACAGGACCTGCCCTATATTTGAACTCCCTGACCCTTCTGTGTTGCTGTTTCTGAACCCTTCCCTGTGTTCTTCTGGCCACTTCTATCTTCTGCCAGCCCACAGATTCAAATTCCCACTCTAGGCTTGCAAACTGGATTCTAGATTATTATAACCTACAAGGTGCCCATTATAAACTGCGAAGGCTCTAGCACCAATGCATCATATCACATGGTATGAGAAACAGCAACAAATCATCTTACAAATACAAATTCTAAGCAAAGGCAAAGCATCTAGAATAAAAATTAAAAAAAAAAAAAAACCAAAAAAAACCCCCAAAAACCCAAACTGTTAAAACATCTTACAACCTCCAACATCCAATAAAAAAATTACTGACTTAAAAACAAACACATCCCTGTACACAAAAAAAAATACTCACAGCTGCATATACTGCTTAGCCTGGAGTCCTCTCAAAGCTCTTACCGCCAACATATGCCTCTACTTCTCTAAAAGACAAAAATAATAAACAAAAAAATTACTATTACTAATAACTTAGCATACTTAAAAGCAGCAAACACTTGAAAGAACAGCAGAGCACTAACCTCAAACAAGATCAGAAGCTAAAGGACCTTCAGAAGAAAGGCCTGTGGCTTATATACACCTGGGCCTCCCCACTCACCACCAGGGAATAGGGTGGGGCTAACCCCTCAAAGGCATAAATAGGGCATGGGGAGCAGCTGTATTTTATTAACTCTGCCTTACATTCACAGCAAGAAAAGCACTGAATGCAAAATAGCAATCTTAGCAGAAATAACAGCATATGCTCTTTCAATACAATATTGTGCCAGTGATGTGACTAGGTATTGAATATTTTAGGGTTGGGCTTCTTAGCTCCTTTTATTTACAGTGCTGTCGTGCTACTTTTTTCCCTTGGTTTTCCTGTACTTTTATTTTTCTGTTCTGCCTTCTCTCCTTTTTCTTTCCATTCTTCGGTCTCTGTCCTGTGCCTGTAGTACCGTTTTCCTTTTCCATCTTTGTCCCAATCTGCTTCCTTCTCTTTTTCCCCGCAATTTCAATGGCTCGATCCCTGGAGTTCTTCTTTTTTTTTCTCTGTGCCTGCAAGTGCCTTGCCTTCCTCTCTCTTTCCATTCTGCTCTCTTTCTCTCCCTATCCCTTCATATTGCTCACTGTTGCTGTTCTAGTTTTCTCTTTTGTTCTGTACCTTGACAAGCCCCTTTCTTGCTCATCTTGCTATTTCTGATCTCTTCCGCTAATCCCTGCCCTTTTTTTTTAATCCTCTGTCTGTCTGCATGGCTCCTAACGCCTCTCTTTCTTAAGCCAGTCCCCTGTGCTTCTCAAACAAGCCAGCTCACTCTGTTCCAGAGGCTGCCCAAATGGCACTCGCAAAAAACAAAACATAAAAGCTAAGCCGAGTTGCTATATAATACTTTGCTCTTAGTCACCAATTCAGACAACCACCTCGCCTGCTCAGATCATTTGTCAGCATGAAGCTTTGCCCCTCTGAGGCTGCATACTGAGCCTGCAAAAAGAGGCATGCTTAGACACAACACAAATACACAGGAAGGTCCCAGCAATTCCCATCTCCCACTACATTACCTTGACTGCTCGCCTACCCAGCCTGCATCATCTTAGGCTGCCCTGTTGAGGCTTGCGCTCCACCTGTAGTACACAAACAGCGAAGGACGGGCATCCCTTCATGGACTTTAAGGCAGTTGAACAATAACTCCTGCTTCACGTAACTCACCATTGCTCTCCTCATCCAAGTCAGCTCCACCGCCACTATTCTACTTTGCTCATTGCTCGGTACCTTCAAAGTAAAAACACAAAACCAAAACCCCTTATCTCATCATATAGCCACCAGTCACACCTTCCCACCTACACCACAGCTGACCCACCTCCTTGTGGCACTCTACCCCCAACTCCCTCAGCAGCTTTTGGCACACACATCGTAACTCTGCATCTGAAAAACACGGTATCAAAGATGTTACACAGACACTCAGTGACACCTTAACAGTTCCAGACCTCTCACTTCCATTTAGCGGTACCATCTCTACTGCACACTACAGCCAAGGAGAACAAATCCACAACCAAACCTGAAGTCCCACACCCTTGGAATTTGAACTGCTTCGCTACCACTCCACTGCCTTCTCCCACACAGTTCTGGTCATCCCCTCTGGGGCTGCAGAGCCAAGCAGAAACTGCTCTCCTCACCCGCCGCATCTAGGGCTGCTTCTTCTGCAACATACTTGATACCCCTAGACTGCAAGGTTTAGGCATATCAACATATTAACCACAGAATCTTGCCTTTAGACCTCTGCTCACTCTTATCACCTCCATGCATCAGGCAGAGCAGCTCCAGACAGACACAAAACACACACAGAACAAGACTGCATGCAAGACCAATGTCGTGAACCAGGGACAAAAGAAAACTCGCTCTAAGAAGAACGACTCCCAGACCAGACATGCCATCAGGCAAGACTATGTACAGGGCTATGAGGAAGAATCTATGGCAGAGGATGCACGGAACAAGTCCCAAAACAGGGATCCAAGAAAAGGGATGACTAATGATCACGGATGCTAACACAGGCTGCAAGGTCGCAGCAAAAGGCAACTGACCAGAAACTTCCAACACACAAGACTGCTCCACACTTTAGGATTGTGATGCAAGAAAAGTGGTGCCTGATCGACAGTGCATTGATGAGTACAAGCATTCAGGACCCTAGACATGGTGCCCAAGGCAGGTCCGGCATGCCTTGAGTACAAAGAGAATATCAAGACCTGCAGAAAATTTACAACACAGCAAGCTGACTTTAGAAACTATACAACAACACAAACAGGCTGGAACTGCCCTGACTGGCACATGCTAGCATTGGGCTGAAAAGTACATCCCCCCAGCTTTTACCTGCCCAAAGGCGACTCTTCCCACAGTCCTCTCCCCTTCTCAGGAACTCTTCCATACCATCCCCAACCTTCTCCCCTCTTCCCATCCCCGCATCTCAGCCCTGGTTACTTAGCTTAGATTTCAGAGCAGCAAGCGCCTGACGCCACCCTTGGCGGGAAAAGCTCAAACCACATGGCCTAACTGGAACAATCCTACCATTGCCCTGATCCTCTTCATCATCTGCACAAAAACCCAACAGAAAAAACACACAGTGCCAAGAATCAGCATCACACTGCTCACTGCCAACATCTTGTACTACACTCACTGCAAAACTGCCAAGGCCTTCTGCTCACCTGCTCCCTGCCAATTCAAACATCTGATGCCGCAGCCATCATCACATGGGTCACCTAAGATAACAAGACACAAAAATTACTGTTGTGCTTCTGAGAAATCAGTCCCATGCTACTTCTCCCTACTACTTGGCTCACCTCAACTGCTCTTCCCATTGCAAAGGCGGCCCGCACAGCACCTGCAAACCCAAAGATAAATGCTGAACTGCTGTGCAACACTTAGCTAATAGACACCGATTTGGACATCAACCTCCTCACTGTCACGGACAACTTGTCAACATGTAGCTTCACCCCTCTGAGGCTGCGTACAAATCCTGCCAAAACCAAGAGAAGATACATGCTCAGTTACTACACGAAAGCAAAGGCTGTCCACAGTGATTGCTATCTACCAGGCCACTACCTTGCCCGCCCAGCCTCTGTCATTTTGTGCTGTCACGTTGAGGCCTGTACCACCTGTAATACACCCCACAAGGGATGCTTGTAACTTTGTGGACCATAAGACACACAAGTAGTAGCTGCTATTTCACATAAGTCACCATTGGTCCTCTTGCCCAAGTCCACTCCTGTGCCAGTATACCTTTTGCTCATTACACTGCACCTTCAAAGTAAAATCAAACGAAAACCTGTTATCTAGTCATATAGGTACTGGTCATACCTTCCCATCAATAATTCAGCCAACCCACCTTGCTATGGTATTCTACACGCCGCTTCATCCTCACCCTTTATTGCACAGTTCATTGCTCAGCATCTCAAAAACACAATATCAAAGATGACAACCTGATATCATGTGGTAGCTTAATAATTCCAGACATCTTGTTTCCTTTTAGGAATACTCTATTTCACACTGCAGCCAGCAAAAATCCGTTCTGATCCAAACATTGAGACTCTCAGATACCAGATGTGACACCCTTAGAATTTCAACCACCCTACTAATGCTCCAGTGGCCGCTTCCAGACAGCTTTGGTCATTTCCTCTGTGGCTGCATAACCTGTGGAAGTGACTCTCCTCGCCCGCTGCCATCTGTGGCTGGTTATTCTGTAATGTACTGTACGACCCTGGCCTTTAAAGTTCAGGCATATAGACATATTGAACAGAAGACCTTACTGCTATTCTTCTGCTGACTATGGCTTCTATGCCTCAGGCAGAGCAGCTCCCGCCAGACACAAACACACAGACCAACTCAGCACATAAGACTAGTGACATGAACCGGAGACAAAAAAGAAAAGTCTTTGTAAGAAGAATGACTCCCAGACCGGAAATGGCATCAAGCAAGAAGACAAAGGGGGCTGCAAAGAACAAACTATGTCAGCCTGGAAAAGTGGAAACCATGGCCTGTTTCAAGAAGAGATATGGTCACAATTGGAAGGGTGCACGTGCAAGCAGTCCTGCTTAAAGGCCTTAAAATTGAGAGGATGCATGGAAGAAGTCCCAGAACAGGGATCCAAGAACATGGATAAGTAACAATCAGGGATGCTGGTTGATGCAGGCTGCAATGCTGCCGCAATGTATGACTGACAAGAAACTTCCAAAATGCGAGACCAATCCATGCTTTCAGATCGCAATGCAAGACAGGCGGTGCCCAATTGGTACTGTACCGACGAGTACAGGCATTTGAGACCCTAGAGGTAACACTCAAGGCATCAGGACCTGTGAAAGACCTAAGACACAGGCAGACTGTGACCTTCACAACAATGCAGACACAGGCTGGAACTGTCCTGCCTGGCAGACAGTGTCTTTGGGATGAAAAATAGTCCTCTCCACTTTTAACTGCCTCAAGTGGACTTTTCCAGGAGAGCCCTCTCCTCTACGTTGCCCTTAAAACCCCTGCCTGCTATTACAAACCTCCCTTCTTCTCAGTCCAACCTCAGCCCCGGTCCCTCTACTTAGCTGTCAGTAGGCCAAGAGCCTGAAGCCAAGTTTTGCAGAAAAAGCTCAAACCATGACAACTATCTGGAATGACTCTGCTGTCACTGGGCTCCTCTTCATCATTTGCCAAAAAAAACCAAACAGAAAACACAGAGCCAACAGTCAGCATCACACTGCTCAGCGCCAACATCTTGTACTACACCACTACCACCCACTGCAAAACTGCCCAGGCATTCCGCTCACCTGCTCCACGCTAACTCACATGTCAGACGCTGCAGCTGTCATCACCTGCAGCACCTAAGGTAACAAGCAAGACAAAGGTTGCACTTGTACAAAATCATTCCTGTGCTCCTTCTCACTATTACCCAGCTCACATCAAATGCTCTTCCCGTTCCAAAGGCAGCCTGCGTGGCCATTGCAAAACCAAAGATAAATGCTTAACTGAACTGCTGTGAGATACTTTGCTCTTAGACACCAATTTGGACAATAACCTCCTCACCCCTCGGACCATTTGTCAGCATCAAGCTTCACCCCTCTGAAGCTGCGTGTGGCACCCGCGAAAAAGGAGAGATGTGCTCAGATACTACCCTAAAGCACAGGCTGCCCCCAGCAATTCCCATTTCCTGCTCCGTTACCTTGACCGCTCTCCTGCCCAGCCTGCATCATCTTGGGCTGTTGTGTTAAGGCTTGTGCTCCACCTGTAATACACAAACAGCAAGGGATGCTTGTAACTTCATGGACTGAAAACCAACGCACAGTAGCTGGTCATATACCCACTGGTCACATCTTGCCACTGACACCACAGCCGATCCACCTTGCTATAGCACTCTACCTGCAACTCCATCTGCAACCTTTGCACACAGATCATCCCTCTGCATCTGAAAAAACACAGTATCAAAGAAGTCACCCTGATACTCAGTGACACCTTAACAGTTCCAGACATCTCATTTCCATTTAGCGATACCATCTCCACTGCACATGACAACCAGGGAATAAAAATCTACAACCAAACCCAAACATTAAGTCCCACACCCTTGGAATTTAAACTGCTTTGCTACCGCTCCACTGGCTTCTCCCGCACAGATTTGGTCATCCCCTCTGTGGCTGCAAAGCCAAGCAGAAACTACTCTACTCACCCGCTGCATCTAGGGCTACTTGGTTCTGCAATGTACGGTACACTCCTAGACTTCAAGGTCTAGTCATATCAGCATATTAACCATAGAATCTTCCTGTTATACTTCTGCTCACTCTTACCGCTTCTATGCCTTGGGCAGAGCAGCTCCAACCAGACATAAATACACACGCACACCACCACACGCAAGACCAATGACATGAACCAGAGACAAAAAAAAAGAAAAGAGAAATCTAAGGAGAATGACTCCTGGACCAGAAATGCCATCAGGCAAGAAGACCTAGGGAGCTACAAAGAAGAATCTGTGGCAACCCTGGAAAAGCGAAAGCCATGGCCCATTCCAAGAAGAAATAAGTCTGCAGCTGGGAGGATGCATGTGCAAGAAGCCCTGCTTGAAGACTATAAAACATAGAAGATGCACAGAAGAAGTCCCAGAACAGGAATCCAAGAAAATTGATGAGTAACAAAATCAGGAATGCCAGTGTGGGCTGCAATGCTGCAGCAAAAGGTAACTGACCAGAAACTTCCAGAATAAAAGACCGATCCGCAGTTTAAGGTAGCAATGCAAGAAAAGCGGTGCCCGATCGACACCGTACTGAGGATTCAGTATAGGCATTCAGGATGCTAGAGATGGTGCATGCTGCATGCCTTGGGCACAAAGAGGACATCAAGACCTGCAGAAAATTTAAAATGAGATGGAAGAACTACATAAACTACACACACACACAGGCTGGAACTGCCCTGCCAGCACGCACTAGCTATGGCCTGAAAAGAGACCCACTCTGCCTTTACCTGCCCAAAGGGGAGTCTTGCTGCACAGCCCTCTCCTTACACAAAAAATCCTTACCCACTATTCCCAACCTTCTCCCCTTTCTCAGCCCAACCCCAGCTCCGGTCCCTCAACTTAGCTTTCAGAGGGCTATGACTGAAGCTATCCTTGGCCAAAAAAAGCTGAAATCACATAGGCTAACCGGAATAATCCTGCAGTCACAGGGTTCCTCTTCGCCATCTGCAAGAAAACCAAACAAAACAAACACAGTGCAAACAGCCAGTATCACACTGCTCAGCACCAACATCTTGTACTATACCCACTGCAAAACTACCATAGCGATCTGCTGACCTGCTCCACTGAACAAAACACATCACTTAATGCAACTCATCATTGCTCTCCTTGCCTGAGTCAGCTCCAGTGACAGCATTCTGCTTAGCTCATTTCTCTGTAACTTCAAATTGAAGAAAACAAACCCAAAATCCGTTACCTAGTCACACAGGCACCGGTCACATCTTGCCACCGATACCACAACCAACCCACTTTGCAATGTCGCTCTGCTCACTGCTCCATCATCAGCCTTTGGTGCACAATTCATTCCTCTGCGTCTGAAAAAAAACATTAAAGAAGTCACCCCAATGCCATGTGATAATTTTGAAAATCCAGACAACTTGCCTCCATTTGGGAACATCATGTCTATTTCACACTACAGCCAGGCAGAAAAAAACACAACCCAAGCCAAAGGGTATCCCACACATAACAGAACTAACACACTTGGCATTCAGACTGCTCTATTACCACTCCAGTAGTTTCTCCCAGGCGGCTTTGTTCATCCCTTCTGTGGCTTTACAACTATGGACAACGTTCCCTCCTCACCTGCTGCATCTATGGCTACTTGTTCTACAGTGCACTGTACGTCCCTGGCCTATGAGGTCTGGGCATATCAACTTATTGACCATAAAATTTACTGTTCTACTTCTGCTGACTCTATCGCTTCTGTTCCTCAGACAGAGCAGCTCCAACCAGACAAACACATACAGACCAACACCACACACAAGACAAAGTGCATGATCTAGACACAAACCCAAACTCTGTAAGAATAATTACTCCCAGACAAGAGATGCCATAGGGCAAGAAGACCTAAGGGGCTCTGTAGTACAATCTATGGTGGGCCTGGAAAAGTGAAAGACCGTGGCCTGTTACAAAGAGATATGGCCACTACTGAGAGAATGCATGTGCAAGAAGCCCTGCTTAAAGGCCTAAAGACAGAAGATGCATGGAAGAAGTCCCAGAACAGGGATCCGAGGAAATGGATGACTAATGATCAGGGATGCTGATGTAGACTGCAATGCTGCCACAAAAGACGATGGACACAGAAACTTCAAAACCACAAAAACGATCCAGGCTTTAAGGTTGAAATGCAAGGAAAGCAGTGCCCGACTGGCACTGTGCCAATGAATACAGGCATTTGAGATCCTAGCAATGGTGCCCAATGCACGTGCTGCATTCCTTTAAAGCAAAGAGGAGATCAAGACCTGAGAAACATCCGAGACGCAGCAAACGGTACATAAAGCACACAACAACACAGACACAGGCTGGAACTGCCCTGCCCAGTACACGCCAGCATTGAGCTGAGAAGTATCACCTTCCACTTTTTCCAGTTCAAAGCAGACTCCTCCTGCACTGCCCTCTCCCCTACTCTACTACCTTTAAAACCCCTCCCTGCCATTCTCAACCTTCTCCCCTCTTCCCAGACCCTATCCCTTAACTTAACTTTCAGAAGGCCAGGGGCCCAAAGTCATCCTTGGTAGACAAAAGCTCCAATGACATCAGCTATCTGGGATGATCCTACAGTCACCAGGTCTCACACAACACCTTGGCTCTGCAAAACTGCTATGTTTTTCCACTCACTTGCTCCACACAGTTTCTAGTGTCAGATGCTGCAGCCATCATCACCTGGGTCATCTAAGATAACAAGAGAAAATTACCACTGCCCTTCTGAAAAATCTGTCCCATTCAACAGCTCATCTCAAATGGTCTTCCCATTCCAAAGGCAGCCTGCACAGCACCCACAAAACCAAAGGTAAATACTTAGCCGAGTTGCCACATAATACTTTAGAGACATACTTAACTTCCTCCTCACAGTCAACCCCATAATGATGGGAATAAGCCTGACTACCCCCCCACCCCCAACGCCTCAGAATTCCAAGAATTCTGCCTTCCCCTCCTCTCCACCGCTCCCGTCATAGGAACACAACAGTGGCGATACCCAGGACAAAAAAAGGAAGGTGAGCCATGGGAATCCAGATGTTAGAAAGTGACCCGACTTTACCCACAGAAATAACACAGAAAAAAACCACTAAGATGATAAACACAGAAGGCATGCAAACACAGGAGACTCATACCATGCAGCAATGGAGATAATCCAAAAGATGAAGCAGAGAAGATGAGAGACCCATGGCAACAGTGGTAAGAGGTGATGAGTCCAATAAGCTACAAAGACCCCCCCCCAAGAAATTATGGAGGCGGTCAGCCAATGGAAAAACTCACAATGGTGGAATTTGACTACTCAAAGACCTAAAATGGATACTCAATGACCATAAGAAAATGATGCTAAAAACCACAATGGATAACAAGGATGAGGTAACAACTGCTGTGATCGATACTGGAGCAAACCTCACTGAAAAGTTAAGGAAAAATCTAAAACTGGGATAAGTAACGCTTGTGTGCTCAGAGAACGGATAAAGAAGAGACGCTCAGCTGCAAACTGTTACAAGCCTAAATAACATCCATCCTCTTTCCTAGGAACTGCAAGGTTAAGTAAGCACACAATCCTACACTGGAGATAAACACCAAGTCCACACCTTTAGGTAGCGACGTCTCTGACATTCAGATGCAAAAAAGTCAGTCGGGGAATGGGGTGAGTAAAAGGCACAGGGGAGCAGTGATCTCAGAGCCCTGGAGGGTATATTTTAGTGCACCCAATGCTTTCCAAGATGAAACTCCTGCGATGTTCAAACCTGAGAACTGCTATTCAAAGGCCCGAGTGAGCCACACTTTGTCTTGACTTCCTCGAACCTTACATCAGGTGCAGAGAGATTAGAATGGGACTGACCTAAATGGCACTCACATTCAACTGCAAAACCAACCTGAGAAAGACTGATGCACCCACGTCCCTTCCCCTAACTATCCCCTGTGGATGCACAATCCTCCAAGTCCCAAAACACTAAAGTCCTTCTCTACTCCTGAACTGTTAGAGAAGCCCCGCTCCTTCCTGACGGCTCCTGCCCTGTATTTGCACTCCTAGACCCTTCTCTATCGCTGCTCCTTGGGAGCTGTGCTTCTGAGCCCTTCTCTGCATTCTGCCAGCCCCTCTTACCTTCTCCTCTCCCACAAACTCCAACTCCTGCTGCAGGCTAGCAAAGTAAGTTTCAGACTATTAAGACCTATAAGATGCCTCTTGCAAACTGCAAAGGCTCTACGGACAATGCATCACTCCACACAGAATGAGGAACAGCAACAAGTCATCCCATAACTAGAAATTCTAGGCAAAGGCAAAGCATCTAGAATGAAATAAAAAGAAAGCAAACTATTAAAATACCTTGCCACCCACAACAAGAAGTTACTGACCTAAAAACAAACACATACACACGTGTGCACACCCACACCCCGTGCATAGAATTGATGTACTTTCAACTGTGTATGCTACTTAGCCTGGACTCTTCCCAAAGCTCTTACCTCCAACAGGTGCCTCTGCTTCTCTAAAAGGCAAAAAAAAGGCTTACCAAAATAGCTTAACCTGCTCAAAATCTGCAATGAATCAAAAGAACAGCAGAGCACTAACCTCAAGGAAGACCAGAAGCTGAAGGAACTCCTCATGAAAGTCCTGTGGCTTATATACCCCTGGGCCTCTCTGCCCACCACCTGGGAATAGGGCAGGGCTAACCCCTCAAAGGCACAATAAAGAGGGCCAGAGGAGCAGCTGTGAGTTATCTTATCTGCTTTAAGTTTACAGCGAAAAAAGCACCGAAAGAACAAAAGGACTCTTCCCAGAAATCACAGAATAGTTACAGTTGGAAGGGACCTTAAAGATCATCTAGTTCCAACCCCCCTGCCATGGGCAGGGATATCCCACTAAATCCAGCTGTCTAAGGTCCCATCAAACCCGGCCTTGAACACCTCCAGGGAACACCTCTACAACTTCCCTTGGCAACCTGTTCTAGTGTCTAGAAGGTCACCGTAAGATCTCCTCTGTGCCTTCTCTTCTCCAGGCTGAACAAGCCCAACTCTCTCAGCCTGTCCTCATAGGGAAGGTGCTCCAGCCCTCCGATCATCTTTGTAGCCCTCCCCTGGACGCGTTCCAACAGCTCCATATCCTTCTTACATTGAGGATTCCAGAACTAGACACAGTATTCCAGATGAGGTCTCAAAAGAGAGGAACAGAGGAGCAGAATCGCTTCCCTCGACCTGCAGGCCACACTATTTTTGATGCAGCCCGGGATACAGTTGGCCTTCCGGACTGCAAGGGCACATTGCCAGCTCATGTCGAGCTTCTCATCAACCGGCACCCTCAAGTCCTTATCTGCTCTCAATCACGTCATTCCCCCATTGTGTACTGAAAACGGGGATTGCCCTGACCCAGGTGTAGGACCTTACGCTTGGCCTTGTTGAACCTCATGAGGGTGTCACAGGCCCAGTTCTCCAATCTGTCCAGGTCCCTCTGGGTGACAACCCGTCCTTCCGGTGTGGCAACTACGCCACTCAGCTTGGTGTCATCTGAAAACTCACTGAGGGTGCACTCAATCTCGCTGTCAATATCATGAATAAAGGTATTGAACAGCACCAGTACGGACCCCTGAGAGACACCACTCATCATGGGTCTCCATCCGGACTTGGAGCCATTGACCACTACTCTTTGAATACAACCATCCAACCAGTTTGTTATCCACCGAACCATCCACCCATCAAGTCCATATATCTCCAATTTAGAGAGAAGGATGTGGTGAGTGACCGCGTCAAAGGCTTTACAGAAGTCCAGATAGATCACATCTGATGATTCACCAGTGTCCACTGCTGCAGTTACCCCATCATAGAAAGCCACTAAGCTGGTCACACAGGATTTGCCCCTGGTGAAGCCATGCTGGCTACCATTAATCACCTCCATGTCCTCCGTGTGCTTTAGGATAGCTTCTAGAAGGATCTGTTCCATGATCTTCCCAGGCAATATAACGGTATGTGCTTTTTTTTTTACTACAATTTTGTCTATTGTGCCAGTGGTGTGACAGGGTAGCAAACATTTTAGGGTTGGATTTTTTTGGTTCCCTCTATTTGCCATGCTGTTGTGCTATTTTTTCCCCTGCCTTCCCTGTACCCCTCTTTTTTTGTTTTTCTGTCTTCTCTTCTTTCTTCTTTTCTTTCTAAACTTCTCTCTCTGTCCTGCACCTATAGTTGTTTTTTTTTCTTTTTCCATCTTAGTCCCAGTCTGCATCACTCTCTTTTCCCCCATAGTTTCAGTGGCCTGTTCCCTGGAATTCTTTTCCTCTCTACACCTGTACATGCTCTGCCTTTCTCTCTCTCCCCTTCCATCACTCTCTTTGTCTCACTGTCCCTCCGTATTGATCTCCATTGCTATGGTTTTTTTCACTCTGTACCTCGCCATCCCAGTCCCCTTTCCTGTTCATCTGGCTCTTTCCGACCCTTTGTGCTAGTTCTTTCTTTGAGTCTTGGTCTTTCCTAGCCCCCTGGAATATACATCCTCTGCCTCGCTCTCCCAGCTCAGAGATCAGTCATTCCTCCCGGGGCTTGTCCACACAGGAAAAATGCACCCATTTACACGGAGGCAGATTTTCAATTGAGGCAGTTAAAAGAAGTACAAAAGGTCTCATCAATATTCTAAAGCCTGGCTTAAACCAGGTTCATTTCAGTATGGAATGTAATCAGTTGGCAACTGACCTGATTTAAGCTGTGCACAAGGAATTCCAAGCTTCTGCAGACATAAATTCACATTGAACTGGCTTAAAAAAAAACCCAACAGTGTGACTTTAATAAACTGCACATAAAGAATTACAAGCTTCTAGAGACAAAAGGGTGGACCGCATTGATTTTTACAAGTTTCAATTATACGTGCTTCTCATCTGAATAAAGGCACACATTCACCAGAAAGATGCAACATTTACAAGAACATTGTATAAGCGTTTGTTATCAGCCGGTCTTTGAAATGGGAAGGAGGTTTTTCTCTCCCTGCCATAGGAGCACATACATTCTCTGCACTCTAGTTTACAGTAACAACAGAAGAGCTGGAAGGTCAAAGCATTCTTCTCTGCCTAAGTTACACACAAACACACAAATAACCTGAAATTTGTGTGTGATTAGTAAGGAAGTCATTAAAGTGTGATTAGTAAGGATTTCATTAAAGCCATAAGAATGTTTGTTCCAGCTTCCTGCCAGATGAGATGAGGGAGTTCTCCAACCATGGAGGAGCAGCGAGGAATTCTCTAGTACCCACCAAATGCTACTGCTGTCTAATGAGGGTTACTTAACTTGCTATGACCTAAAAATTGCTGTTTAACTGAATTTTAAAAGAAAATAACCTCCTCAAATCTGTATTATGTATCATGAGGTCAAAAGGTAAAAGGTTACTGGTCAAAGTTCATAGGGTCAAAAGGTCATAGGGTCACAGGGTCAAAAGTCAGTGCATCACTGTGTCAAAGGTCTCAGGGTCACTGTGTCAAAGGTTGCTAGTTCAAAGGTCACTGTGTCAAAGTTCAAAGGTTGCTGGGTCAAAGGTCACAGAGTCAAGTGGTCACAAGATCATGGGTCACAGGTCACAGGGTCAAGGGTCAGGTACCATTTTGCCCAAAGCTCAAAGTGTAAAAATGGGAGAAAAAAATTCCTCTAACTCCTTTGTGAAAAGGACAAGACCTTAGGGAATTATGTCAGAGGCAAAACAAAAGTCATCTCGCTCTAATCTAATTCTTGCTTTTGCTTACTACTGAGAAACAGACCTTAAAATACAGGATTTACAAGTGACGCAAAAGTGAGGTTAACATTTTGTAATAAGCAAACTGATACCCCACCAGCTGATACTCAGGGCTGCATGACGGGAGGGGAGGGGATGGTATTTTATCTGGATCCACCCGAAAACTTGCTAGCAGAAGACGACCAGAAGCACAACGTGCAGTAGGACAGCTTTTCTGAGCACTCACAAGGTTAGGCAGGTCTGCTCAGCTACAGAACTGTAGAGTGATTTTCTCTGAGTGCCAGTACCAGGACAGAGTCTACATGGCCATGTACTCCTTTCTCTACTGGCTGACCTTCCTTTAGCCTTTTGCTTTCCTTCAACCTTCGATAACAAAAAAATCGTTTCTGGACGAATTCTTATCCCACTGTTACTAATATGTTGCCTGAACTTCCCCCTGCATTTGGCTGTGCATCTAATGATTAGGACATTTCTTAAGTCTAGCAACGAAGACGGAGCTGAAGTTGTCTCTGGAAAGAGTGAGAAAGAAGTGGGCTCTAGCCCAAACTTAGATGTCACCTAACCTTCACCAGGTGACATCTGTAGCAATAAACAAAATTACTCCAGTAGTCAGCTGGTACAGTGACACATACCACCGCTGAATCCATGTGGCTTCACGGAGTGGGTCCTTGCATCCAAGCTACTAGGCTACCAATCAACTTAGCTCCAGAATAGCAACTGATAGGTCTTTGGGTCAAGAATCCAAGCACTGGTACCAAGAACCAGTCTAACATTACAGCTATTTGCAATCTGCCAAGTGGAAAAGTACAAACACCCTCAGTAGGTGGACTTAACACCATACCAGCAAAATAGATTATTTATTTCAGATAGCAGGCTGATTCCTGATGCCCTCTACGAATAATTCAATAATACATTCACATTTTAGGGCTATGAGCAGCAAAAGATTTTTCAAGCTAACAGCTAAAGGAAAAAAAAATAAAAAAGAGAGAAGAAAAAGAGCAGCCAATGAGACCTTTCCTGCTTGGAAGCAGACTGAGAAAGAATTGAAAACTGCAAGCTATGACTTAGTATCAGTACCTACAGTGCTCCAGGCCTACAGCTGCTGCCCAAAATGTTCTAGAGATTTCAGAAAGTTTTGAGAGTGGTGGTAAACCAAATGCCATATACTGCAAGGCTCAAGAGTGGATTTCTCTGCAGGATATGTATCATCACAAGCAAATTCAGACCAGCTGGAGGGGTTTTTGTTAATGTTTTTGTTTAGATCCCAATTATAAGCTATGAAAGAAAAATCTTTTGGAACAAATTGACTGAAAAAAATATTTGTGTGTATTTGAGAGACGATGTTATTGCCCAATTAATTACTCAGCTATTGCAGAAAAGCATACTGAAGTTCGTCTAAGTCAGAAGAGTTGCACTAAAGCTTCATACAAGCAGTTGATGTATATATATATATATATATATATATATATAAGCTGAACTGGCAAGGCAGAAAGACAAGGTAAACATTGTGAAAGCCGTATTTGAGGAAATACAGATGAACAGTTTTTGAAAACCTGTCCACACGTACTGTAGAAAAGTTTTAGTAGCTAACAGAGGAAGGTGGTGAGAACAACTACAATCTTTTGGAAAAATATATCAGTGTTCTCTTAAATATGGTAATACCTTTATCCTAAGATAATTGACTCCTTGTCCTTTGGCATCTGAGCTATCTCAAGATATAGTAATTATTTTGTGAACCTAAAACACTCAACCATGTTACAACTTGAAATTATTAAAACAATTCTAGTCTTAACCACGCAGACAGGGAAGAACATGAGCTGCATTTGGGGAGGGAGTGAAACACAATACCAGCTCAGACACGCACACACATTGATGTGTCAGCCATCTCAGGAAAGCTTCATTAACTACAGTAGAGCTATATAGATGACAACAGTTGTGGGGCTGGCCGAATATCTTAAACATAGATGCATCTCGTCAGGTTCCATAGGCTTATACATGTTCAGGTTCCTCAGGTGGTCACAAATCTGACCATCCCCTACAGCGGGACAGGCTTTACTCCCCTGCCTTCCCCCTTCTCATTGTCTATTGCTGAGGAGAGCGGTTGTCAGTGAAGACTGAGGCAAAAAAGTCGTTGAATACTTCAGCCTTCTCCTCATTTTTTGATACGAAGTCATCATTTTCATCCATTAGTCAGGGTATGCTTTCTTTAACCTTCCTTTTCTGGTTAACATATCTGTAGAACACCTTCCTCTCAGTCTTTGCTTCCCTTGCCAAGTTCTGCTCCAGCTGTGCCTTGGCCTTCCTGACCCCATCCCTACACAATCAGGCAGCGTCCCTGTCCCTGCTTGCACCACATCTGCAGTTACCTCTTGCTCTTCAGTTTGATCAGCAGGTCTCGACTCAGCCACGCTGGTCTCTTCCCTTCCCCGCCCGATTTTCTACAATGTAGATGGAGTGCTCTTGCACTTTATGGAAAGCATCCTTAAATATTTGCCAGCTCTGTTCTGCTTCCTTGTCCCCAAGGGCCATATCCCAGGGGATCCTACTGACTAACTCCTCGAAGGGCTGGAAGTTTGCTTCCCTAAAATATAGGGTCCTGGCTACACTCGTGGCCTGTCCCATAACCCTCAAGACCTAGAACTCCACCAATGCGTGATCAACACAGCCCAGGCTGACCTGATCTCGATGTGACTGATGAGCTCCTACCTCATCCATCTTAATATGTCCATACCTCTGAATTGCTAAATAGTAGTGAGAAGCGCTCTGTAATTTATAAAACCTGCAGCATTTTTTTTTTAAAAAAAAAAAGTTATAAATTATGGTTTTGCAGCATATGTTCCTGTTTACAGTTCTTCAGCCCTCCTGAACTCCCTGGGACCCAAAACTGAACAAAGTATTTGAGGTGCAGCCTCACCAGTGCTGAGTAGATGGCCATAATCGCTTCCCTGGTCCTGCTGGCCAGGCAGTTTCTGATAGAGGCCAGGAAGCCATTCGCCTTCTTGGGCTGAGTCAGTTTTGGCGTTGAGGGGCTGGAGCATGTCCAGAGAAGGGCGATGAAGCTGAGGAAGGGGCTGGAGAACCAGCCTTATGAGAAGTGGCCAAGGGAGCCTGTTTAGCCTAGAGAAAAGAAGGCTGAGGGGAGACCTCTGCAGCTCCCTGAAAGGAGGTTGTAGCAAGGCAGATGTTGGTCTCTTCTCCCAAGAACCTAGGGACAGGACAGGAGGAAACAGCCTCAAGTTGCACCAGGGGAGTTTCAGATTAGATATCAAGAAAAAGTCTTTCACGGAAAGGGTTATTGGGCACCAGAAGAGGCTGCTCAGTTAAAATGAGGTGCTGAGGGATATGGTTTAGTGGTGGACAGATACAGTTGGACTCTGTGACCCCCCAAAGGTTATTTCCAAGCAAATGATTCTATGATATGAATTCAATTATTTTATTTTCATTATGTCAGTAACGATCAGAGAAAAAACAGTAATGAATTTTGAAGCTTCTACATCAGTTGGTTAAGATTCTCCTTTGAAGAGCTTTCAAAATAAGCTTTTTATTTGCTTTTCATAAGTGCTTAAGTGGGTTTTTCTGTGTATTTTGAAGTAAGTTAGAGTTTAAAGTAAGAAGTAAAAATAAAGACATTGAAACTATAGACAGAAGACAAAATATTTATTTGATGGTGACATAAGTTTTTAAAACAAGCAATATCACGAGTGAAATTGCAAAGTCATATTCATTACTGCATTTAGTTATATGCAAGTATTTTATTTATAAAACACACTATACAGCTAGAAGTGCACAACCATAAAGAGTCTGTCTTTCCATTGGAGTTGTTAACTTATTTCAATCTGTGAAACTTGACCGCTGAGTGAGTATTGGCTCAGAAAACAGTTCATCAGGTCAGAAATAATCAGATGGACCTTTAATTCACGTTTCAGTGCTACGGTTTTTGTGCATGTATTCGCCCTCCCCTCTTCTATCTTTAAATCACATGGGTTATACCTTGCACAATTAAAAAGGCATGATAAGCGTAAAATCTATTGAACTGTACAGAACCATTAGATCCATATATCAAGCTTTACAAATCCAAATACACACATAAATTTCCCTGCGGCTCTAACTACTTTTATATATTCAAATATTTCGAGGTGCATAGAATTACTAGGTTGGAAAAGACCTCTAGGATCATTGAGTTCAACCATTCCTATCAACCACTAAACCATGTCCCTGAGCACCTCGTCTATCCATCTTTTAAATGCCACCAGGGATGATGACTCACCCGCCTCCCTGGGCAGCCTCTGCCAGTGCCTGATAACCCTTTCTGTGACAATTTTTTTTCTGATGTCCAGCCTGAACCTCCTCTGGTGCAGCTTGAGGCCGTTCCCCCTTGTCCTGTCCCCTGACACTTGGGAGAAGAGCCCAGCTCCCTGTTCTCTGCAATCTCCTTTCAGGGAGTCGTAGAGAACAATAAGGTCTCCCCTCAGCCTCCTCCTCTCCAGGCTAAACAACCCCAGTTCCCTCAGCCGCTCCTTGTAAGACTTGTTCTCCAGCCCCTTCACCAGCTACATTGCTCTTCTCTGGACATGCTCCAGAGCCTCAACATCCTTCTTGTAGTGGGGGGACAGAACTGAACACAGGATTTGAGATGCGGTCTCACCAGTGCCGAGTACAGGGGCAGAATAACCTCCCTGGACCCACTGGCAACGCCGTTTCTGATAAAGGCCAAGATGCCACTGGCCTTCTTGGCCACCTGGGCACACTGCTGGCTCATGTTCAGTCATCTGTCAATCAACACCCCTAGGTCCTTCTCCTCCAGGCAGCCTTCTAGCCACCTTCCTCTAGAAGTAGTGACTGCTTAGAGTATTCATTTATGCCTAACACTCGCGCGTGCCGCCTTTTCAGCATCATAAACCACATCGATAGTAGTAGATGTTTTTTCCCCCCTCAAAATTCATTTTTGAGCATGTCTGATTTGAAGAGATTTAGTTGTTTTCAAAACAGCAGTTAGCGAGAAAGACAAAAGCTTTTCATGGTTGGGGTTTTGCTTATCTAAGCCAAAGATGGATGGCATTCCAGCAACAGGGAAGCACTATCAGAATAATTGCTTTGTACAGTACAAAGTACAGTACAGCACTCAGATAATTATTACTTTGAGCTGTACTGCACTTACAGGACTATGGGATGCTCTACAGTAAGCTTCCAAAAGAGAACTTCAGGCCTAACCCCTTTAATGCCTGCAATTTAAGCCAAACTGATGAATGATCAAATATTAAAAAGCCATACCAATAAAAGGGATAGAAAGAAATCTTAAGAAATGCACGGAGCCTTTGTGCACCTTGAGTGGAAAAGGAGTTTGAAATATGCCTAGATCATGCAGACACATATTTGGTCAGAGAGACAGTTCCTTCCCCTCCCAACTGTTTATATAGTTTCCAGAAGCTCTGCCTTAAAATTGAATTAAGAAAAAAGGAAGCACTTGATATTAATAAAGCCACTGAATTCCAGACTTGACAATTTGTCATCACTACCAAGAAACTCTTCTTCCTACGGGCCAGCAAGCAGGAATTTTTTGATTGGCCTTTCCTTGATGACTAAAAACACAAGACATAGGCAGATGATCTACATCAGATGTTAATTATCATTCTTGCTTCTCCCACTGGTCACTTTCCAATCTTACGATAATCTCCGGCCTCACATAAGTAAAAGGGTCAAGCAAACCCTCCCCACCTCTCCCCGCTGAGGAAAACGGAGCCTATTTAACACAGGGTGCTCCCTAGCTCCATGGGAAGGTGCTTGCATTATCCATTCCCTCCAGTTATACAATTGTTTCGGTTACTCCTGGTATGAAATTTTAAGGGAGGATGTGTGAAATGGACCACAGGAGCCAGAACCAAGCCAAGGACATTTTCAATCTGAATTGCAATACACAGCAACTCCAGTGGAGAGAGACAATAAGGACGGGTCTGGCAGTGGCCTCTGCGCTAGCTTGCATAAACCACACTGCATCAAGAGGTGAAAAACCGTTCATCCTGCACAACAGCTCCATTAAGTACCTTTACAGAATAGAGATTACCAACTGTATTTAACTGTGCCAAGCGACATCAGGGTTTTGGGACAACTTCTGGAAACGGCAGAGACAGAGTTAGGGCTGAGCTATATTTACAGTAAAACTGCAGCAATTTTGTCCTGCATCACATTCTGAAATTTCATGTAATGCAACAGGTAAAATAGATAGCCTAAAAACCATGAAAAAATACTCAGATTTTTATCCCGAGAGTACTATCAGAAAAGCAGTGCAGGAAAGCGTTTGGATCGAAGCGTAAACCAAATGATCTATTTTCCTAAAGAGAAAACACACCACAAGAAATGCCACGATAGAACACGCAGCCACACACAGCTTGGTAAGGAAGAGCAGTTTCTGTTTTGCTCACTTGACCAAAAAAGCAGTGTTTCTGGCCCAGATTCATTCACCCTGTCTGACCAACCTTAACTCCCCTGCCAGAGCTCACTATTCATTGCTTTTTACGCAACGTTTTCTACACAAAACTATTTGGAACAGTCACCACACAAATGAAAACATTTTCTAAAAATAAGCTAAAAACACAGTTCTTGTATAAATAGGCACTAGATCTAAAACCTCTTGTGTTCTCTCTACTCACAACACTTTCAAGTTCTGAGCAGGAGTTAAACAACAACAGAAAAGTGCAAAACAGGGCAGAAATTCCAGCGTGTGTGCCCCCCTCCCCTTCAGTAAGTCAACAGAACTTAATAGTTCTACCTGTGGGCAAAAAAATCCACACATAGTTTTAGCTAGTATATAGGAATAGCTTTCTCTTTCTGCTCTTGAGAAAACACCATACAAACACTAGATAACACAGCATCAACCAAATCATCCTAATTTACATGGTTTCAGTTTCCTTCAAAAAAACTGAGATCCGTGCGGTAGGATACAAACACCATACATACCCATACCGTTTAATTCCATTCTTCATTACGATTTCTAATACCTTGCCTGGCACAGTTGTCACAGCCTTACTCATTAATAGTTTACCGACTCTCCACCTAGGAAGCGTTTTTAAAACTGCTCTCATATTTACCTCCCTGGAGTCCTCGGGTACTGATGTAGATTAAGCAAAAAAAAATCCCAGCAATATAGGCAAGCTAACAGTTACCTTGGGTACTTCTACTAAAAAATTCCAGGCAAACATAATTTTCAAGTGCTTACGACACAAAACCCAAATTAAACAAACCAGCTCTGGGAAAACCAGTAACACCTATAACAAAAACTGCATTGGAAATCTCATTTAGGCCAAACCTAAATCCTTTGTGCATAAATATAACAAAAAAAATATTAAAAAAAAGCCAAACAAAAAAAATTCCTACCTCTAACAACAGAATGAAGAGCAAGGAAAGACAAGACATCATTGACTGCAAATGTTTGTGCCAAACCTTCTCTGCCACATTCCAAACCAATTTCACTCTAAGACTAAAAAGCAAACCCACAAGCAAAATCATTACCTGAAACTCACAGAAGAAATGATGACAGAAGGCTCAAATGCACCACGAAGAAAAGCAGACATGGCTACAGACTCAGCTCTAAATTGAGAAGCCTTTTAAGGGGCAAACTCTTCACCTGTACCGAATTGCTGACCGCAGGTGTGGCACAGACTTAACCAACCCCACTATTACCTTCGGAGGTTTTTGAACAAGACCCACCCTTTTAACAGCAAAACTAGCATCCCACTTAGGATGGGTAATAAGAAGTCACTCCTAAATAGAAAAGGTTGGTGGTTTACTGAATGTTCAATGTATGACAGCCAGGCTTGATTTAATAGCTGTTATTAAGCCACTAAATGTCAATTATCCTCGTTAAAAACCTGTACAGATTTAAAAGATTCCTTCCATGTTCTAGCTGCTGAGATACAGTGCTTTGAAGCATATTGATAACAGTTATGTACCATATGCTTTACATAAGCATATTCCCACCCACCATTTAGGTAGAACCGGACTTTTATTAAACTTCTTTGATCTGTCTCGGGCAGTAGCGAATTCACAGAGACTCCTCCTTCTCAGCAGTCAAACGAGCAGCAAACTCCAAAGGGCGGGTTCCACTGTTTCTTGTTGATCCTCCTCTTGCCATTTTCCCAGCAGTCCTCCCATCACATACAGCCATGTCTTATGTGAGTCATGAGGCTAAAACTCAAGTCCGATAGTTATCATAGAGAATCTAAAAATAAAAGTAGACATAAAAAGAAAGGCTGTGAAGCGCCGCCCTCCTCCCCGCGATCCCCCCCGGCCTCCGCACGCCGAGCCCAGCCCCGCTCTCACGGGGGCACTGGGGGACAGGGGGGTACACGGAGCGCTGTCCCTCTCCCAGCCCCAGCCTGCATCCCACTGTCCGCAGCCGGAGGCGGGCGGGCGGGGCCGAAGTGCACCGAAGAGCAGAACCGAGCCATGTCCTGCAGTGGCTGGGCGGAGCCGAGAGAAGCCGAACCGAGCTTTCAAAGGCACCGCCCGCTCGCTCGCTCACCGCCCCGCCCGGCTAGACCGTCCCTGATCAGTGGATCCGACCTGATCTGCGAAGTCTGCGCACCCCCTGGTCATGCCCGTCTCGCTTACCGCCCACCGCGCCTGCAGTTCCGGGCTGCGGCCGCGGCACGGCAGCACTGAGACACTGCCCCTTTTATCGAGAGCGCAGGGTTCTCAGCCAATGGCGCAGTCGCTTGAGGGGCAACCCACTGGTCGCTCTGCTGGCACTGATTGGCTGCCGCTCTCTGAGCGACACGCTGCTCAGCCAATGGGTGAGCTCCCTGCAGGGCCCGTGCCATCTGCAGGCTGCCGGCACTGAGCGGAGCCCCACGGAGCCGTACCGAGCCGAGCGCAACCGAGAGCATCAGTCCCCGGGAAGCCACTGCGCATGCGTATCCGTACAGCGTAGCGGCGCTCGTTTTAAAGTCATTGAGCATGTGTTCGGAATGGCGTGGCAGAGACCATTTGGAGCCACTGCGCATGCGTTCCGTACAGCATGGCGGTGCCCATTTGGAACCACTGCTCATGCGTTCCGTACAGCATGGCGGCCCCTAGAGCGTGTTACTGCGCATGCGGTCAGGGCAGCATGGCGTCGGGCCTTTGTAGCCACTGCGCAGGAGTTCCGTACAGCATGGCGATGCCCGTTTGAATCTACTGCGCATGCGTTCCGTACAGCATGGCTGTTTCCTTTTGAGCCACTGCGCATGCGTTGCGCTATAACCCTCATCGTCCCGCCTCCGAGCGCTCTCCCGGCGCTGATTGGGTGCCCTAGTTTGCGCGCCGCTCTGCTCAACCAATGGGAACGTTCTCTGCACGCTCCGTCGCATTGGCAGTTTGCCGATAATGAGCGCAGGTGAACGCAGCCCAGCCGAGCGCAACAGAAATGAAAATAGCATAGCCCAACGCAGCCGAGCCGATTCGGGACTCACGGGGCTGTCAAGGGATACAGGGGACGCGGAGAGCCCAGGCAGGGACAGGGGGGCTTCGGGGGCTGACAGGGGGCGCCGTCCCTCTCCCCGCCCCAGCCTGCATCTCACTGGCCGTAGCCGGAGGCGGCCGGGGCTGGGGCCGAAGTGCAGCGAACAGCCGAGACGCGCCGCGCTGACCAGTGGCCGCGCGGAGCAGAGAGAAGCTCAGTGCATCCGAGCCGGTCTTTGAAAGGCACCGCCCGCCGCACCACCCCCCCCCCCCCCCGCTCTTCCCGGCTAGCCCGGCTCTGCTCGCGTCCCTCCAACCCCCTCTGCTGCAGTACCGCTCTGCGGCCGCGGCACGGCAGCACTGAGCCCCCGCCCCGTTCAGTCCCGAGCATAGGGATCCCAGCCGATGGGAGCGCTCGCTGCAGGCCGGCGCGGATTGGCTGACGATCTATGAACGATGCGCATTTCAGCCAATGGGAGCGCTCCCTTCAAGGCCTCCTCCGGCGCTCTGCGGCGTTGATTGGCTCAGGATCTGAGTGACGCGGCGTTCAGCCAGTGGGGTGGGACATTGGGGTGGGGAAAAAGGGGAAAGGAGCGGCTTTTGAAAGCTGCGGGGATCTTTAAACCCTTCGCTGCAGGACCGCGCTGCGGCCACAACGCGGCCGCCCTGATCCGGGCGAAGCTATTTTCGCCTTTTTTACCATTTTATCCATTTTGGGGATCGACACGAACCGGCCCCGAATCGGCCGGAGCAGGAAGACTAGGAAGGAAAAACTGACCCGGTACAGGGAAATACCCGAAGTTTAAATCTATGACTACAGCTGTACAGCTCTGGCCTCAGCCCCAAAATCCTCCATTTCTTGGGTATCCGAGGATGTCCGCAGGCCCTCAGCAGTTCAGAGCTGTGGACTCTGGTGCGGGAAGAGCTACCAGAGCTGTGAATGTAGGGTGAAGAAAAGGGAATGTCGGCACCTCAGCAACAAACACAAAATTTTCACATCTTAAGAAGACAAGTTTTGAAGAGCTTTTGATCCCTTCGAGGACTTTAGGATTTATAGCAAAAATTTAAATAAACAGCCAAGTTCTCTTTCTCCAAAGGAAAGAAATCCTCACCTCTCCTTCCCAACAGCCCTGAGGGAACAATACCAGCTTGCTGTGACAATCTCCCAGCCTCAGCTTTCAAAGCAACTCACTTTACAATCACTTTAGCCTCCCGCATGGCTGCGGGTTGCTTCTCTCAAGCTATCTCTGCTTCTCTGGTCACCTAGTGGCCATGCTCTTGTACCTCACATAGCTGCCAGAGCAGCAGGGAACAGCCTTGCTGTAACAGCACAGCCCGAAGGTCTCTGCTACCCTGCAGCGCTGTCTTCCTCCCACATAATCATCTTACTGTCACAGCGAATGGTGTCTTGAAGACCTCCTCTTCCAGTGCACACACATTGCTCCAACAATCCCTTTCTGCCATCCCCCCCGCAATAAACCCCTGACGTGCTAAGGAAAGGAGGTGGCTTTGCCCTTGTCCTGTGCTCCCCATGCTGCATGTCTGGCAGTAAAAAGGTGCAGCAAGAGTGTGAGAATTTTTAGGATGACATCAGAACACATGTATGAGGACCTCCCTTCTAGCGACAGACACAGCAGCACCTGATGGCAGCACCCGTAGGAGTACATGGGGCTGAACCACAACTCCTCTCTGGTCCCAACAACTCTTAGCAGAAGAGCTGCAGCCGGTCATTGCTTTCTCAGCTTCTTGACCAGGCACACCACCACACAGGTAAGACACATCCCTGAAAATGTAAGGGAAGAGCTTGTTCACTGACCCACGCCACAGGCAACCCACCAAGCCCTTGCTGCCAGCCTAAACTATGGGTGGGTTTGTTCTGCTCAGCCTGAGGTCAGGCTTATGCCAGGACTCCCTCTCCCCTGGGCCAAAAAAGATGGATGAGATGATGGGGTTTAGGCAGACCAACCTTGCACTGCCTGTTGCTGGCTGAAGACAATTTTTCACATTTGCTGCCAATATCCTATCACGGACATATCCAACATCCGATAAAGGGCAAAACATTTTTCACTTCATAGTGCCATTAAGCGTCACTTATTTACAAAGGGTAAAGCTTTTCCTTGCTAAGTCCATTAAAACCAGAAGAGCTTCTTATCTTAATCATGGATCAGAGCTTCCCTGTGAGCCTGGAATTCTTCGGGAGGACTGTTCTCAGAATTACCCATTTAGTAACTGTTTTATTTACTTATCCCAAAACACCTTTCCCACCTTTCCTTAAAAACTCTCAGGCCCAAACTCAGGACGGTTGGTTTATTCATCCAGCCACTTCAGGCAGCACAGCCACCTACCACATAAAAAAAAAAAAAAAAGACCATGGGAGAGATCTAGCTCTGCATTCCCAGCTCTAATGTCTTTCTATCGCCCTCAGCTCCTTATCCCTCCTTTGCTCACCTTCCAGCACCCATCACACTGACAGGGGGCTCCGTCAAGTGTCTGAACTTGCTCCAAAGATTAGGATAATGCCAAAACCGCTCTGGGGTTTGCTGGCAGCCCACAAGGCACGTGTGGCTGTCACACTGCTTCACAAGAGGAGTGCCAGGGGTTGGGAGAAGTCAGGGTGGCTGTCTAAACAAGGACTAAGTCTTTCTTTCTTTCTCGAGGCCAAAGAAACTGTTCAGACAAAAGCGCCTCCCCAGGGGCTTCACAGCAGCAGAGTGCAAGCACATTTTGCAGGGACTGGGAAGCAGCACTTTAGATCTGCTTTAAACAGCACGGTGAGAGAAGTGATGCAATAGAAGATAAGTTTATCTTACGAGGTTGGCAAACTTTCCAGTTGCCCGGGAAATGAACACGCACTCCCAATAAAGAGATTAATCTGGGCAGAAGTGGCAGGAGATGGAAACACGCTCACCCAGAAGCTCATCAGCATTTTGGTGGTTTGTGGGAACTGTACGTGCTCTGGGCTGTAAAGAGAACTGTTGGCACAGCTCAGGCTTCAGAAAACCTCTGCTGGAACAAAACTACGTTCTAGGGAGGAAGAAACAGACCCCTTCTGACCAAGCATTCTTGCTCATTCCTCAGCTCAGGGGTCTCTGGAAAGCAGCATGCCAGAACCATTTCTACAGCATTTTTTCTGCTGGTGAAAAGAGAAAGCAAAACTGATGAAACACAGGGATGCGAAAAACTGTGACAAGGTGCCTGCTTCCAGGCAGGATCCAAAACCCCGGCAGCTAATCCAGTTTTTAGCAGTTGTTAGATCTCCAGTGAAGCCTAGAACAAGTTACCTTAAAATAATGAGAGGAAGAGCACTGGTCAAACAACAGCACCAAGCTGTCAGGTACGCAGACGCCAAGAGATATACCTATCTGCAATTCCTAATCTTACCACCTTTTCTCCTCAGCAATACCTTATTAATAGAAATACCAGATCATATTCCCATTAGTTGTGTAATCTCCACAAATTGTCTTCCAAAGCCTCCCCCCCTATCCTTGCCAACAGACATTATTATTTATAAATGCTTTTGCTATGAAATCTTTTTGACCTCCTTATCAGCAGTATCTTTGTGTGCTGCGGTTTGTTAACAGGCTAACGATATTCCTTTGCCTTCAGATACATGTTCATACATACAATCTAGGAGTAACCTCGCCAGGTAGCTTCTCATCTTCCTGCGCAAATTGTTTCTTGGAAAGAAAACAGAAAAATTGGCTTAAAAATTCTGACAGAAGAAAACGGTTTTTTTTCAGCTTTCACAGCTGTTGGCAGCACACAACATTCCCACCAGGAAGGACGGGAAGATTAATATCACTTCTGTAGCAGCTAGAGCTCAAGGACACGGACATGATTTGACTCTAGAGCATGTGCTACACAGATGGGAAATATCAAGATGAGTTCTTGGTGCACGAATCCTTTTCAGGCCCCAAATAAAGGCAGAAATCCCCAACATGATAGACATTTGGCTGGTGCTCCAATTCCATATGCATTAAATTGGAAGAGGTTAGAAACTCAAGTCTGTTCCAAGAGCTATCAGCTCTTTCCCCATGCTCCTCTCCAGCACTTCCAAGGACATCCTCTCCTCTCGCAGAGATGTGATGGCCGATTCACAGCTTACCAACCCGCAAGCATCCTGCTGCTTTTGAAGACCTTTTGAAGACCTGTGTACAAGCTTCCTGCTACGCACCCAGCCACCAACACCTCCTCACCCGCCAGCAGTCTCGCCTGGTACCTCCAGGCTTGGGTCTGCCACAGCATAGCTGCCTCCAACCCTTCTTACCCTTAGAAAGCCCCATCCGGGAGGGCTGTGCGGCAGCTGTGCAGGGACTGCCCGGAGCTGTGGGCACAGCTTCCAGCACTGGCTTGCAAACCCTAACCCATACAGGGAGCAGCAGAGGGGTCCCCACACCTGCTGGGCAGCTGCTCCCTGGCTCCATGGCAACAGAGGGCTCTCCATGTTCTGGAAGATGCCTTCCCTCTCCAGCCCCACAAGGCTCTAATCCACATCATCTCTCCACCCGCGCTCTTGCAACCTCCTCCCCCAGGAGCCTCAGAAGAAAGAAACAAGCCAAGGCAATATTTTTTTTCTCTACTAATAGCAAAATATATTTCAACCGCTGTAATACAGTAGATTATAAACAGCTTTTTCGCATGACAGAACATGGTACAGGTTGTGTACAAGGGGCCCAGGCCCAGAGCAGCAGGCGGCAGGTGCTGGGCCACCCTCTGCCCCTCTCCCCTGCTACAACAGGCAAAGGGGCAGTGCTGGCTTCTCAGCCCCAGCTGCATGCAAAGAGAGAAGAGATGAGGCTGACCTCAGCTGGCTCAGAGGCACTGGACTTGCTCACACTTAGCTGGGCTGCTGCCCTTCCAGCCCATCTACATTCAAGACGTGGGAGCTCAGACAGTCCATTTCCTTTAGCAGGTGGACTCATTCACACTAACCATGCCAGCTCCAGTTACAAAAATACACCAGGGTTTCCCCCTCTCTCACCACAGCAGGGAGCACAGGCCTCACTCAGATGGCTGTCACAGGATAGCACGCAGCAGCTCAGATGCAGGACTTCTTCACCTCTGGAGGCTGGGAACTAAATGTCCTGACAGAAAGGACACACTAGGCATGAAGAATCTGCAGAGTCTTTCTAAGAAGAAACGTTATTCGTGTGAAAACCGGGACATGTTTCACCACAGTAATACTGATTTTCATTACGTTATTGAGCGAGGAGCCGCAACTGTACTGGCCAACATTCCAAAGCTGGAGGCTTCTTACCTCAAAACTGAGGGAGTTACCACAGAAGCGAGCTGCGCACAATTCTTGTGTTGGAAAGAACCACAGAAAGCAGCTTACGCTATTATTAAGAACTTGTAAAGGGCAGGTTGTGAACCTCAGCACCCTCATTATTGACCAGAATGCTGTACTGCTAGCTCTGACACTCTCAGCCTAAGAAAACTCCAACAAACATGGCATAATTTACTCTAATTAAACAAGCAATATGCAAAAGACTTGATATTTCCCCTCCAGTACTCTTGAGAAACATGAAAATAAGCCCACATTCAAAAGCAATTAAAAAAAACCCACAAATTGAAAGCAATCCCAATTGTTAATGCCCTGACAGCACAGTTGCCAGATGCCTTGATCTACAAGGCTTAAAACCTCAACCTGTCAAAAAATAAGACTAGTTCCAACAGCCAAGCGTCCCTTTCTGGTTCCCTTTTTGCTTGCCAGATGCTCAAGCTCTCAGGCTTCAAACACCCAGGAGGCTGACACAGTAAATGCTGATAATTGAGGAATATAACAATGCCAGCTGCGAGAGAAAAACCAAAACCTGGCGTAAAGTGCCATGATTTGATCTCCTCTTGAGAACACTGAGACAGCAGCAAGACTTGACACAGGCATCAAGAAGACAAATCAAGTCCCTAAATCATCACACCGTATTTGAGTGCAATTACAGCCATACAAGTGCTTTGAGCACCACAGCCAAGAAGTACCAGACTGACTTTCACCCTATGCTAAGGAGATGACAAAACTGTTTGGCCAAAGGATGGGTGCTTTTGTTAGTTTTTTAAACAACGAAGCTTAGTTGCTTCAGCACTTCTACCCCTTCCTCCCACAAAAGGTATTGTGAAAAATTTAGATTAATCAAACTGAATGAGGAGAACATAATCAATTTCCTCAGGATTTTATGCACTAATACTGCCAAGTTTCAGTATATACAGGAACTCCTTCCTCTGAAATAAAGCCAACTGTTTCCACAAACAAGTTCCAGTAGGAAATATTTCAGGAGAGCCACATATACAAATGCTGTATTTGGCAAATTTGACCTGACACAATGTCCCTTCTGAAGAGAGGGATCCCTTCTTACAGGAAACTGAAAACCTGGAAGAGTTCAAGTTTCTCCTAGCTTTCAGGAAATCACTTTTGACCCTGAGAAGCCCAAAAGACAGTCTTAATTGGATTGGGTGACAATTCCATCAACAGGCCTGGTACTGCTGGTATCAATTACCTCCTTCAGGCTACCCTCCCTCTCCAACAATGGAAGCTGCAGTTCAAGTTAAACTGGAGACATATATACCCAGGTAATGCATATAGTAATTTTTGTGCTCAGCACCTGACATAACATCTGATTAATAGGTATTGAAACACCAAATTCACATAATGCTTCTCTCTTTAACACTGTGTACAGGAGGATGTCCTACCTCCTTCAGAAAGAAGAGGGCAATACCCAGGAATCTGGTCTTCACCTGAAGTGCCCTTTGTCTTAAGAGCAGGCATAGGCAGATGAAAAAGCAACCCTGACTCCAGCCGCTGGGTCCACTCTCATTTCTCACCCACAATCTCAGAAGCTGCTGCAATACAGGTTGGTGAGAGGCACCAAGACGTGCTGGCACATTGAACTGGACGGATTTGTTTCAGATGAGAATGCACCCTGTACCTGTAAAGTTGACTGCATTTTCTTACAGTTGGGTCATAGCATTTCAAGTCTTGTGCACTAAAGACAGCTTTAACAGCTTGTATACCTTAAAGCACCTGCCAAATGAAAGCAAAAGCTCTTTTACAAGTTAATTGTGTTAAGAGAATTGATTATCTGGAGCAAGAGAAAGGAAGAGCTAGAAGAAAAACTATTCCTCAAGTCAAAGGCCCTCAAAGAAGAAAAATGCTATGTGTCAGCTTGGAACTTAAGGAATACGGAGAAAACATAAATTTTCAGTGTAAAAAGTTACATAAAGACTGCACACACTGTGCCCTGCTTCTGAACCCGAATCTCCAATGCAGCCACAAGTAAACTGACAATCCTCTGTAAATCTTCAGGCAGTCAACATATAGAATACAGTTTAAAGCCATCCAGGAATACTTTGGCTATTTTAAGAGCAAAGAGGAAAATACCCTTTTACTCTGCCACTTGATCGTGTCATAGCAGCAGGCAGGATCACAAAGAACCAAAGTTTTGTAGACATTCCATTACCAAAAAAAAAAGAGAAAAAAATTGCCAAGGCCTGGTTAAGGAAGATGGACGGATGCCAAAAATGAGCTACAAGCAAATCTGACCAGATTATCTACTGTCCAGAAGAGCAGCAACTTGAGGGGACCCCTGGATGAGAAGGATTCCAGCAGAGTCCACCTTCAGCTCAATGCTTTACTGGCATGGAAATGGCTCAAAGTGAGACAGCACATATAGGTGCTGCCTATGAAGCCTGCTGCAATCCAGGTCAACTGGTTTGCCTCAGTAATGTTTAAAAAAATTACAGTTTCTCCCCAGCAATCAGGAGGCACAATTTCCCTTAGAAAAGGTACAAAGTGAGTTAGGTCATTGGTCCAAGTACTCTGAGGACAACTCCGAATTTCTGTGATGATGCGGCCAGATCATAGCATCTTTACATCTTCACGTGACATGACCATGAGCGTGGTTTTAAGTAGTCCAGGAACGGGGACTGCAAAACACGGAGAGGCAGCAAGTTAGTCACAGGCAAACGTCACCAGCTGTGGTGAAGTCAGCTGAAGTCAAAATTCCTTAACAGGGAAGCTCAAACCGCCTTCTTATGTCCTGCAACACTACTCTTACCCTCACTAAATAGCGTGTGGGAGCATAGCTACATCCAGAAGCTGTTTGACTGCCACCTTCCTTACACCCAGTTCTGATACATCAGGCAAATGCCGTATCTAGAAGCATCTTGTATCAAGAAGCCAGTCATTTAGGATGGCAAGCTCTTAATTAAGGAGAATCAAACCTAAAATAGAGTTTGCCTGAGGGCACCTTTGGTTAAAACCAAAATCAGCTAGGCTAGCAAGAAGCTTATGTAGAACAGAACCTGGTACCAAGAAGATAAGTTATAAGTCACAGAAAGTAACATCATCAAAACCATGAACTGACCATTTCTAGGCAGCCAATTCTCAGTGCCACCCACTCCAGCCTGGAAGAGGCACAACAGGCTCAGTTTTTGTGGGCCTCCTAGGAAAGTTCCTCCAGGCCCCGTTGGCGAAGTGCTGCCGTTCCATTCACCTACCCTGAATGGCCTAGCATACTCTCAAGTAGAGGCTCACGTCCTCAAAAAATGTAGGAAAAAAACCCTTCAGTTTCAAGTAGTGAAATACTATCAGTATAGAACGAGTGTTAATGAAAGCGCTTTTGTTAGAAAAAGCTTTCCTAGACTCTCTACGGTTTCTAGTCTAAATAACTCCTGATGAACTGATGCAGGGCGCTGACAGAAAGCTTTGTGTCACTTAACTTCTTCCCTGTCCCCGCAGCAAGAAAGGATGAGTCACTTGCATGGTCACTTATCCCCAAGGAAAGGTCAACCACTCACATTTTCCGCAGGGCAGGACTGGCGCGCGTACCACTCCTGGCTGTAGAGGCAAATGATGACTCCTTGACCCAGGAAGAGCGATGTCCACATGATCACGTTCCAGATGGGCCCTTTCCGACGGTCATTAAGGATGAAGTTGAAGACCACTGGAAAGAGGTGAAATGAGAAGCATCGTTCAGAAACAAACTCAGAATTAAAGAATTAATGACCGACAGAGTTCACTGTATCGTTCCCTCCCTTCACCTCATCTCTGGAGCAACAAGGCTGCTCGTGAAGTCAATACAGCAGACGAAAATCTGATTATGCTTGGCAGTAAAGCAAATACCAGAAGTTGATTCTGACATTTACTTCCAACAAGCTTGCCAACCAGCTGGCCCAGATGTATGCCTCTGGGGATCAATTTTGTTAGTGTTACACTCCTGACCAAAACATGCTGGCAGAGGTGGCCTAGAGTTTACTAGAGCCCATTAACTTCTTGTAGCAAAAAAGCCACAAAATGAAATGCAAGAGCTCTGACTTCTAAATGGGCTCTCTCCTTTGCTGCAGAGCATAGCCTTTCTTATCTTACACATCACTGGCCCAGGTTGCCCAGAGAAGTGGTGGCTGCCCGATCCCTGGAGGTATTCAAGCCCAGGTTGGATGGGGTTTGGAGCAGCCTGATCCAGCAGAAGGTGTCTCTGCCCATGGCAGGGGGTTGCAACCGGATGGACTTTAAGGTCCCTTCCAACCCAAACCATTCTAGGATTCTATGACTTTGAAGAGGAAGACCTCCAGCCTGCTAATGGGCAGCACTTCAGCTAAGTCTAGGCAAAGAGGAAGCAATGCTATTAAAATATGTAGTGTCACACGAACAGCAGTCTCTCCCTCTCTTCCTCCCCACCCAGGCCTTGCTGATCCAAGTCCCAAGCTTGCAAACCCACTGTGTGTGTACATCTATTTATTGAGCCAGTTGGCTGTAAAAGTCCCCTCACAACACTTGGACTCACAGTTGCAACTCTTGGACAAGAAACGGCTCTGCATTTTAGTGCCTAGAGGATAACTGGCATCAGAAGAGCAAAGCATGCTTGCTTTAAAAAGAAGCCACAAACCCCACGACCCACTCCCATACCCTCCCTAGGAACTTACTTCCAAAGCACATAAACAGGCAAAAGAGAACTGGATAGAAGAAGCCGAAGCAGATGCTCAGAACGTACTCGTGCACAGCAGCTGATATTGTGAAGACAGACAGCATAGCTGCTGCTTTGGACTTCTTACCAAAAAACTGCAAGAGTAGAACACCAAGTATTATAAGCTGATCTGCTACGGGTTTAGTTTGTTTGGTTTAACATCACTTCTTGTTTTGTTTTTTCCCCTGAGCTAAGGAGGTGCCTGCTCCAGCCAAGAGGTACACATGAAATGCTACATGCTTTACAGAGAAGCTTAGATTTTAGGTGTTTTTCTTCAGGCACATTCCTCATCTCCTGCACAATACCTCAAGTTAAGCCCATTCATGAAAGATCTACCTTAGCTCATCAAAACAGCACAACATGAATTCAGGCTGTTGAGTCAACCCTTACACTCCTATGTCTCAGACCCACCTTTTGTGCACATAAGGACCTGGAAATGAGCAACGGACCCCTCAACTGCACAGTGGCCACCCAAAAGAGCTGAGGCAAGACATTTTTGTGCTTCTCAATGGACAGTGATGCTGCACCTTGGCAAACGTACCGCCTTGGCTTGGTGGTTAAATGTTTAATTAACCAAAAGAATGCATCTGCTTGTTACTCACCCAGAGGAAGTCCCTGTAGGCATAGTAATAGAGCCAGTCATGTACCACCACGTTCCAGGTTCGGTAGTAGTTTGCATAGGAAGTGGAGTTCCACCAGTCCTGAAAGCACAGTTGAAAGAGTATAAATATAACCAAGCATAAAATATTCTATGGGTCTTTTCTGGAATATCGAGTTGAAAAATAAAATCAGAATATTACCAAGCTAATATAAGTTATGCTGTGTTGCATTTTCAACATTATACTCTATACATCCAAGTCTGGCTTTATCTCAAATTGCAGTGACAGAGATGATAAAAGAATAAAAAGCATGCTAGCAGAGCTACTGGGTAGGTCTGGTGGCTGGTTCTGTTTGTGCACAGGGTACATTACCTTAAAAATAATTCAGGCTGTCAAGTAGGAATCAGATCTTTTCTACAGCACAGCAACAAACTTAAGCCCTAACAGCATAAACCAAGCAAAACCCTGCAGATGCCTTATTCGGTAAAACAATTTTCAGTTTCCTCCTCTTTACTTTTCACTAGGAAAATAAATTTTAGAGACTGAATAAAGCTTGCTTTATAAACTATAGCTCCTGCTTCTCACCTTGTAGAACATTCTATCTGCAAAGCGCAGCATCTCGGCAAATGCGTTGAGCCAACAATGAAGGAATGCAAAGAACACCAGGAAGAAAATCAGTACACCTAGAAACAAGGTAGACTCAGACTAGTTTTGCGGTGTTTTCACTCAGAAATAAGCAAGGATATGTTACGCAGTCAAGACTGTTCTTATGGGCACCGACCCAGGTGGGCTTTGTGCTATCTATAAAAAAAAGGTAGAAGAATTCTGTTTTCTCACCACAGAGAAATAGAGGGCAACAGCAAGGCTGCAAAGAGACAAGAACTTGACCCTCCAAGATAGTTAAATTCAAACCCAAGCTTTAATTTTGTGCTGCTGACCAAAGTTTAGCCACATAACACTGAAGTCTGCCCACAAGACCTCCGTTGCCAGTCTCCGACTGCCACAAATGCATCTCGCACTAAGCACATCTCCTCCCTTCTACATCTTCCATCAATTGTCACTCATGAATCTGGGTCTTACCTGGCAAAATGGAATTGAAGATGCAGAGGACCAGCCCTCGAAGATTGAAGGCTTCTTGACTACTGTTGGGAAATTGAGGAATGCAGAGTCTCACAAAGATATAGTAGGCATAGAAAAGTGAACCAAGCACCTAGAGCAAAACCAAAAATCAGATTCCATAAGAGAAATGCACAATTGAAATATCACGATTTGACAGCTCTAGGAGAGGAACAGCAGCTGCCAACACAAGTAAAAATAATTTCTCTTACATTTCTGCTAATAAATTTCCCTAAGGGCCCAGGCAGAAAGTAAGCCTTTACTAAGGCTTACTTGTCAAAACTAAGCAAAGCAAGTTACTCACTGGACTTGTCCTTTACAGAGGACAGGACTCTGGGCACATTCCAAGTAAAGTCATTACTTGGAAACACATCCACAAGAAGCTATTAAAGCTCATGCCCAGAAACGTGAAGATCAGGTCAACCTTAAGCTCAAATAAGCAGTGAAGATTTGGACTTCAGGCCTCGTTATTGCAAAGTTGGTCTGAATATCTCAGACAGGCAGCTGTGCCAGTACACTACAATACATCAGTGTGAAGAGACAGGGTCAGAGCATGGATACATTGCTACGCGCACACACACACACAAAACTTCTGTTTGTTTGGAACAGAGTCCAAAGGCTTGTTTAAGCAAGGATTTAGTATTTGTTTTTAACTTTGGACACAACCATTAGTACAGCAAGATTCCTCTTTCTGTTTTTACTCACTAAAAAGTATTCTTTTTGATAAGCTCATGCCAAGTAAACAGTGATTTAATGCCAAAGGGGGAAGGGTATAGTAACATAGTTTAGATGACCTCTGAAAGTGCACTCTTCATTCACCTGTGCAAACTTGGTAGCCACATAGCCCCATCTAATCGTGGGATTCCTAGGAAAAAGAACACATGATATCGTATGTAGTTAAGACCTCAAAGCAGCAAAACCCTCCCTTCAGTTATTGACTTTACTGACTTATATTCTGAAAAAAACCTGCTTTTTTAATTCCAGAGTTCTTAACCTCCTGACATGCAAGAATTATCTGCCCAAATTGCTGGTTGAACTACAGGAGGACAACTGTGGCAATTCCATAAATGGAAAAGTATCTGTAGGGCAGCATTTTGCAATCACGCGGGAGGTGGTGATCTGCCTGATAGTTACATAAAGGACTGCTGACTTGACACTGTCAAAGTGCAGCCCAGCAAAGCATAGAAAAGTTTTGGAGTTTTAAAGGCTTCATCCTACCTCCTCACACTCAGGAGACAGGGCTGCTTATCAGCACCACATAACACACTAGCCTACTGCAGACACTGCGTATCAGCAGATATGTAGCAAGTTCTTAATCTGTTTCACTTCAAGTGCGCTTCCCAAAGAAATAAAACCAGAACTGTGAAGTCAAAATAGCATCAGCATTAGAGTGAGTTCTCATGACCGCATCCTGTTCTTGCCACCTTACCGGCTTAACCCCATCTTTATGAAAGCTCCAACTCAAACCGAATAAACCACATTCGGGGATGCTTAATGTTGGCTTCAGTTTTCAGACCACTTTAATGTTCTGTTGGTGTTGCTCACATTACCTGGGATAGCTGTCCCTGTAGATGAGAGTGGGCGCGAAGAGGAAGTACAGGTATTGAGAAATTCTGGGAATAGGTACTGTGCCTGGAAGAGGAGGAGGTAAAAAAAGACGATTCTGCAATTTTTCTGCTTACTGAAGGTTTGGTTTCCCCAGCATCCTTTCACAACATATAACCCTTACCACCTCTGGAACTAAAGGTACAGGATTTGCAGGAAATAAAACAAACTAGACTGCTCAGATGGAATCACCCGCCGTGAAGCATAGTTAACAAGTGAGGGTGACTAACAGGTAGTGCAGTGCTAACACCTTGCTATCACATTTCCTTTCCTGCTAGGGAAGACGAAGGTGTAAGGCTTGTATAAACATGTGGGCTAACATTCAGCTGTCAGGCCTTGCTGAAACAGCTTCTGTACTTGTCATTTCAACTAGAGCACTGGACTGGGGGTGTGCAGGCAGCCTCTACACACCATGTCTCGTAAAAGCAGAAATAAGGAGTCCCACTGAAGCAAGACTGAAGATAGAGATAACTTTGACCTGAACAACAGTCTATTTGCCTATTACCCAATGGAAAGGTTCAGGCTGCCCATCCAAAGTCATCTACTCAAATCTCACCTCTCCAATTAATGAGGGAGGGCAGCCGAAAGCAACGGAGGGAAAACAGGAGCTGGCTATGCATTGCTGTCAAAACTAAGCAAAGCAAGTTACTCACTGGACTTGTCCTTTACAGAGGACAGGACTCTGGGCACATTCTCCCGGACAAATGAATGAGCTTTCATAACAAGACGAACCTGTAAAACCGAGAATATATCAGTTTAATACTCTCACTTTCCCAACTTCCCCATAAAAACTGGATCAACCATTTTAAGACAACACCTTCAACATCTTGGTTTGTCTTCAATTTATCCTTTTTGCAAGGAAAGGGCTGCATTCCCTACCTACAAGCCTGTCCAACTGACACGAATTTAAAACACTGAAAGGTGAAACATACAGTAAGACCGTGACTCAGGAGAGTCAAAACACATGTTATTTACACTTATAAGACCACAGCATCCACAAGGACTCAATCACACTAGTAAGTCACTAACCAATTAACTTAAAATTCAAGTAAAATATAAAATTCTATCCTTTTCAATAGGCCAGGATGCTTCAAAGTCTTGGAACTGACTCCTTCAAGTCAGATGTGTTCTACAGCAACTACCAGTACTCTGCAACAAGGTAGTGCCACACAAGTAGTTCCTGAAGTACCAAAAGGAAGGCTAATTCAAAGTTAATTCTTCAATTCTACAATCTTATCTCAGACCATCTTTTTTTTAATCTGATCGTCTGACCAATCCTCCACGCTCCTTAGATTCTTCTCCTCCTTCCCCAAGAAAAGGAAATTCCACTTTCAATAAAATTCTGACTACGGGACAAAGAGCTGCTTCTTGGGAACAGAAAGGGAAGCAGGAACCACTTGTTGACTATGTACTTGCCTTTTCTTAAAAAAAAAAGAGCAATGTTAGAGCTTCCTTGTGAACTATGGCAAAACATGTTCCTGAAATTGGTTTTAAGTGTTTAGCAGTGACAAGACAAATAGAAATAAATGGAATTATTATTAATCAGCTTTGAGATATGTTCAGAAAAAAAACACAGTAAAATATTTGATACATGGCAAGAAGAACAAGTGGTTTCCAGCTCAAAATGAAGTTTACCATCCATTTTTTCTCTCCAGACTTGCTGCATGTAAGTCTGACTTCAAGTAAAAGACCAAGTCCACCCACGGCCCTGCCTTGAATTAAGGAATACAAACAAAACTTGACACCTTAGAAGAAAAGGACCCTTTTCCATTCTGAAACAAGACTCAATATATCCAAAGACACTGGGCAGGGACCTACCTGTTCCAGTATTACAATAAAACGGGAAGCTGGTGGCAGGGCATATGATATAGCCATATAGGTTGGTCCAAATCCAAGCCCAGCAGTTTGGAAGAGCGTGAACAACATCCCATAGAAGAAAGAGTGGATTGCACGATGGGAGGAACTGCCGTAGCCTTGGGCCCACCAGATGAAAAGGTTGTACGGAACGATAACTGTGGCACTGAACATGCACAGCCAAGTACAGAAGACTATTGGGAACTTTCCAAAAACAAAGACCAGGAGATCAAATCCTAAGACCAGCCTAGAAGGCACAAGGAGAGAGACATTACTGAGTGTCCAATGTTTCATTAGGAATAGCTCTAACTCCAATAAGAGGCTATAAAATGCATAGTTAAATTCTAAGATCATAACGGACAGTCTAGATAGAAGTGACTATGACAATTTTCAGCTCAGATACAGAGGGCTACCTGTGGCAGATTAAAGTGACCACCCACAAGCACATCAGAAAATAATAGATAAAGGACTTATGCCATCGATGGTGCCAGGCACAGCTTACCCTCAAATCCCACAGGGCTTAAGCACATCTTTAAGATCAGCCTGTGCTTTAAGAGTACGCTCAGGCTCATCCTTGATAAGAACAAGCACGTGACTAAACAATCCACTGCCGAACCAAGGTCCAAAACTGCTCCTGGGTAACACTCCCGAGACACCATCATTATTACATTAAGAATCAGTTTTTCCTAGGAGTTTAACATCTAGAGAGGCTTTTATCCCACCTCTATTGGCATTAGGTGTTTTAACATCTAGCACTCACATGCAATTTAATTCTGCTTTGTGAAAACTAGAGGCATTCCACACAGATTCAGTTTAGAAGTCACCCAAAAGGCTTAGGGTCATTAGATGGTCAGTCCAAATACGTGCACATGGTATGCGCCAGGTACTTTATTTCATTAATCAAGCTTAAAATATACAGGGACATAAGCAAAAGGATGTTCAACCCTACTGGCTATAAAAGTCACCAGTCACTTAGTCCTACACATAAGCGGCTCTTCTAATCCAAGGTCAGAGGAGGGGTAGTCCAGAGTACACCAACACAATTCACTTGTTCTTATTGGGAGGCTCAATTGCAAACTGGATCTGAATTATTAGATCTGGCCAAGAAGATCACAATGATTTGTTTTCTTTTTTCTTTTTTTTTTTTAATTTTCAGGTAGTCAGAGAATCCGTCCCTATTAGTTGATTTTAAAGGTAAATACCTGTTCTCCCCCAATGTCCATACACTATTAAGTTGGGATCAGCTAAATTATACACAATAGCGCACAAGCCTGTTGTTGTTCTACCTAGACAAGAGTGATAATGATTATAATTGAGAGAGCTCTAGTTTTGTACAGTGAAGATCAGATAAGGTAACCGTGAAATCCTGCTTGTGCACATGGCATACAGCTTGCCAAAAGAAACTATGTAAGCAACAAGCAAGTTTGAGAAAGGCAGTCTTTCACAATCCTGTTCCAAACTGGCTACCCACAAAGCACAACCTCAACAGAGGCTGTGCCAATACCCTTGAGATTTCTTCCCCGAGAAAAACAAGAAGCTCTATTTTTATTTAATCACTAGTACAGTGTTCCAGACCTGTCATTTTTCAGAGGAAGGACCGATTAAATGTTTATAAAGTTTTTCTAAACACAGCCCTCCTTCAAGCAACACAAGTAGCTGAAAGCTACTGTTTCATTAAATATATTCCCCTACAGCAGTCCACATTCAATGAAGACCCCTCTCTTTTGCCAACCTTGTCACAAACTAAGCACGTCACGCCAAACCACATCGGCCATAATGCTAACGGAATACACCAATCTGTAGGGTTTTTCTAACATCTAGCTACCTGATCAGAAAGGACCATATACCCTCTACCGGAATTCTGGCATATATTTTAAGCGTGGCAAGTTGAAAACCCACTTCCATCAACATCCCAAGGAAGGTTTCTCCCCTTCCTTCTGCACCATTTCACAGTTTCGTGCACCTCTGGTTCTTTGGAAGTGAGCATTTCCCAGCCCTGGTCCCTTTCTTTCCAAAGCATTCTTACCTTCCTTCATCAATGAAGTCTACTAAAAGTGTGCTGAGGATGAAGACAATAAGAAGAGCGATGAACATGTGGTAGATTGTCCTGATGTGACTCACTTCGAACAGCTCACTAGGGGAGAGATTCAAATGCTATCAGGCCACTGGCATAACACATCACACCTCCAGCACGTCAGCTTTCAGTGCTTCATGGTAAGGCGAGATGACATCCCTGCCATCCCAATTCAAACGACTGAAGTTAACACACAATTTGGGTGCCAGTCTACACAGACACTTCCTCTGATTATCCTCAAAGGATAATTAGCCATATCTTAGTGGTAACGAGAGGATTGTAATTAAAGTTTACATTGAGGAAGCCTGCAAGCTGTAGTAGTGATGTTTTAGAAAGAACAGAGAAGCTTAGACACAGGGGTTATGTCCACATAAGACTATGGGTGGTGGTGGGGAGGGGACCTCAAAGCAAAGGCTAGCTAGTTTGCTGTCAAGGGTATTTTCAGCCAATTTAATGGAAAATGTCAAGTTACTCACTCCAATAGGGACCTTCTGGCAGTAAAGATCTTTCCATGTTCTGGAGGGGCTCTCAAGGTCCTGCAAACAAAGAGAACATTTGAGTCCAGAAAGGAAATAAGGCTTCCAGGAAACAAAACCTTGTTGTAGGGACGGCATAAGACTTACTTACTTGGCTTTGTGCAGTTCCTTCTCTGAGCAGGAGGCTGGGAAGGAGGATGAAGATGAGGAGTCCAGGAGCGCTGATTTTGCTACCAAACTGTTCACAAACTCGGTGAAGTGACTGTCTACTTCCTTCATGAAAGCTGGCTTCAGCTGCTGATAGAGTAAAAACAGAGCAGAGAATTGTTTAACACTCTCGATAAATTTTCATAAAACATTTATATTCCTTTTTATCCTGGAGCACAGAGCAAGAAAACATTCCTGCACCACCTGCCAACAGCTGGAGCCAACTTGGACAAGATCAGGCGCTTATCCTGGCTTGTTCACACACCTCAGGCCAGAGGACTTTGAATTATGTTTATCTTCTCTATCAGATGCAACACAGAGGAACAAAGTAAACGCACTGATCTTCATATATGTCTGACAGGTATTTCATATATTTTATGGTACCAACAAGGCTGAGTTAAAACTAATACATGAGCCCCAGAATACATCTCTCGATTTTCACCAGTCACGTCCTTAGCATACACAACAAGTACAAGAAGATTTACTTTTTAGCCTATTTAGTGTTATTGAAGGAAAAATGGACCTTTTCACGCTTCTGGCTAAGCAATCACCGTTGATGCTCTCAGGCATTAATGCAGAAGCGATCTCAGTGACGTGAGTGCAGGAAGAAGGACCGAACTTACTGTTCCACTGCTACCACTGGTTGAACAAAAGCTTTTCTATACCACTGAAATTGCAGACCGCACAGAAATTTTTCACTAAAGCAAGAGAACAAGGGTAACATTGCTAAGCATTAAGACCGACCAGTGAGAGAGAAAACTGGAGGGCAACAAGACTGAAGTTCGAAGAAGCGAGAGCATCAAATATCCCAGTTGAATCTTTTACGCTCCCTTTTCTACGACAGCTAGTTGTGACCAAGCTGCAACATTTTTAGCCTCTTCATATTTTTCTTCTCTCATTTTATTAGGCAACTTCTGAAGCATTTGGTTTACTAGAGACCTTGACTTCTAAGGGTGCATGAAAAAATGTCAATGATCATCTACCTCTTTACAATCTTTTTTGAAAAAGGCACTGATAAAGTGCAATAAAGGAGATGATCAGCTGTGGATAAAGCATAAGCCATCCTGGTCAAAGGCTGCTTGCTTCACCTGACACAGACGTTCTCTTCTAGAAAGGAATGTATTACTTAAGCCTCCCAATACTAAGCTATCCAGCCAAGGACTATAATTCATCCTTAAAAGGCAGAGTGTAAAACGCTGAGTAGTTTTTTCATAATCCTTTTGCCTGAAGAACAGCACGTGTAATTCATTCCTGTATTTTCTTGTCTGCAATATAGTTGGAACTGCTATTCAGTCTCATAACACGCATTTCTAAAGACTTGATCTTGACACCCCAGGCAGAGTTTTTAAAACTAGATGCATTTAAAAGAAAATGAACGATCAAAATTTTCAAAGTTATTTATTTCTACACAAAGTCCTACCTTGAGCTCGTTGCTGCCTCACAAATCCTCTTACTCTTTATGGACACTTGGCATCTATAATACAGCCTTAGTTTTCCAAGCATGCTTGGGTTGATTTTATACAGTATATTCCCCCGAAACCTAAGCTAAAAAGCCCTCTTCAGAAGCAAAACTTGTAGGCTAACAAAATACATCAATAGATTACTTATTCTTAACAGACGCTACTGTCTAATGCAACAGCAGCCAAGTCAGCAAGCTTAACTATGACAAGAAATACAAGAGAAACCAACGAGACCACGTAAAACCAGAAGACCCTGAAGTCAAGATGCATCACAACTCTACATCCCTCCTGTTTCATAGCAGTCAGATCCAGAGGGATCACTTGAACCACAATCTGCAGCAGGAGAGGGAGATTAATATTTAACTTAATAACTTTTTCCCCCGTATTTGGCAGCTGCCAGTACAGAATAATCAAGCTTCACGAGTGCTTAATTAAACAGAAGCTCCTAGGAGCTGGCTACTCTTACATATTGCATTTCTGGGAGGCAGAGGATGGTGTCTTCAAGAGATGTGGACTTGTTCCTTTTAAAACAACAGAAAAAAAATCCCAGACATTGAGTACTTTGGAAATAGGACTTGTAACAGAACACACTGGTGCTCTCTGGCACAGCCTGCTTTTACAGCACACATGTATATCACTACTAGGAAAGTCAAACAGAAATTCCTGTACCTCTTGGAGCACTTAAATTTCCATGCCAAACAAAGGACTACTCAGTCCTACCAAACCCTGTGGGGTTTTTTTTAGCATCACCCGATTTTTTCCGCCTCATCTCCGTTCAGCAAAAGTTTAACAAAATTATTTCCTTAAACTATATCTTCCCTTTAGTTAGCACTCTGCTGAGATTGACTCCTCCTGACACAACCTTCCAGGGCTGTGCGTGATATATGCATGTGTTTGGCTTGGGAGAGCATGGCATGAGTTCTCTCACGAGATTAAAGAAAATGCAACCAGAGCACAGAGCCTACAGTAACTGTAATTCTGTAAAGTAAAACTACACAACATTTTCACAGAATCACTAGGTTGGAAAAGACCTCCAGGATCATCGACTCCAACCATTCCTATCAAATTCCTATCAACCACTAAACCATGCCCCTGAGCATCTCATCCACCCAGGGACGGTGACTCCACCCCCTCCCGGGGCAGCCTCTGCCAGTGCCCGGTGACCCTTTCTGTGAAAATGTTTTTCCTGATGTCCAGCCTGAACCCCGCCCCAGCACAGCTTGAGGCCATTCCCCTTGTACTGTCCTCTGTCACTTGGGAGAAGAGGCCAGCTCCCTCCTCTCTGCACGCTCCTTTCAGGTAGTTGTAGAAAGCAATAAGGTCTCCCTTCAGCCTCCTCTTCTCCGGGTTAAACAACCCCAGTTCCTTCAGCCACTCCTCATCAGACTTGTTCTCCAGCCCCTTCACCAGCTTCGTGGCTCTTCTCTGGACACGCTCCAGAGCCTCAACATCCTTCTTGTAGCGAGACATTGTACTGTATTATCCACTATTATTGCCACTCACAGTGCAACCTACTCGAGCAATTGCCAGAGGAACTGCTAATGCTCAATAAGCCAAGCGCATCCCAGCCAGACAGCAAAAAAACGAAACTTCAGAGAAGGCACCTCCCACCAGCAGTTTCCGTGACAGGACATGCATACCCACGGCCTCTGTAACAGGACACAGATGCCCACGGTGTCGCTGAAGCTTCCACAATGGAAAGCACTTAAGCAAACGTTCCCTAAAGTAACCTTCAAGTCTCAGATGAAGAATTGGGCAGATTCACTTGTTGTCACTATTAAGTTTCAAAAAAAGAATCAGACCATAACAAAATCAAAAAGAGGGGGCATTTATGAAAAGAATGCTATGCCATAAGAAGCAGAAGCTGGCCAATAACTGATGAGAAATCAGAGAAAGTTGAAATGAGTAACCATGTAGCTTAAATATAAATAGAAAGTTGCAGAAGTTCCCAAAATTTACTCACTCCCACAGTTTTAGTAATTTCAGTCACTGAAACATAACCACATCCAGCCGTGGCCAAAGAACGGAACACACTATTCTCAACCGAGTTTAGGATGAACAAAAGAACAGATTTTCAGACTGGACTGCAAATGCATGAAGGCATCCTATGCATGAAAACACTTCACATCTACAAATCAGTGGGAGCTGACAAAGCAACCAGCACTTTTCAGAATTCAAGCATGTGTCTAGACCTCAGATACCTATCACCTAAGAGGTAACCCAAGCCTTTATTCAGTGGGTTACACCACAGAAGAGCCTGGCACTCCAGGCATTCTCAGGAATTTTGCAGTAGATGGAGCGCTTTAGTTAGTCTTATAGCTATTTCTAACTATAGGAATAGTTAGAGAGTTACGCGAGCTGCTTAACTCAGGGTTCAGTCTGAACTCTGTTTGAGGAGAAAGTTCAGTAATTAAAGCACCTCTGCCCATTTTCTTCAATTCTCTTGGCAGATAAGAAATCAATTTGCCTACAAATTACTGTGCCTTAAAGCTGCTGGCCAGAAAAAGCACTTAGAAACAAGAGATATTCCTGAAGTAAAAAATCCAAGCTCAAGTTGTCTTCTTGCAACCAGCTAGTGCTCCCTGGAACCCAGAACTTAAAGCTGTATGTGCTTAACAGTCAAAACTTTGTCATGCAAGCCTCTGTTTCTAACAAATTTGCAGCGGCTGTTTTGATTGCAGAGAACAGATATAAGGCGTGCGCTGTCACGTCTTCAGTAAAAATCATTCAGAGAAGACAATGTATGAAATAAAACTCAGAGCTGACTGTCCCTCTAATGTGAGGAATTTCAGGAGTTTCAACACAAAAAGCAGCACACCCTTTACAGAAGACATTTAAACATACTTAAAGTTGTACCTATTATAAATAGATATAATAATTATTATAAATAACACCAGCTATAGAGGTGAAAACAAAGACTTTAATCATAGAATAGTTTGAGTTGGAAGGGACCTTAAAGATCATCTAGTTCCAACCCCCACTTTAAGCACAAAAGCTTCTCAAAGGTGCAAGATATTTTTCTCTGCCCTCTAAGGAAGGCATAACTAGATTACTTCATCCTTACCATGGGATTATTTGCAATAAAATGAAGCAAGAGTGCAGGACGATTTGCCCTGAAGAACATACCTGCTACAGAACAATGGTTAACAAGGAGGGTGCAGTTCATCATTAGCCAACTTCAATTAATGTGGGCGTAAATCACCTTAATGTAAGCTAAGGCAATAGCAGCTCACACAAACACAGATCATGTTAGAAATTCCAGTGCTTCTTTATTTGAGGATATTTCTCACTGACAAAAAGAGTGGGACCAAGGCTCAGAAAGGTCATCTCCACCACTAGGGCAACAGAAGCTGTGGGATACATGCTACGCGCTACCCTTTATTCAATGGGTAGCAGAACACAGAGCATTTTAAAAACTAAATATGCAAGCAGGCCAGCTGATAATCACACTGCCAAAAGTCAGTGGTGAGGGAAGCTCCATTTTATTTACAGGCCTCAAAGTGCATTCTTATCTTTGGACTTCAGCCTACTGGGGTCAATTAAGACAGAGCTGCATTTGGTAATGCTACCAACTCTCCTGCAAAGTCAAGAGAGAGGAAGAGAGAAAGAGGGCTGTACAAAGTCACTGCACCCAAGTGATGACTGGAGGGATATTTGTGTTCCAGGACTAGTGACTTTCCAAAAGACATCCAGGGTCAAGCATCCCACTCCTCCACACAAGCAAGCACTACAGTGCACTCACCTCAGCTTCTGCTATTAGCTGCATTTTCCTTGTTATCACATGGTCAACATCAACCCGGCCTGAGGAAGGAAAGCAAACATTTAACAGTTGCATTGTCAGTAAAGCAATTTGCATGCCTGAAAACACAACATACAGTAAGTAGCTCAGTCACCGATTTGTGATTAGCGCTTCTGACTTCTAATAAAGAACCAATAAATTCAAACCTAAGCTGCAGGAAATTCAGAAGCTACGACCCAGTACTTTTAACAGCCATTTAGGATAACAGCACTATAAGGCACTCAATAGCTGATAACACGCTGGATTTTTTTAAAGCTTTATTTTCAATCAGCAACTCTGCAAGTCTTTTCAAGGTCCCTAAACATATTCAGCCTTGAAGCAGCAATCAGAACTACCCTTAGAAGGTCGTATCCAAGCATGCTGATATTTATTCAGAACTTTATCTTGCACAGAGCGAACCAGACATAAGATCAGGTTGTCTAGAAGTCTCTACGTTGCCAACAGACAAGGCAATCAAGTCACAACTACATGTAAAATAACCAGCCCTGAAAAGAGACTAAATGGCAAGTTGGACGGTTATTCTCTGTTCAAACCTGCCTACTCTTACTCCTTTGCTCCCCCAGAAGCAGTGTTAGACACGTCTAACTATTCTTCAGTATGTTCCATCATGTAAGCAAACAGTCAAGTCTAACGACGCCATGAACATTGTCTAACTGTAGCCATTACTAATGCCATTGGCTCACACCAAGCCACAGATAGCTCCTTTCTTTTGCATGAAGAACTATACAGATCTGAGATGCCCTGATTACATCAAGCGGAACATACACAAATCAGACATTTCAGGCTAGTTGAGGTTTAAGACAAGGTTTGTTCTCAATGGCTGCAGAGTGCTGGCAAGCCAGCTGGTGTTTCACTTCTCCAATAATAAGGACAATGCAGAAGTTACTTAAAACAGAGCATTATGTAGCCATTATAGCTACAACAGTGCCTTGCACAGTAACACGTGCCTAGCACTACAACCTTAACATTCAGTTTCTAAGACAACAGTACTGCTTTTAGAAATGAGGGTACTGAACTGATTCTCTAGTAACGTTTCCAGCAAAGCACGAGCTAACAGATTCACAGCAGAGGTGTCAATGTTGTGCTGCTGCGTAATAAGAAGATCGATTCATAGCAACATCACAGTTAGTAATGCAGCATCCTTGTCCTGTCCTCCTCCTGTGTGCGCAGCCAAAGCACACAAAATGCAGTGTGCTGTTTTAATAGAAGCAAGCACTTCTGTGATGCACGCTAGTCTGAGGGTGCTCTTATAAGCAACCAGTTGTAAGAAGTTTAGGTAGACTTGCTTCAGCGACTACTCCAATTCCAATATTGGAGAAGACTTAAATGAAAAAAAAGGCTTTATCTTCAATGAAGCTGTGCTCAATTACTAAATTCCCCCTTCTCCCTCAATCAAGCAGGAAGATGATTGGATGGAAGTGTGGATCTGCTGGAGGGTAGGGAGGATCTGTAAAGGGATCTTAACAGGCTGGACCGCTGAGCCAAGGCCAATGGCATGAGGTTCAACAAGGCCAAATGCTGGGTCCTGCACTTGGGGCACGACAACCCTATGCAGTGCTACAGACTGGGGGAAGAGTGGCTGGAGAGCTGCACGGAAGAGAAGGACCTGGGGGTAATGGTTGACAGCCAACTGACTATGAGCCAGCAGTGTGCCCAGGTGGCCATGAAGGCCAATGGCATCTCGGCTTGTATCAGAAACAGAGTGACCAGCAGGTCCAGGGAGGTTATTCTCCCTCTGTATTCGGCACTGGTGAGACCGCACCTTGAGTACTGTGTTCAGTTCTGGATCCCTCACCACAAGAATGATTTTTAGGCTCTGGAGCATGTCCAGAGAAGAGCAACAAAGCTGGTGAGGGGGCTGGAGAACAAGTCTTACGAGGAGCGGCTGAGAGAGCTGGGGTTGTTTAGCCTGGAGGAGGCTGAAGGGAAAACCTTATTACTCTCTACAAATACCTGAAAGGAGGTTGTGGAGAGGAGGGAGTTGGCCTCTTCTCCCAAGTGACAGGGGGCAGGACAAGGGGGAATGGCCTCAAGCTTCACCAGGGGAGGTTCAGGCTGGATATCAGAAAATAATTTTTCATGGAAAGAGTCATCGGCCACTGGAACAGGCTGCCCAGGGAGGTGGTCGAGTCACCTTCCCTGGAGATATTTAAGGAACTGGTGGGTGAAGTGCTTAGGGACACGGTTTAAGGGAGTGTTAGGAATGATTGGACTCGATGATCCTGTGTGTCCTTTCCAACCTGGTGATTCTATCATCCTATTTTGTCTGTAAAAAGCCTATGGCTTGTGCAGCAGTTAAGAACAGACCAGCAACAACAGCTGATTACTTAGTAGCCTCGTAACGCGATAGCAAGCAAAGAAACTGCTTTACACCACAAATTTTTGGCTGCATGCAAAGATCCATTTTTACAAAACTAGAATTCCTGGTTTTAAGCATCTCACCTCCAAAACAAAAAAAATTACCTCAGTATTTACCCCCATTATGCTGTTACACTTGCCAAACAGCAGCAGTTTGGGAAACAATTTGAGAGAAGAGTGTAAAATACCACTAGAGTTGCTTGTCCCACTCAGCTTGTACACTTTTCTGGTCTCAAATGGACTTCCTTCCCGCATCCCCAATAAATAAAAAAAAAAAACACATCAAGTTGTTCCACAAGCAGCAGAACTGTATTCTTTTCATATTGGCTCTACTCCCCAACTGTGCCTCTCCACAATTTTATTTATTGGGCCCCTTCCCCATCACTACTACGCTAGGAACCACCTTGTCCTCACGGGCCAAGAGGCAGACCAGAGCTCAAAGTACAACAAACCTTTTCCTGCAAAGAAGCAAGAATTTGTGTCTCTTACCCAGCTGCCACTCTCCAGGACTCTAGAGTTTGCTTGAAGCTACCCAACAAGGCCAAAGAGGACAGGATACATGAGACTTAAGTGACTGTGCTATTTCCTTAGTAAGCCAAGCTAAAAATAAAGAACCACTGTTTCGGCCATGTATTTCCTGTAAAATCTCGTGTTTAAAGCCTCAGCTATTACAACCACCCAGGAGTGGCTCATTTGGGAAATAAAACACTCTTTTTGGCTACTTAGGGAAATAAAACACACTTTTTGACTTGGAAGGCCTTCAAGATGGATACAGTTTTACAGGTACCTAACCTACAGCTTTCCTGGTTGTATAGGAAATGAGGCCAGTCTCTGACCTGCTGACGCTGTAACTGCTAAATTCTACTCAGTGCCCCTCCTAACGCTTTATTCACCCTCACGCGAGTACATATGCACAGATTAGACTAGAAATGTAGCATCTTTTAGAAGTCTTCACAAACAAGATATTTAGCGTCTTCAGTGTATGTATGCATCTCCTATAACAAAGTCAAATCACCTGTAAGCTTGTTGCTTCTCTTCCAGAACAAAGTGTCTCCTGTAGGAAAAAACCTCATCCCAAACCAGCTAATTCTGCTGCGTTGCATCACACCATAAACTAAAGTTGTGTAACAAGGCCAATACCAGATAAAACAAACTTGTCATTTTCTCGAATCACTCATCTTCTATTGTGCAAGCTGCTACTTAGGTTCCAAAAGGTCATTCAAGAAAAGAATCATCACATGATTTTTAGCAACCCTTGCTCTGCTGAAAAGTCCAAATCACCATTTTTGACACTGAAAATGGAGACTGGACCCTTCTGTATCACTTTGAGATTGCAACATCATTACAAAAATGGACTCAAGGCTACAAAATACAAGCAAGAGCATCTTAGCAGTTAAAACAAGATTGATTATGCTTAAGAAAATGGGAAGTATAAAGTCACGAGGAAGAAAATCTTTGGAGACTAGTCTGAAACAATAGCAAATTTCACAAGAGATGGAAGCAAAGTTCGCTCTGAAAGATCTTTGCTCACAGGAAGAAGTTTTAACTTAATGGGAGTTGTGTTCCCTCCCATCAGCAAAAACTGATCCTTGCAGGATGCAACTCCTCTGCGCAACACTAATTCCAAGAAGGTTCAAAAGTCAGAAGAAAAAAGCGAGCAATCTCATTGGAGATGACTGGAGAAGCATCCCCTTTCATACGACCTGTTAGCGCTGGAGATTAGGATCCACAAAAAAACAGGTTCTACAGAAGCTGCCTGCAACCCAGCCCTCTGAACCACTGCCACTCGAGCTGTTCCAGCACCCTGGCTTATTATTGAGCAGTTTGAACAATGCAGGGAGACTACTGCAATCTAAATTTCTGCATAGGGATTCAGTCTCTTCAGAAAAAAAAGCTAGGAAAAGTGCACAAACTTCAGTTTCTTGCCACTGATCAAAAAAGGCCACTTCATTACAGTCAAGTACACCACCCACAGGTAAGAAGCATTTTCTCCTAATGACATCAGGATCTGTTTGGCTTCAGGATCTGTTTGGAAAATCAGATACAAACTGCACCAAATACTGCTCTTCCCTAAAAGGTTTAAAAAGACTATCTTCATTATTTCTCGATCAGACAACTTACCTCTCAAGAGATTAAAGTAACACAGGCAGAAGGATCCCCTGTTCCTGTTGGATACCTGGATTCAGAGGCTCCATCTTTAGAAACACTGAAGATGTTACGTAAAGGAAAACAATGTTAAAGCCAACCTAGTGCAAGGCTGTTGTAAAGAGTGGAAGTATTCCATACCTTGTACAACACAACATGTGTTAATAATCTGATGCTAATAAGCCTTATTCTGACTTATGGTAATTTATTTGGCCACTCAGCAAACAGATGCAAGTTATGACTAGTTCCCTCCCAGAGCTCAGCTAATCTGCTTAAAGAATGCACAGGTCACAGAGCACTGTGCTGCAGTTGGGCAAAGAATTCAGCTAAAAAGTATTTCTAGAGGGCCTTGGGACCCAAACAGCCTCTTCACCAGCAGGAGGAAACACCATCATTCTCTTCATTGTGCCACCACATCCACAGGCTCTTCACAAGAAGCTGCTCAGCCTTCACCAAACCAATGGGTTGCAAAGCATGAGTGCTTTGCAATTACCAGAATCCATCTGGTCTCAGACAAGACAGCTCTGTTTGATCCGCCTCCCTGAATCACATCCAAGAAACTCTATCCAGGCAGCTTAATCCCAAAATCTGTAAGAAAAGCTTGTTGATACAATGAACGCTTATTGCTGTGAGTCAGACAGCAAATCCTAAAGCTTTCCAAATTGGTATTGCTCCCTGCTTTAGAGCTTCCTCCTACATCTATCAGTAGCCACACAATTCAACGCAGCTTCATGAACTTTTGCACGGAGAATGATCGATAGTAACCCCTCCACTGGAAGAGAACAACCTCTTCCTAAGACCAACGTTGCCCAACAACAGGCTTACTCACACCAAACAAAGATGTCACAGAGCTTGTTTGCAGACCAGCCTCCAGATACACTTCTAATCCTTTTCTGATTTCTGAGGGAACACGGGCAGACTCCACAACCATCAGTTTACTGTTTTGAGTGGTCTAATCTTCGCATTTCAGAGGTACTCAGATACATGCTTCAGAGCCATATCCTCTCTAACCTATCAAGATCTGCCCACCCAGTTCGTATTGAGCTCATTTCAGGTAAGTTTTCTTGCAACTGGTACTGCCTGATATCAATATCCCAGTAAGCAGGAGAGTTTCATACTTATGCATCTCCAGCTGAAAACATATAAGGCTAATTTTATTAAGGAAGCCCAGCTTTTGACAGGGGTTCCTAGATCACCTGTGGACTCTATGCCAGGACCAAATTAGTTGTTCAACTATGACACTGGACCCAGTTCAAGGAAGAGAAGTGATATATGAGACTGAAGTTCAACTAATCTGTCAAAGTGAAAAGGCTGAGTGATTACAAGAAACAAACACATCAAGGGGCAGAATAATTCTCACAGCAATCTTAAAGCACTGAATATTTCCACATTGCTATAAATACAGGGGTGTCCGAGTACAATGATTCAGTCTTAGAACTCAGCAAGCAATGAGATGGTTTTCAGCAGAATTGATGAGAAGGAAAAAATAATCTAAACCATACAAACGGAAGAGTCAGACCTAACGTAGCTCTAAAGTCAATATATGGAATAAAATTATTCCTCCAAATAATTTCAGATCAGCCAAGGCATCCGAGTTTTAATAAAGAAAGGATTAATGGCCTAGAAGTTTCTGCATAACTTCACCGGAAACAAGTCAGTTGGCCCTTGACACATTAACTCTTAAGTTAAAAAGCAGACTGTGTTCGCTAATCAGGATCAAGGGTGGGAAATCACATTAGCAACTTAGTTTTTCTACAGAAATAATTGTTACAAAGACATTACATATTTGCTGGCATACCAGATACCACCTTGACCTGGGTGGAACCCCTTGACTGCAATAAGCATGCATCTTGTCTAAAATTCAACACAACACCGAGTGTTCAGATATTAAAGTATAAAGAGGATGTTGCCAGACTTAGCAGCCTGAGGGGCCTTTGTGTACAGCAGGCCCAAGGCCTTAGAAACAGCTATTCAGAAGTGACTGGCTAGGACAAAAATGTAAGAAAATAAGTCTAAGGCAACTTCTTTTGAGAAATTCTTCTACCTCAGCTTGCTTTCACAGAAAGCTCTATCTATTTACACAAGCTTACAGGACTGCACAAAGAGGCCACTACCCAGAACACGTGAACACTTCAGCTTCAGCCTTTGGGCGACAGAGATACTGATCTGACCCCACCACACAGAGGAATTCCTGACCAGACAAAATCACCTTCTTCCCAGGCCTGTAACGTGGTCAGGCCTCAGAGAGTGACTCATGTCTCCGATCTCTTTATGGTGTTCCTGTTGTTTCCATCACTGTGCTGAGAGTCTGCAGCAACTGGTAACTGGCAAGCATTTCTGTGACACTTCTGTTGAATTGCAGCAACCCTGGAAGGCAGGAGGCACTCTGAACAAACTGTGATTCCTCTCAGCTGTCCTCCACTGCAGTTTATACCGTATTGAAACACATCTCATTGTTCTAAGCCAGTCCACCAGGCACGTGTACACACATGAAAGCTCAGCACACTTTCAACACATCTGTCCCAGAATGTTTACTTGCTATTCACACATAGTACCTCACCTGCACTGACATTGTGTCACATCTCAGAGGTATTAAAATGGAAGACTTTCAAAGACAGGCACATCCATCTACTCACATGTAACATTAAGGCCTTTTCTATAGATAAAAAGGTAGAAGTCTGCTTCTAAACCCACTGTAACCGATTTCCATTAGATATCAAATCCTCACAATTTTCCAAAACTCGCATTAATGGAACTGTCCCATTTAATTCAGTTAAATGATGGTAACATCAACAGCTTAAAATCCCAAGTCTCCTACTAGTTTGTGGGATAGGGTGTCTCCAACTTATTTTTTGCAAGAAGAAACCTGACTTGTCTTAAATTTAAGTTTGCTCCAACTCCCGTTTCAGTTGAAAAAAGATCTGTGAAATAGAGACATTATTCAGAGGCACACCAGTAAGAAATATCTCCCTGAGTCACTGGCACCAAGGTTTTGGAACTTAGATTCTCATGGCACATTGCAATAAACTAGTTTACCTTTTGCTTATTCTGTCTCCCAAAGAGAAAGGAAACAACCTTCTTATCACTGGGCTGGAATGTGGTACAGCATAACTCAAGAATTGGAGAAAGTCACTGTGTCCACAGAGTCCACAAGCAAAACCACTCAAGCTGCCACAGAACTGTCCCTGCAACTCCAGGGACAGGACATACGCAGCAGTGACCCTCCCACAAAGCCAGCTATAAGCCACGTGACTTTTAAGTTGACCACAATATAAATGAATACAAACCCAAATGCTGACTGTTCTACTACACCTTTTAGGGCAGCCAAGGTTCAAACTGGGAGCTGTTCTGACATTATCAGAGCCCTGTAGGAGCAGAGAATCATTTTTTTGTGGCATCCTACCTCCATCTGTCTGTCAGGATAGATACACCACCTTTGCCTGGTATGTTAAAGATCATTTTGTTCCATCTTCACAAAGATGCATACTTGAAGCTTGTAAAAGAAGCAAGATGAAGTCCCCACAAAAGTAATTTAACAGGATTGCTCAGCATCGTTGTCAAGATGCATTTGCACCATTTACAGCATTAAAGCATCTCCTCTTCAAACACATTTCCCCTGCGACAATTAATCACTCTCTAACTCCTGGTAAGCACCGCAGTACACAGCCCCCAAGGGAAAGTTCTGTGGGAGAGCACTCCAAACCACCCAAACCTCCAGAAAAAGTGCAGGTAGTACACAGGGAGCTCCATCTTTGGAGCCTTCTTATGAGCTGAAAAACTGAAATAAAAGAGCAGAGAGGCAAGGACGATGGGGCAGAAAGGACTCTTTAGAGGAGCTCACATGCTAGAGATTGCAACTACTCCCGAGTGAAAAAATCTTACCATTGCTTGAGTTTTGAAGCGACCTCTCGCTCTCAGGTATCCTCTGGGTTTCTTCATTTTCAGGGGTCTTGCAGGTTGTAGCAGAGCCAGGCTGGCGTTTCCTTACACAGTCTTCACCTGCCATTACTGCCTAGCTAGACCAGAAAAGGATAGCAGAAAATTAATGACAAAAGAAACTCATTTACTCTTTACACTGTCCAAGAATAAATTTACATAGCCCCCTTTACACTAAAGTTAGACTTCCTTCCTCCCCTTATGGATTCAGAGCAAGGGCAGAAGAAATTAAGCACACATTTGTGTTAGTCGTTTATGGTGGATCACGCTCCCTTACCACAAGAAGTAAAGGAACTATGTAACCAAGCAAAATCCACCACCAAAACACCTACTCACAGCTCTCTCCTTTCCCCTACAGTCCTCCTAAGTATTTAAAATTACTTAAGCCTGTGTGAAATCTTTATAAGTCCAAAAAGCCCTTGAAAATGCTTTCTGATTGCCAGTCAGACAGAACAGTTTGTCTGCAGGTAGCTCTGGCAGGTTTGCTTTGCAGAATCACCGGCATTATTTCACCTGAGTCAAGCCCCTCCCTGCCAAGTCTTCAGTTCCTGAAAGAGTAGCTTCCTCAGACTCTGCTCGGCCAGACAACGGCTGCATTGCAAACCACGGGAACTCAGGAAGAGAGGATCAGGTGTGAACTACGCCAGATTCAATGACAAAGGTCACTGCTGCTAGCGGGGAACACCTGAATCACCCCAGCGTGGCTGAAAACACAAAGTCCTCAGTTACTGAAAATGGGAAAAGAGATTCTAATTTGGTCACAAAGTGACATTCCCGCACACTCTCCACAAAATTCAGTTCAAGAACCTCAGAGATGTAGCTACAACCAGGGAAAATTTTCAGAATCGGACTTCCTAAACCCCACACAGACAAGTATGCAACCACATTTTCAAACTAACGCTTCTCCTTTTTGATGTATTTTTTCACCTTGGCACAAACTCTTAAATAGACGCATGCTTTGTTGCTAGTGAACAGAATACATGCACCAGCACAGACGAGCTGTTAGAGACGGGCACAGAAAATTCATGCACTTGTGGAGAAGCTACAGAACTTATAAGGACAGATTTCCTGAGACTACTCAGGCTGACACTTCTGCAAAAGGGAAACAAGACTTGGGATGAGAGGTTTTTCAGGACTCAGTTTCCTATGTTCTTCCCTCTAGAAGCGTCTCCCATTCTCCTTTCAGGCACCACAGCATATACCAGAAAAACCCTTTTGCAACGCTAAATAACAGATCATTAACACAATAGCCAACACCATTTCCTGCAGCACTGCCTCTCCTCCTAGCTCTCACTGCCTCTGGAGATCACAGCCAGGTCTACAGATATAAACCAAAGAACATAAAAACAATAAACTTCCTGCTCCCAGCTGGCTTTGTATAGTATCTGATAGCTCATATTATGACATTTACATAACACAAAAAGCATTTACATGAAGGACAGAAAGACCCAGGTGATAATACGGTAAATCTTCCTACAGTAACCATGCTCACCAGCACAGAAAGGTGGCTGGCAGGACATACTCACTTCTATCAGCTCTGTACACAGTTACTGCTGCAACACTCCTGAACAACCCTCTTAAAGCACAGATCACTCACCATCATGAAGATATTGCTCTTCCCAGACATGGTACAGCCACATGATGAGAGAGCATGAGAGCAAAGGATCATTTTGTCCACCTGGGGCTTATAACCAGGCAGAGATCGGGATAGGAAAGAATTTCAGTCTTTAAATCAAGCTGCCATACATGTTCACATACTAACAAGCTACTCCCTAGACCACTGGCAAGCTCTCCACTGCCCTCTGATCCAGTTTAACCTGTGCTTGTGAGCCAAATTTGTCCTAAAGGTGTAGGTTTTCCAGATCTAACAGTGGGCCACAAGTTTCATCCTCTTCTTAGTATGCTTTTCAATCCCTTCAAGAGGTGACGGCATCACTCCTTCCTCTCCAGTGCAGAGTGGTTAGAGTATTCGACCGAAGGGCTAACAGGAAGGAATTCAAGAGTCACAGGAAGGGGGTAGGAAAAATCATGTGTGGGAGAAAATAAAATGAAGTCGTTTAAGTTAAGAGTTATTAAATTCAGATAGACCAAGGGATCACAAAAATGCCTTTTTCACATGAAATAAGAACTGTTCAAGGGCGAATCTACATAACTGAACATTTCTCCAAGTCTAGTTCACATAAGACTAGAGGTAAAACGTTACAGTACCTAAGCAGCCATCAGCACCTAAAGAAGGCATTAGACCTTGCTCCTTCAGATCTCTGCTAGAACCACATCAACCACCATACAATGCCATGCCATAATAGGTCCAAAACGCTCTCCACCAAAAGGAAACCACTCTTCACAACTAGTTGCACAGTTGCTCCTTTCACCCCAGTCAGTGCACTTCTGCAGGACATGGAGCCACAAACGCGTCCCACGATCAGATCTCCCAGCAGAAATTCCGTGATTTTATAGGCGTGATTGTGTTACACACTCGTAAAAGATGTAGAGATACTTTAAGTTTCTCCACCTTCCCTTTCCAAACACCCGTAATGACAAGCCTGCTTTAGGAGAAGAACAACATCCTATGGGAAGCAGATCTTTGCGTTTCAAAAGGCTTGGGAGCCAGAAAGCCACCTCCTCCCTCCAACACCACTTATACCAAACAATAACCTTATCCCAACACCTTCCAGGTCTCCCAGCGTTTCCTTCAGCCCCTGGTCATAGCGTTAACCGAGTGTGCTCCATCCCGGGGTGGGCAGCAACATGGAAAATACCAGCAAATGAACTGTCTATGACTCATTTTGGAGTTTTAGAAAGCAAGCATCCCTTGTCAGGCCTGGGCAACAGGAGGCAGTGATCTCCAACAAGAGCTAGGACAGAACATATTTCCCACTTAAACGCACATGGATAAATTTTGCCAGAAATTGTATGCATATTCTATTACTTTCCAAGGTCTAATTTAAACGTTATTATGAACTTCACAATAGTCAAAAGTCTTGCCGATTTGGAGCTTTGGGTCCAGCCCTGTCTGACCTTGCATTTGAGATGGGGAGAAACGGCGAACAGAGGGTATCGCAGAATATCCCTCTGTTCAGCACAGATCACACCGAATACAAGGCATTCTCACCTGCAGAGAATGAACAGAGTCTGGAAAAATACTGTTTGAAAGAAAACCTGCTCTCAGAGGAAAAAGTACAACATGCTATCAGAGAAAGAACACAAGCTCTCAGAGGGACATTTTGTCTAACTTCCAAAAAATACAATAACTTAGGCGAAACTCCGCTTTAGGTTAAATCACAAATACTCCACTTTTGTAACCGTAACCACTCTCGCGCCGCAGCGAAGCTAAGGTCACCCCGGGGCTCACCTGCGGCGTCAGGAGGGGAAAGGAAATGAGACGGGAACCCGCGGGCTCCAGGCACGCCCGAGCCCTCGGAGCCGGCTCCCGCCCGGCCGATTCCCTGCCAACACGCGGCAGCGCTGCCCCCCGGCCCAGCCCTGCGGAGAGGCTGCGGGAACCGAACCCCCCCTCAAATTCCCGGGACCGTCACCTGCGGGCGGCCGTGCCGCTACCTCCGCTTCCCGCCGGGGCCTCTGCCCAGAGCGCGCATCACCGCGCGGGGGGAGCAGCACCGCCCATTGGCTGCGAGGCGGCCTCGGGGGCGGAAGCGGCGCCGCCCATTGGCTGCGAGGCGGCCTCGGGGGCGGAAGCGGCGCCGCCCATTGGCTGCGAGGCGGCCTCGGGGGCGGAAGCGGCGCCGCCCATTGGCTGCGAGGCGGCCTCGGGGGAGGGGGCCGCGGCGTAGCGGGGGCGCGCGGCGCGCACGTGGGGCGCGCGCCCTCCGCTGTTTCCTGCCTTCCCTCCCCCAGCTTTGCGGGATGGGGTCGCTCCCCGGCACTTTATCCCGGTCCTAAAACTGAGGGAGAGGTGCGCCTCGTCCCCGGGAACACGAGACGGCCGTGACCACCCCGGGCGGGGTCAGTCAGCACCCACGGGCAGGAGAAAACCCCTCCTTCCTACACCCCCCGCAGAAAGAAAACTCACTGCCAGGAACAGGGAGGACACGGGAGTCAAGGCTGGGAGCGCTGAGCACCTGGCACCCTCCTCCGTCCTTCTCCTTCAGAGGGATCGCAGGAGTTGTCCAACAAACGCCGAGACGGGAGTCCTCCCCAGGGAGTGTCTGCAGAGCGGCTCTGTGGGAGCCAGGGGCTATTTATAGGGGAAAGTTAAACCACAGCAGCTGCCACTTTGAGGGGCGTCCCCACCTCCCGAGGAGCGGAGGGTGGTGCTCGTCCTCGCGGGTTTTACCCGGGGAGCATGAGCTGCGAAGGGCGAGTGGGGACCCCGGCTGGGGAGGGCTCCTTCCGTCCTGTGCTCCGAAGGGCCAAAAGCTGGGTGTAGGGCTGGGTTCGTACCCCAGCTTTCTCTCTCTCCCCAGGCTCGTGACAGTCCGTGAGTCACTGGAACGCGTCACCAGCTAACAAACTCCAGTAACCTCTCGGGAGCCGCGTTTACTGCCCAAACGGGAACGTTTTCCCAAAGTCAGGAGGACTAAGCCACTAATTTCCTACTGGCAGGTACACGTCTTTCCTCCTCACGGCTCCAGGGCTATGCTGTGCACGGCCTGTAACCCCGTGTGCCTTGAAAGAGCATCCCAAACCAAGGTACAAAGCTGCGGTGAGGTATTAAAACATCTCTATTGCGTGTCATCTCGTCAGACTTTTGAATAAAATAAATTTGTTTGGACCAACACATACCCAAGACACAGCTTTAACTGCTGGAACTGTTCCAAAGTGGTTTTAAGTAACCTGTGGAGACGCAGAGCTTTGGAGTGACAGTCTAGAATGGATTTGGTTTGCAATGTGCATTCACACAATTATCCCACCACCTCTCTTTTATGATGCTTAATAGGAAAGGTGCTGTAAAAATTAAAATAAAAAATAAAAATCCTGTCATTGCTGAAGTGCAAACATCAGCATGGGTGATAGCATCAGGAATTTTCACATAACTTTGCCCCGCTCTTAAGAAGTCAATTTTAGCACAATGCTGCTTACAGAGGCTCTCAAGTCAGGCTGTACGTGATCGCTGTTGCCCTTGTGCTGAAAATACTGTGCTAGCTACTTACACTGAAGTGTCATGTGGTGCCAGCACCAGTGGGAAAAAAACCAAAAAACAATACCACATCCAAAACTCTCCTAGAGTTCAACAAATTGTCGATGAGAGTGCTTCATCAAAATTACAAATCCTTAACTCTGAGTGGAGGGAAGATGAGGTACCTTTAATACAAAGTGAAGTGCACCTAACCTTCAGAGCTGGTCAGTTTCATTTCGTTATTTTGCCTTGAAGAGGCAATGGATAAGTGCCATCAGATTTCACTGATGACTCTTGGCAAACCTCCCTGGCCAAAGCAGCACAGTGCTATGGGCACCGGGCTTCCCCCCCAGGCTCCTTGTTTCTCCTCAGCAGAGCTCTTTCACAGCCTACCTTCCCTTCCCATTTGGAGGCTGTTTACTGCAGCTCGCTGAGGGTGAAAATCAAAACAGCCGCTCTTGTTACTTTTCTTCCCATCCTTTGCACAAGAACTTGGAAGAAGGCATTTCCAGCTTACACCTCTGCCATTGTCTTCACTGGTCCAAATTACTGCAGTGTTTCATCAGCTACATCATTTACTCTGCTTGTCACCATGGTGCTTGAAATCTTGATGCTTTAGAGTGTTTTCCATGGGTCCTTGCATTACTCAACCATTGCCTAACCACAGCCATTCCCAAGCACTCCTTTCTGACTCACTGCGTGGTCGTTTGCTGACGTGGGAGCCTGTGGCCCTGACACCTCAGCCTTTTGCTTAAGCTTCACTTGCTCTCACCTATCCAGTGCCAGGCAGCAACTTGATTTCTGCAGCACTGCTTGCTTCCCCCTTTTCCTTCTTTTCTCTCTCTATTCCCCCCTCCCCAGGCAGCCTGCATCACAATTTACAGATCTCATATGCGCACTGTGTACTGGTGACTGCAGACATGCTTGATGTAGTGCTGTAGGGCTAAGCCTGCCTTATGCCTATCCGCTCAGTGGGAGCACAAGGAAAAGCCCTTGTTGTTAATGCCTATGTGCAGCCCAGGGTGGATGGATACATCCATATGATGCTGGTAGGGTCTGTCCAGGCCAGGGGAGGCACTGGGGAGGCAGCAGCGTGGCTTGTGGTGTCCCCTCTCATGGAGAGGTTGGGATGATGGGAGGCAAGGCAGAGGGATGAGGCTTTCACAAGCCCTCTATAAAATCTGTGCCTGATCCTGTTCCTTCCTATCATCTTTGGCACTGCTGCAAAATAGATGTGATCAATGCTGCCTACTTTTAATTCTGTAAAACTCTAATTTACTTTCTATTTTAACATTTCTGGTGCTAGTCAGCCCTGGGACCAAGTAGCTGTGTCTGTTTCTGATGCCTGCATTTATTGACCAGAATGATTTGTTCATTGAAAGCATCTATCTGGGCTTTAAAGTCAGTGACCTGAGAGCCTCAATACTTTCACGTATTTCAGTAAAGTGTTGTATGTCCTATAATAAGCTGTTTAAAACTCCAGTTTGTAATTTCCCAACATGATGTACTATAGCAACAGCCTAAAATATAAATGAAAGAGCTCCCTCAGGTGGTTACAAGATATTGTAACAAGTTTCACTTAATATTTTTTCTCTTTAAACCAAATCAAACCAAACCAAACTGACAGTAATGTTAGATCTATAATGTAAAGCTGGTTATAAATATAGCAATAAATGATATTTCATTTTTTCATAAACAGAAAAAATGTTGTGGATGTAGGACTACGTCCAAAACTCAGCCAGGAAAGTGCTGCAGTTAAAAATTAAGACACTGGAGGACTTCAGCCTGTTCTGCTAATGCATGATTGAATTTTGGCAGGAAAAATGAAAACTAGCTCCAGCAGACATCACATTATTGAGGGTGCCTGAAGTGTTTACAAATCATAAAGATTGCTTTTTAAAAACTCTGCTTCAAGTTTTCACTGTTCCTGCTATCATTGCGTCAAGATTTCATGTGTAACAACCCTTGCTCTTCTTCACTTTGCATGAGGTGTAGTGTATTCAAAATATTTGATGAAAGAGATTCAGATCAGCAGACGTTCGGGAAAAGAGAGAGCAGCAGGAATGAAACTCCAACTTCAGTGAGCAATTCCTCGCACTCTTAATTTCCAAGCAATGAACTTGCTGGTTTTGCTGGCATGTGAAACAGTTGGAAAGGAACAATTGCATCTCTCTCGGCAGAGGGCAGTTGTATCCTCACTCAGGCATTGTACAACTTTTTGCTACTGTACTGAAATCATCCTTTGAAAAAAAGAAGTGAAGCCCTGCTGCCAGCCAGCAGGTGCTACCTTCCTCTACAAGCTCAGAAATCATAGAATCAGAATCACAGAATGGTTTGGGTTGCAAGGGTCATTAAAGATCACCCAGTTCCAATGCCTCTGCCGTGGGCAGGGACACCTTCCACTTGGTCAGGTTGCTCCAAGCCCCATCCAACCTGGCCTGGAACACCTCCACGGATGGGGCAGTCACAACTCTTCCAGGAAACTTGTGCCAGTGCCTCACCACCTCATAGGAGAATTTTTCTTCCTAAGATGTCACCTCAATCGCCCCTCTTTCATCTTAAAACCGTTCCCCCTCATCCTATCACTGCACTCCCACAACCGAGCAAGAAGTGCAACAGCCAACTTAATTGCTGTGATTCCATTGTTGAAAAAAGAAACTTACATTATTTTCTGGGGAGCAAATGATTTTTCCTTTTCCATCCATTTCGAAGTAATAGGATGAATATTGCCAGCTGGGCTGGTGTAATATTTGGGGGCTTGTTTGTTTAAATTAGGGCGGTTACTTCTCTTCTGCAATGATTCAGTCCAAGGAGGGACTGCTGATGGTTATACAAGTTGAGGGACTGCTGATGGTTATACAAGTTGAGGGACTGGAGGGGGCAGTGGTTTCCAACTTTCCTGCCTTGGAAAGAAGTTTTGGGTGATGGTAAGGGAGAACACAGTAGGAGCCAGGAGCATAAACAAAGCAGGAAGAAAGAAAATCCAGATTTTTGTCTAGTCTCCCAGAAGAATTGGACTGAAACTCAGCACCTCTCACCATAGAAACAAGTAGAGCAGTAAAGAATGTACAAACCTGATACAATGCGGTGCTTACTGAAGGAGATGGCAAGCGAGAAGGAACACTTCCAAAACCTTGAATTCAGATAGCTCTGTGTCGCAGCTGAGTCTCTGGCATTTCTCTTGCATTTCACTGAAAGCAAAAAAAAAAAAAAAAAAAAAAAAAAAAGTTAGAGTTACAAAGCTGAAAGAGGAGCTTTTGCTCTAACCTCAGCTGAGGAGCAGCAAAAATGGAAGGTTATAATGGAACTACACTGGGAGGTGAAGCAATGTGCAGGGTTTGCTGCAGTTGGTCTGCTTTGGGCTCAGTTGATGTGGTTACAAAAACATCTTTGTGCTCAGCCCTATTCCGTTGTTGGCTTAGCGCCTTGAGGCTTACATGCTTTGGAAATAGGGATGAGGAGATGAAAACTTGAGCTTGTTTTAAGGATTTAAATCTGAAGGTGGCAGGCCCAAGAGAGAGATTCTGAGTTCAGGCATGTAGGTCATGCAAGAGAGGTCTTGTCTTCACTAGCAAGTTAATATGAAATACAGTAAAATGGTCCTGTTCAACCCTTGCCCATGCAAAAAAAAAAAAAAAAAAAAAATCCCTCATTGTATAAAGTGGCTGGAGAAACATGAACTGACAAACCAACCAGAGAATAGGGTAAACCTCAAGTGCATTCACTTCATCCTTTGCCACTGCCATCTCTCTACAGCAGGGGCACACGTTAGCATCATCAAGCAGCCAGCAGTGCTCACTTCCCACAGCTTTTCCACTTGTGCTTTCCTCACCCACTGCTTGCTCCTTACTTCCCATTTGTGAGCTTGTTCACCTGGTTGCAAAAGGCTTCCAGAGCCCACAATAGCAATCACCCTTCTTCTGAGCAGAAGTCTTTGTTTTACAATTCTGAAACTGTGTCTTACAAGACCTCATTTTCCTGTCACCTGCCTATCTGACACCAAGGTACAGAAGAATCACTGCTGTGATGTTACTGCAGTCTGTGGTTTTAGGAGAAGAGTTGCAGGCTGAAAGCTTTCTGGTGGCATTCCAAGTAAGCTGTCATGAGGAGAGAATCCAACATGCAAGACCTCAGCGCTGAGGGAAAATCAGAGGGTTTCCTCTACTCAGAGGAAAAGTGTAAAACTATAAATGCTAACTCAGTAACTTCCCAGGAATGAGCATGTGCCATGCTGAGACCGAATATATCATTATCAACTCCCGGAAGGCAGATTGCTATTTCAGACTGTGCAGTATAACAGCTCCAGGGGACATACAAACAGAGGATGCTGACAATTTCACAGCTCCTGCTTCCCTGTGAGGCAGAAAATATAAGTGCTCCAAAGCTCTTTCGCATGAACACAGAAGTAATGTTTTCCGGGACCATGAAAAGCAGAGGAAGACAAGTGCATTCTCTGCAAACTGGGAGAAAAGGAAATGGAATAATCTGCTGTCTTGTCTGCTAAAGGAATATCTTGGTTGATAAATTGAGCTTTGTGGACTGAAGCTATAGAACTGGTCCCTTGCAGAAGAGACAGAGAGGGATGTGAAGTTGGCTCAGGTAGAGGGAAACCTCAGAAGCACAATACAATCCACAGTGGATTCACTCTGTATCAGCCTCTCCCCTAGCAGTGCAGATTATTAATGCACCTAGTATATCTGTCCTTTATCACACTTCCAAGGCAGATGACTCTAGGTAATTTTGTTGTGTGACTACATCCGAAGAAAGAGTAGACAAAAAGGGAAAGGCAGACAGACAGGCAGTCTCTTGCATGCTGAGGTCAAATTCCCCTTTCTGTCACTCTCGGGTACGGGAGAGTTGAGGACAACTCAGAGAGGTAACAGACATACTCTCCTGTCTGCCAGCGGAGACAGATGAGGCACCAGGCAGACTTAAACACACGCTCGGGTGAGCATGACGGTATCATTTCTGACTATGAGAAAGAAGATGCTGGGGTTTCACTCCTCAATGTCTCAACTTCTCTGCATAGTTCAGATTGTGCAGTGAATACCTCAGCTGTGTGAAATGCACTGTTGGCTCTGGGGAGGTATTATTTCAGGTTGGCTGCAGCTGGGTGTACGTAGCATGACTTCAGGCCTCATTAAGTGCACACTTGACAAGTTTTCTGCACAAACTTAAAGGTTTCCTTAAGAAAATAAGACTTATACAGTTGTCCCGTGTGCAGGGGAAGGGAGTGTCTGTCTGTCTGTCTGCCCCAGCTCTTTTACCTCCCAGTCACTGCTGGACAATTTTATACAAATCAGACAGAGAGACAGAGGTTCCAGAAATATTCTGTTCCCGCGAGCTTTGTGAAAAATCCAGCCTAATTAGAGCACAGAGTCTTAATTAATCCTTTGAATGGAGGAAACCTGCAGAGGAACCCAGCTTTTATTACAATAAGCATCTAAATTGGCAGAGATCGCTGGAGCCCATCTAGTCCGATCTCCTGCTTAAAGCACTGCCAGGTTCCAAGTTAGATGAGGCTGCTCAGGGCTTTGTTTTGAAAACCTCTGAGGTGTCAGAGAATCCACTCTGGACCTTGGCTTCACAAAACAAATGTCTCAAGTGCAACTCCTTTTGCTCTGCAGGTCAAAGAATTGATTTTCCCGTCTTTTAAAGTGTCAGCCGATGATAAAGCCTGCAAAACTCCCCACCCAGGCAGTCCACAGGACTCTGCTTATGTTAAATACATTTAACCAGCAGCTGGTTACTTTATCTTGGCAGTCTGTGTTAGTTAATCTTTACAAGTACAAAGGTCACGCTCAGAGACACAAGGCTTTGTTATATCTCATTGTTTGATTTACCAGAAGCTACAAGGGAAGGAGCACTGTTCTGTGTGAGTGGGAACTACAGCCTGGCAAGCTAATGAGAACAAGTCATTCATTAACAGAAGACTTGCTGCTAGGCAAACACACACAGCTGGTACAGGAGAAGAATTTGGATGTGAACTGAGACAGCGTAGTTAGTTCTTTATAAGATGTTTCCTACTTCAGCAAGTTTACGGTCTAAAGACCACACAAAACACATTAAGAGATGAATTAGAGGAAGATTTGGGCTTATGTCTTTTCTGAAAGGTTTGGTAATGAGTAGAAAGGCACAATTTCCAAAAAAGAAATTAAATATTTGCATGTTTAACAGAAGGAACATGTTTTAAACTTCAGTTAGATTTGATTAAATGTATACACTGCTTTCTTGGGTTCCAGTCTATTCTGTGCGCATGCACACATACATATGCATTCACAGAAACATCTTACAAAACCCTGATGCTTTCTCCCACTTCAGTTGTACAATTACACTTTTCCTTAGAGTAGTTTCATGCTACTGAGCATTTTTTAAAGAAAAAATGTTAAAGCAGGAATCTGAAAAGCATGGATATGGAATCCTCACCATAAGAAGGAGATGGAGCTATTGGAATGGGTCCAGAGGAGGGCTACAAGGGCGATCTAAGGGCTGGAGCACCTCCCATACAAGGACAGGATGAGAGAATTTGGGTTGTTCAGCCTGGAGAAGAGAAGGATCTGAGGAAACATCATAGCCCCTACCTGAAGGGGGTGCAAGAAAGCTGGGGAGGGACTTGGCATAGAGGAGAGGACTAGAGGCAATGGCTTTAAACTGGAGGGGGGCACATTTAGACTAGACGTAAGGAGGAATTTCTTTACAATGAGAGTGGTGAGGCACTGGCACAGGCTGCCCAAAGAAGTTGTGGATGCCCCGTCCCTGGAGGTGTTCAAGGCCACGCTGGATGGGGCCTTGGGCAGCCTGATCCAGTGGGAGGTGTCTCTGCCCATTGCTGGGGGTTGGAACTCGATGATCTTCCATCCCTTTCTCCCCCAAGGTTCCTTCCAACCCAACCTATTCTATCGTGATATTTGATACTACATAACTGTGAGGCAGGAACATACACCTTGTCATTTAAAAGATAATCACTTACAATTCTTGCATAATTAAATAAAAAACCTGACAAGGAAGAATCTATCTGGACTTTGTAGAATGAAATAACAACAATATTTTAGACCAAACTCTGACTTTTAAAAGTGATTTAATTAGTTAGGACTATCGCTTAGAGCGTGAGATCGTTCATGGCCATAGTACACGTGCATTTACCAAACTGGTCCAGAACAAGACTGGATCCCTGCCATCCTAAATTTATAACACAGAGCACCAACCCTGCAAAAAGTTGTACCCTCAGGCTTCCTTACAGGATGGAAGACTAAAATCATAAGTGTGTACGACTCAAAACAATACCAGGAAAGCAATAACAGAGAGATCGATCATTGTAATAAGGGCAAATCTGGCAGACATGGTTTTCAGTGTGATTTAGAAAAGGCAAGTGAAGGTGCCAGGAACTCACTGTCTGGCAAAGTGTTCTGACCATGAGTGACAGTGTGAGGAGGCAAGAATATAGAGGTGAAGGGACTATAAGGGTAAGCTAGCACATGAAGCAAAGAGCACGGAGAGAAAGGTCTGGAGTCTTAATGGTCTTTTCAACCTAAATAATTCTATAATTCTAATTCCGTACCATTTTTTTTGTTTTGGTATGTCATGGGGCTTATTCTAAGTCAAATGCAGTACAGTAGTCATCAGGGGAGTCTGAAATGGGATGAGGTTGGTCTCAGAGGCATTGATGGAGGTACTGCAGTACAGTATTGTGCTCTGAAGCAACTGCTGTTCCTTATCTAAATGTCAGCTCCCTGGCTACAGTTGTCTTAGGGAGAGAAAACAAAAAACACAGGAAAAAAAGCTTCCATCTGCAAACCAGAGAACCCCTTTGCTGGCCAATAAGCTAGTAAAGTATCAAATTGGGAACAAACAAATTAGGCTCCTAAACATGAACTAAGGCAACCCGGGAAGTCTGGTGGCAAAACACTCCTATTGACCCACCTGCAGATGAGTGCCTGAAAGCCTGAGTCATCACCAGCACTGTCAAGGGACCTCATATTACCTCAGCAAATGTAGTTCACCAGTAAGCACACTGTGCAAGCTGAGTACTAATTTCCCAGCAGACGCAGAGTCTTCTCATCATTTTTGTTTGCTAGAGTCAACATTTTCCAGAGAAGAAGGCAAACAAACAACATTCTTAATGTTCTTATTTAGCATAACCTTCTGCAACCTTTCATGCACTAAATAGATGCTTGGGAAGGGTAGTGCAGCTGTAGTACTTACAGAAAAGGAAAACAATTACTGAAGAAATGCTGTAATCTGCCTGTTCCGTGTCTCTTTGTCTCTGGGCTTTACTCTGATGGAGGCTGTGAAAAGGTTATGGGTTATACCATGAGGGGCATAGTGCATGCAGAACCACAGAACAGTTAACGTGCTGCTGTTTACAGTTAAAGATAAGTACACACAGACCAGCCACACAGTTATGATATGAGGGTGGTTAGTTACCCAGTATGCCTAACACAAACCCACAGGACCAAATAAAAAAAAAGAGTTGGGGTGCCTGAGATGCTGTAGTGAGCTGGCTTTCTCTGCACCCAGTCACACTCACCTTTTCTGCTACAACACCAGACACCCAAGCCCTTTCCTCACCTCACACAGGGCCCTTCGTTTGCTTACTCTCCCAGTGAGCATCAATGTTTAGACTGGTGGCTGACAGGATCAGAAGAGTTGTTTGAATAAGGGTAATGTTGAGATAATAAAAGCTTGATCATGCTGAGGAAAGTGCCGAATTGGGTGGTAGGATGCAGTGTTTGGGGGAAGGTAGGTGTGTATGGAGCTTTGATTTTAGCCACAGTGGAACAAAGAACAGTTACTAAGAGAGGAAATTTCATCTGTAAAGGGCTGCATGTGAACGCTTCTGCACTGTTGGGCAAAATCTGTTAGAAAACCACCCTTCCCCAGAAAGCTTTTATGTTCATAGACTCTCATTGAACAGGTATGTGAGTACCCCAAGGTATCTTGCATGCACTGCCTGTACATTCTAATTTAAATCATAGCAATGATTTGAAATAACTTTTAAGACAGCCCTGAGAACCTACCTATTGTGCCATGAAAGATCTGGTCAGAAAGTACATGTTAAGAATTGTCAATCTGAGATGAAAGGGTGAGAGCTTGTACACGTTGCACCAAGAAACAACATTCTCCTCTGAAATGGCTCGGCACTTACAAGCTTTTGATGTTTACTGCAGGGTAACTAACCCTGTGTCAAAAAGCCTTTATCAGATTGATAAATCTTTCTTTTTTCCTTAATGCCTTTCCCCAGAAACCCTCCATCCACACTAAAAGGTGGCCACTTGGCTTCCAGGCAAGTGCAGCCCTGGTGTCAGAGGGACACTGAGCAGCACTGCCACGGGCCATCTAGTGGACATCCCACACTGCCTCTGCAGATATCCCAGGGGACTTAATGGCTTGCTCTGCTATTACAAGAAAAGCAAAAAAATCCTGACATGTTGCATGCACATATCCCTTACTCTTGAGAATGCTCCAAATGCCTCCATCAGGCCTCTATTGTTGTAGGCACTTAAATACCTTAAATAATGCCATCCAGGTCCTAAATACACCAGTCAAATGTTTAACACAGATCTGTTTCTCTGGGCAGCTTTCATACACCGAAAGTATCTAAGCTGGAAGAGCAACAATTACTCCTAGAATTAATTTTCAAGCTACCGACACAGCACTGCTGGTTAACTTTTCCTGATTTACAAACAGAAACTGCCCAGCTGACTCAACAATTCACTAGGCTCAGGAGCCTCCAATTTGTCCACAGGCTTCTTCTGGTACAGAACCTGAACTTTGGGTAAATGACAGCAGCACTCTTGTGACATGTAATGCTGAGCACATAAGACAGCTCAGCCAGCAATTATTGTGTGATTTTTGGAACACTCTGTGGATGTGGAGCAATGCGTGATCAGTGCTTAGAAGAAGATTCAAGAAGTGGGTATACAGTGCATACTTAGAGTCAGTTCAGAAGCAGCTCTAGAAATACTACATGTCTCATCAGGCATGCTCCTGTAACCTCAACACTACCTTTATTCCTTGGTCCTTTTTATCCCTTACTGGAACAGCTCATGAGATGCAGATTGACTGGAAGCCCCAGATCACCAGGAGGACCGTAACCGTTACTGATGCCTCATTAATGCACGGTGCCAGACCTCTTCAAACGAAACTACCTTCTGAGAAGCAACATGTTCCTGATACTCCACCGGGCTGATCACCTCACAGCTGATAATAGGTAGCATTGCTACAGATTTTACCTCTTCAAAGCACTTTGTTACCTCTCCATGCTGAATAACGATGACATGCTATGAAGTAAATACTAATTAGCCCCCATTTCAACCAAAAGTATCAGTGTGGCTCAGTGTCATTAGTGATTCAGTAGCGCAGATTCATTTTCAGTTTGGGGAGTTCCTTGTTTACACCTCCACTGCTCTTCCAGCAGGCACTCTAAGAGTGGTTGGTCACCAGCCACGGCTCAGCATCCTCTCTTCATATGATACCATAGAAATGCTTTTGAGCATTGGTCCTTTTGAGAGGACCAAGCGGGTACAGTCTGAGAGTACAGCTTGTTTAGCACACAACCAGCAACGGCTGAGGCACTGGTTCTGAAGATTTTTTGATGGGGTAGAGCTTATTCTCAAAATACTGCTGCACAACAGCAAATGGTTGCATGACATGCTGCAGACCTCTTGACCTTGCAACAGGCCTTTTTGGGAACCCCCTGCTGACTCCGTTTCTGTGCGTCAGACAAGTCCAACGCAGTCAGACAGTAACGTAATCCACAGCGAGCTGGTATAGATGCACAAGCTGCTGGTAGAGAGAATGAGGGATTTAATGAGCTCTGAGGAATAAGAACAGCGTTAAAACTGGATTCTCCTTAGTGTGCTTAGTATAACAGTCTTGTGACACTGGCATCTTCTTTTAAAATGCCAACGGGCTTCCTCTGGAGAGTTCTTTGGGACCAGCAATTAAAAGGCATTAGGAAAGAGAAGAAGTATGAGCAGATCTATCCTACGTGGCAACTGCAAATGGCGCAAGGGAGTTCTGTTTGTTGTCTCTCTACAGTCTCCAGAGAACATATATTTTGTTTACAAGGCAAACCATTTATAAATGCCAAACCCTGCAAATTCTAGCTGGAATGAGACCAGGAAATATCTCCATTGCAGAGTTTACCCGTGTGGGCCAGTTCTGCCAGAGGCAGTCCATCCCACAGGGACACCCTCTGCTCATGTGCACATAACCATGCACACATGAGGTCCCAACTTGGCAATACTCACTTCATGCTACACCCCAGATGTTCCCAGTGCTATTTTAAGAACTATTTAGTTGTGTGTTATTAGCAAGCCTGTCTGTAATTCCTGATTTCCCCAATGTATAGTCCATTAATTTAGTGAGCTAAGGCATTTTGGGCTTCACATGCTCCTCTCTCTGTTTACTCCAGCCTGAGTCAGAGCTCACACCAGCCCAGGTGGAGGACCCACTCCTATTTTAGGCAGAATTATGATCGCAGCAGGGTGCAGTTTGAGTGTACCTGACAGTATGGATAGCATTTTGGTAGCACATCATGACCCTGGAAAGGTAGAATATGACCTTAGAACTCCTGTCACTAGGAATTTCATGCCAGAAAGCTGTCTTTCATGAAGCTTAGGAAGGAGCTTCTCCTCACCTGCCACCCCAGGACAGCCACACAAAGGTCAGCCACAGGTTGCTGAGGCTCCTTGGAAGCTGGTTGCGTCTAAGGGTCACCAAGCCAGGTTGTCACTGTCACATCAGTTCTCAGTGATGCGGTGAAGGTATCTGGGATGAGCCACCTTGTGGCTTATCCACCACGAAGGAACATTGCCAAAGCATTGCTGAAAGAGCAACTGGCACTGAGAGTGAAATAATTCCAAGTGTCCAGGCCCTCTACACCACTACGAGCACCACAGTTTTTAGATTGAAACCTCCTCCCTTCTGCTTTGGAGAACCTCAAGCGACTTTTACAGAAGCGCAAAGCTGACAGTTTATCAGTTAGTCACAGAACAGAGTGTAAGTTCAGCCGTCTGATGACAAGACGCTGCTGCCAAGCACACCCGGCTACCAACACACCTGATGTTATTCATACAGCTGTGTCACCTTTTTCCTCCACGCCCTCGGCTAGGAGAGCAGGAGCTGGAGGAGAGCTGGTCCTGGTGGCAGCTCAGGGCCTGGTGAACCATGGGGATGCCCATGGCTTGGGACCAGCCCACTACCGCTCCTCTCTGCAGCTGTTACACAACCCAGCCTTCACAACTCACATCTGATGAGGTTCACAAGGGAACCGGCCCAGCATTAGCCCACAGTGCGCGTGTGGGGCCAGCACCCGGCTTCACCACCCATAGGGCAGCCTCGGCCACAGCCAGAGCACATGGTCAGGTCACACGCCTGGCCTCAAATCTGGCCAAGACGCAGGGCACAGCCCAGCCAGTGACTGAGCATCCTGCTCCTCACCCCACACTTGAGTGTGTTCCCTCCTTGGGCCTGTCCCCGAACCAGCACCCTGCCGGTGACCCTGTGTGTGATGGTGTTCGTACCCCTGTGTGTGACTTTGCCCATAACCCTGCAAGTGATGGTGTGCACATCCCTCTGTGTGACCCTGACTGTGCCTATGTCCCTGTATGTGCGACCCTGCCTGTGTCCACATGTGTCCCTATGTGTGTCCCTATGTATGTCTCTGCATGTGTGTGACTGTGTTCGCCTGCATCTGTGTCACGCCCCCACATATTCCTGTGTGTTCTTGTATGTCTCTGCACGTGCGACCCTATGTGTCCCCCTGCATGCGCGTGTTCCTGCACGTCCCCTGCCTGTCTTCCTGCATGTCCCTGGCTGTGCATGCCCCTGCCCGCGTCCCCATCTGTTCCCCCGCGCGCTGCGGCGTCGCCCGCCTGGGCGGACCCGGGCGGACCGCGGCGGCGCCGCTCTGCGTGCTCGGCCGCGCTCTGTGGTTAAAGATGGCGGCGGGGGGCGCGGGGGCGCGGCCGTGAGCCGCGGCCCGGAGCGGCGGCCGCAGGCGGGATGTGAGGCGCGTCCATGGGGCAGCAGGTGGGCCGCCTCGGGGAGCCGGGCGCCGCGCTCCAGCCGCCGCCGCAGCAGCAGAGGGGGCCGCGGGGGAGCGGCGCGGGGAGGCAGGGCCGCCGCCGGGAGCCTCCCGGGCGCACCGCCGAGGGAGGCTTCAACGTCTTCACCCAGCACGGTGAGCGAGGACGGGGTCGCCCTCACTCCCGTCCGCCTTTTGTTGTCGGGGGGCGGCGGGGCAGGACCAGCCCGGGGCCAGACCGATCATCGGGGCCGGAGGAGCCTCCCCGGGGGCTGAGGCCTGCCCCGAGGCTCGGGGGACCACCGGGGCCCAGCGCCCGCGGTGCTGATGGCTGTCAATGAGAGGGTCCCTTCTCTAGGTTTATTTACAAAGGTAAACGCTGCATGTGCTCTCTATTTCTGCTTACTGACGCGTTCCCGACGAGCCCTCCGTGATCCCTAAGGTGCTCCTGACTCGCCCTCTTGAATGTCTAAAGTGTTCCCGACGTGCCCCCCCGAGATCTCCAAGGCGCTCCCTGCTTGTCCTCGGAGATCTCCAAGGCGGTCCAGACTTGCCACCCCCGAGGTCTCCAAGGCGCTCCCCTGCTTCCCCCCGAGATCTCCAAGGCACTTCCCTGCTTGCCCCCCGAGGTTTCCAAGGTGCTCCCTGCTTGTCCCCCGAGATCTCCAAGACGGTCCAGACTTGCCACCCCTGAGATCTCCAAGGCAGTCCAGAATTTCCCCCCTGCCCCCTGAGATCTCCAAGGCACTTCCTGCTCGCCGCCCTCCCCCCCCCCCCCCCCCCCCCCCCCGAGATCTCCAAGGTGCTCCCTCCTTGCCCCCTGAGATCTCCAAGGCGCTTCCCTGCTTGCCCTCCGAGGTTTCCAAGGTACTCCCCGAGATCTCCAAGATGGTCCAGACTTGTTACCCCTGAGATCTCCAAAGCGGTCCAGAATTGCACACACACACACACCCCCCCCCCAGATCTCCAAGGCACTTCCCTGCTTGCCTCCCCGAGATCTTCAAGGGGCTTCCAGATCTCTGTGTTACTGTGTAGCTCCCGACAGAGCAAGCAGTTTTGATTTGAGCATGGTGTTACAGCCCCTCTGATTCTCGGGTGAAGTTTTTGCCTGTTCAATTCTGTTCTTATTGCTGCAAACTGGTACGAGAAATGTTCAATGCAACACTAGTTTCTGTCATCTCTCTTATGAGGCCCCTGCAACTTCAGTTCCCTGTTTAACTATGGTTTTCTTTATGTACCTATTTAGCAACATCTTAATATAAAGCACAGGTTTTGGAAGGTACAGTCAACCTGTCTGCCTCGACTCATAGATGCACGGATGCGTCTCCAATCCCAAAGACTTGAATCTGCTATGGATGCTGGTTTGGCTTTGGGTGGAGAGAGAAGTCAGTGTTTGTAGAGTGAGGCTGCTTCTGACAATACGTGTTTTCTTTTGCTCAATAGAATGAGCATAGGCAAAAAGATAAAGGAAAATGCAACCAGCAGCCTAAATGTAAATATAATTCGCTATGACTGCTGACACATAAGTATCTATCAAAACAACAGCTCACCACTAAATCTGGTTCTTTAAAATCTCTGTTATCACAGCTTTTGAGCTCGGGGAGCAGTATCAACTTTAACATCAAAACAGAACTCTGCTTGCTGAAACGCCTGACCTGCTATTGCTACAATTAAGACTAAGGATTACTCTTTTATTTCATCTTTCAATCATAGTGTCATCAACTTCATGTTTTACTGTGTCGTCTTTCTATTTTTGTGATTTCAAAGGCACTTTGGTGAAAACATTACTGTAAAATAGACTAACACTGTGAATTCTCAATGTTAGGAGCAGATCTCAGAAGTCATGCACGTACCCTGCTTCTTTTGATGTGCTGAAGGCAAAGTGAAATTGCTGTAGCAACTGTGAAGTGTGACTTAAACTGCAACAGCAGGCAGCAGCACTCCTGCTGATGACAAGCTGGTTTGGTACTGTAGGGACTGTTTGGTTCTTGCCCTCACAAGGCAAGGAGGGAAAGGACGTTTGTCCTTTGGGAAGCATGGTACAGCAAGTGGGGACGTGTAGTTACTTCAGAATGACACAGTTGGGCCTGACTCCAGTGTATCTTTTCAGTTATAGCTGCATGTTTTGGTAGTAATTTAGTTCAGGATCCTGAACAAATCCTTCTCGGTCCTCCCTCCGCCCTACAACATTTTAAAATTAGAAGGGAGGCAGAATTATTTACATGTAGTGGCAGGGAAATGGAGAGAGAAAGGTTTCTTAAGCATGCATGTATACCAAGAAGACAAAGTGTGTGCTCTGGCAGCCCTTCTGCTCTGTCTTCATGGAACTAGAAGCAAGGGTGAGCCTGGAAAGCCAACACACTGAATTTTTACAATTTCTCTGCTGTTTATGTTGCATAGGTTCAGCAATAAGGTAATGGATATAATTTTACTTAGGTTTTTGTTGCTTCTGTTATTTACTTTGAAGACTGTAAAGGAAGATTTCCATTGAAAATCAGATCATAGAATTATAGAATGATAAATGCACATGTACTCTGGCCATGAATGGTCTCATGTTCTACGCAATGGTCCTAAATAATTAAACCACATTTAAAAGTCAGAGTTGGGTCTAAAATATTGTTATTTCATTCTACAAAGTCCAGATAGATTCTTCCTTGGCAGGCTTTTTTATTTAATTATGCAAGAATTGTAAATGATTATCTTTCCAATGACAAGGTGTGTGTTCCTGCTCACAGTTATGTAGTATCAAATATCATGGTAGAATAGATTGAGTTGGAAGGAAACTTGAAGATCATCCAGTTCCAACCTTCAGCAATGAGCAGACATCTGCCACTGGATCAGGCTGCCCAAGGACCAATCCAACCTGGCCTTGAACACCTCTAGGGATATGGCATCCACAACTTCCCTGGGCAGCCCGTTCCAGTGCCTCACCGCACTCATTGTGAAGAGATTCCTCCTTATGTCTAGTCTAAATCTGCCCCTCTCCAGTTTAAAGCCATTCCCCCTGATCCTATTACTCCATACCTTTGTACAAAGTCCCTCCCCAGCTTTCTTGTAGGCCCCTTCAGGCCACTATGAGGTCTCCTCGGAGCCTTCTCCACGTTGAACAACCCCAACTCTCTCAGCTTGTCCTCATAAGCGAGGTGCTCCAGCTTTCTGATCATCCTTGTAGCCCTCCTCTGCCTCAGCTGTTGTTGGCAAATGTCGTACTATAGCAGGAGCAATGTGAACCTCACTAAGTGCTCTCATCGAAGCTTATTTTGAGGGGTTGCTCCTTGTTTATGAAAAGGATGGAAATAAACAGACCCATTTTGCTACAGAATCTTGAGGAACAGCTTGTGCCAAATCAATGAAGTGTAAAATCTCTTATGCTATGCTACCAAAAACCTGGGAGAACAGCATTTTTACACAACTAACTTGAAGTGTAGTTGTCCTTGAAAAATCGAGAGATTGAGTTGAACCAGTTTATCCCAAGCGTGTTTGCTGTGTTGGTTGAAGGAGAGAAGGAGGAGCAGCAGCACTGCATGTATACAGGCACTCCCTGCTTCAGGAAGTATTTTTGGAAGAAGCAAGGAATTTCTGGAAAGAACAAGGAAGTCTGTATTGTGGAACCCCGCTATTCTATCATGAGAACAGACACCTACACTCCTGCGGGTTTCAGTTGACCAGACTATTGAATTCTGTGAGTACTGCAATGAAGTTGAGCAAAAAAGTCCTGCGCAAGCTGGTAGACTGGTCTGATTTGTCAGCCGTGAAGCAGAGTTCTCCAAGGTGTAAAGTATAGTTGTAGATTTTGCAGCCTTTTGCCATTAGCTTTGCAAAGTGTCACTTTGCGAGCATTCCTAGCGTGTACACTGTGACTTGTAAAAGCAAGCACATTGGTTGCTACTAATATAGCAGAAAGGGAGAGTGTAAGGGGAAGGGTTATTCACATGCTATAGTTCCCATGTACCCTGCACCAGAATTAACCAGTACTGCAGGGACGACAACTCCAGAGGGAGAACCTGCAGCAAACACTAGTTATGATGGAATTCTTACTGATCAGAGCAACCAGGAAAGAAAAGTATGTAGTGCCCTTACAGGATGAACTTGCTTTCCCTTTCAGAGAAGGAATACGAGAGGGAACAGAGAAGTAGGTTATCTCCTTATCCTTTCAGTAATTTATTTGAGGGAAGGTACACAACTGATGACAACCAACAACTTCCAGGTTGCATGGGTTCTACTTGGCTCTTCGTGTGACCTTTGAAGAGGGATGGTGATGGGCTCTAATTTTCTTTCTGAAGAGCAGTGATAACTGCCTACTGTACCAAGATATCCTCTGGAATGGTGTTAGCATGCTTTTCATCTCCAAAAAGACTTGCTGAGTGTCATAAAAAACATACTGCAGGAAAATCAGATTATTTAAATCCTGGCTGGGAAGCCTTTGCGATACCTGCTTGCAATGCTGTTGCAGTTGCCTTGGTGATATATTTTGGAGTAGCAGAAGGCTCTGCCACACTTGAGCTTTTGATCCAGCAGGCGCAGGACATTTGTTCCCTGTTTTGCTTTCCAGGGGAGGAGTTCATCAACCTTTTACTGTGTACATCAAGATCAGGTGAGATAAGCCTATACTTTTAAAAATAAAATTATCATTAAAGCTCTCCTAGGGCAGTTGGAGTGCTAAGCCACACGATAAAAACATTCTAAAATGGGAAGAAGCATAAATAACACCATCCCTTTGAAATTCAGTGAAACTGAAGGGCTGGATGCAGGAAAATGGAAAGAAGGAGAGAAAATAGGGGCAGTTTAACAACTGCACTTTGTGAGCCGCCTAAAATGTTCTTTATTTTTCATCCCAGTGAAATGCAGCAAGCTCAGGCCAGAGCTGCTTGCCTGCAGACTTTCCTGTCAGTAAATGCCCTGTGCAGATGAAGTATAATCAATGTATTCAGCGCCTCTTTGTGCTGTAAATCAGAAATGTTGTGGGACCATTATGTATAAATAACTCTTCACTAGTTATTTGGGGAGTAAAGGGTAGTTCAGCTAAGTGTCTAGAGGAACATTTGTTGAAAATGAAATTACGTAGGCATGTTCTCGATCGTGTTGTTCTCCATGTTCTCCTCTAAATTATTCCTGCACATTCAGTTGCGTTCAATACTCATTTTTATACCCTGCATTAAGTTGGGATTTTTGCACACTGTGTGGTGCAAATGAGAGGGCTCTGCCAGCTCAATGGAAGAGACAATGTAATCCCAAATACCAATCCGTTATAATTCCTGGTTTGTGTGTATTCCCTATGTACTTTTCATATAGACAGATACACAGTCTGGAGAAGTTAAGACCAAAATGAAGTTACTTAAAAAGACATTAGTCAGAACTGACTTAAAAGTCCCAACTCAAAGCCCAGGCAGATCTCTGGTATCTCAGTTCTCTGCGTGCAGCAGATGGTATGGTACAAGTTGTTCCAGCAATATTTCACAAACTTGCTCGTGCTTGCAAATACAATGTTTTGCAAAAAAGAAAAAAAAAATTGTGATTTTAAGGGTTTTTTTTAAATAGGGACATGGCCAAGTGAACAAATCGGTGGGAAGTGAACGTGTAAGCTGTTGGACACAAAAGCAAATTGTCACAAGTGGCTTAAATAATCTTTTTTAACGTAGCAGGACTGACGGCTCACATAATTAGAGCTGGAAAGTAGTTGGACTGTCTCCTAGAGATGCTGTAGCAGAGTTGGCTTCAGGAATATTTTATGGCTGGTACTCATTACAAATTCTGGGACAGCAGGCTTGAAATCATGTTTTTACCGATGTTCGGGAGAAGTGACCTGTTCTATGCCCCACTTACTTCAGCATATGTCATGGTTGGTTGTTCTTAAAGCAGGCCAGTCCTTGCTGAAGTCAAATCGTACTTCTTAGATCTTTTTTTTTTTACAGATAAAGCTAGATGATCATTAGAGTGATTTATTCTAGCCTGTTTCTCTTAGCAGTCACAGCTTAATGTTTCTAGTGTACTTGTTATCTAATATCTGCTTTACTAATGCTGCTGACAGCTGACTGGTTTATGCTCATAAGAAACTATGTTAAAATCCAACTAATACAAACCAAGAAACAGCAGTTTATACATGCTCTGGTAGGGATGCATGTGAAAGCTATTAAAATACAGTTAGGTTTTGCTCAGTGACCTACTGTTTGTTTTCACAGAATGGTTTGGGTTGAAAGGGACCTCAAAGCCCAACCAGTTCCAACCTCCCTGCCATGGACAGGGACACCTCCCACTGGATCCAGTTTCTCCAAGCCCCATCCAACCTGACCTTGAACACCTTCAGGGATGGGACATCCACGACTTCTCTTGGCAACCTGAGTCAGGCCCCGCCCGCCCCCCCCCCCCCCCCCCCACCCCCTCCCGCCTCATCGTGAAGAATTCCTTCTTAATTCTAAACTAAGTCTTCCCCCCTCCAATTTAAAGCCATTCCCTCTCGTCCTATCACTTTTGTGCCCATTTAAGAAGTCCCTCTCCAGCTTTCCTGGAGGCCTTTCAGGCGCTGGAAGGCTGCTATAACGTCTCCCCAGAGCCTTTTTTTCTCCAGGCTATTCTCACTTGGTTGTGTTTCAAAAAGCCGGAGCAGCCCAAAGCCTGAATTCCTGAGTTGCTGCTTGCTGGGGAGTTGGTGGTCCTTTCAGCAGTGTGCAATTATCAGTGATGTAAAGCTTGCTAGCTGGGTGTGGATGGCCCCTCGACTGTCTTTGCAGGTGAAAGCAGGCACACGGGTTCCTTAAGAGCGTTCAGAAAGGTGTTAACTGGTCAGGAAATACTTCCTGGGGCTGTTTGGACCACCAGCTCTCTTTTTCACTCTGTGTAGCAAGGAAAGAATCAAAAGCTTGCACTGTGTCGGATGACACAGTTGCCTTGTTAAGTCTAGGGTAGTGGTTCCCTCGCCATCACTGCATCATCCATGACATTTCTCTGGTTTTGTGGTTATGAAATACTTTATTTAAAGGCTGATCTTGGTATTACCCATAGAAATTCTTCTCTTTAGAATAGGAGACTCTTACAAAACCATTGAGGCTTCCTGTTGGTAACACGGTAAACCGCAACAACAAACCTTAGTTAGATTACCCATATCTGAGGAAGTTTCATGTGCTTTGTGGGCTTTCTGTGAAGATGCGTGCATCTCCCAGTAGGAGTGCTGATCTGTAGCTCTATATAAATTAACTTTTTAATAGGTGGCTTTCAGTACCAGGTGACTCAGCACAGGAATTTCAAGAAACAGTCCAAAACTACCATTGCCTTTTTTGAAGAGGAGCCAGAGATGCACAGAAATATTTCATGAAGAATTCAATTGCTTTTATTTCAATCTTCCACTGCTCTTCAAAGGCTGTTTAAACATCTTTATTAAACAAATTCCTTTCCTTTCTCCTGTCCCTCCCTCTCAAACATTGTCCTGAGGATCATAATCTTACTATGATACTTCCATTAAAAATAATTACCTTTGTTAATAAACTTGGAGCTTCACCCACATTGATTTAAAAGTATTTTATGAAGGTAGTGATGTGAGAATTGGGACTACAATTACGTAAAAGAAGTAGCTCTTTGCTGAAGGAAAACTAATTTTCTATAGGAGAATTCTGCATTCCCCCATCCTTTAATTTGATAATGTTACTTGTTTGGATTTTGGGCTCTTTTCTGGTTTCTCTGGTGGGTTTTTTTTTTTTTGTTACTTAATACTAAAGTGAAACTGAAATAGCTGCCTCTTGTTCTAAGCTGTATATGCACAGGCATAGGAACCATATCTTGCTGCTCATAAGGTGGATGAGAACATCCTGGATTTATGACCCTCTGATCTCCTTCCTTTCTCCTATGATAATCCAAACAACAAAGCATCAGGCATCTTTGCTTTTCCTATTTGTCATCATCTCAACTAAGATATGTAGGATAAACAGCTATGGAGATTATCTCCAGAAAGACAGATAATGCTGGAGAGGAAAGAACGGGAACGAGCAACAGAAGAGAGAAGGATAAAAGCTCACAGCTTATCCCTAATAGTGCATTTTGATACACTGGAGATTTTATTTTGATTGTTTAGCTTTGGAGATAATGTTTTACAGTATAGTCTTGGGTGCGTTTATTATGTGTTGATTGAGACAGGATAGCCTTCTGAACTGATGTGTGATGAGTTAGGATTGGGTTGCTGATGAATGTCGCTGTAATGGGCAGGATTCCAGTGGGGGAGTTCCCTCACAACTGGTGACTGATACCAGGCACAAAGGCGAGGAGTTCCAAGCTCCTGGAGCACAACCAAATATTAATTTTTAGGACTATTCATTTTGGAAAGTGTCTCCTCCTGTTCTCTTCTTACCAGAGGTAGAAGCGAGTACAATTGAGTAGTGAATACAGTGAATACTCTTTGTAGTTCATGTGTGGGATTTACAGTGAGTTGCTATAAGATGCTAATGATGACTGCTGTTGCAGGTTAAGCATGCTCAGCATCACAGCTAGTTTTGGAATGGGTATCAGGCTTGCTTCTGGTTAAAAGAATTGATGCTAATTTTGTCTCTTATGGTGGTAGTATGTGGCACAGGTCACCAAGTGTTCCTGGTTTTCAGATTCTGTGTTTAATTAGACCCATAATTTTTTGACAAATTGACTGTAGAGTAGTGTGCCTGTATAGTAGGAAGACCAAAACATTTGGGAATTGCAGAGTGGAGGAACACTTCCTCATCACAAATCTGCACGCACTCCAGTACAGCCTAGCCAAGAAGTTTGTTTAAATATTGTCATATCCAAGTAGATCAGTATTGCCTCCTGCAGTTACTCTAAACATCAGGGGCCTAAACTGTGTTTACAGAACACAGATCTCTTTTCTAGACAAAGCCCAAACCCATTCGTACATTCTAACTCTGTAGCCTCTGCGTTGTAACGATGACCCCTCAAACCTGAGCTGGCGTTTAAATAAATTAACATAATGTGGCTTTCCTTAGCTTACAGGGTCAGCTCAGTTTCTCGAGATTATTTCAAAGCCTTTGCTGCTCAGGGTTCATTTTGCTAACTGGCAGTATCATGGAGTTAACAAGACTGTTCAGTTTTACTGCTGCTATTCAGGAACCTGTGGGAGGCTGCACAACTGATGGGCATATCAGTTTTGTGTTGCTGCTCTATTAGAGTAGCTGAGACCAGAAGTAGAGACAAGATGCAGCTATACCAGTATATCTCAAATTTACTTAATTTTTCCCATCTTCTTCTATTATTATTTAGATTAGCCTTGAAGGGATTTAAAGAGAAATAATTTTGAAGTGTTCTTTCTGGTTAGGCAATCCAATATGTCAGAACTTGCCAATTAATGGTGACTGTTTAGCAAGAAAAACGTCTGTTTTGCAGACTTTTTAATGACTGATACAAGTTTGGTCATCCAGGAAGAGTGAAATGGACTCTTGGAGATCTGAATAATCTTGAAGATCTTCTGAAATAGTCAGTGGCATCGCTTCCTTCTGCCATTAGGTCACTGGGTGCTGCAGAACTCAAGCTGACACTGGCCTGAGCTGGACTGGACTGCCTAAGCATGAACCTACTCACTCCTATTGTTTAATGCAGTTTTTTCTTAGAATACAGAATTTAATTATATATCTTTCTTTATGTCCACCATTGACTATCATACAGGTGAAAGAAACATCATCCTTTGAGTGCTGATTTGTGGTTCCTTTTCTCTTATAAATTAATATTTTTTCATTTATAAATTGCCAAATAAAAATTTTTCATATACTAGTTGGAAGCTCTCAGGCTCAAATTTAAGATATTAATATTAAAATACCAAGTTCTTCAAATTTGAGCTTTAAATTGCTGGATATCCTACATGCGCTCTTTAGAATATTGTTGATATTAATAAAGTTGAGCCTGGGTAAAGTTCTTCTTCGAGTGGCATCTTGATCAAAGCATAAAGACTGTGGCAAGACCTTGAACAGATGCTCTGAAAGTTGTTTCTTTGATTGCTTTGTGGTGATATCACTCAATTCTGGTTTGTTTTCAAACCTGCTTTCTTACTGACTGGCCAATAAGGAAGCCATGATGAGCTTTGAGTAGCCTGGCATAGGTATGCTGTGAAACAGAAATCTGGCAGGTTTCATTCTTGCTTTTGTCTTAATGGTACTGGATCTGGTGGGGCAGAATTTTTTTTCATTTTTTTTTTTTAAATTAAATATATTTAGCTTCTTTAGGGGTAGAGTGTTTGAATCAGAGTGACTTAACTGCATGGTGGTTCCTGCACTTTAGCAGCTAGTTAGAAGTACACATGTGCTTTGAGAAGGTGGAACAAGACACAGTGCAAATCCGTCAAAGCTAAGCTTGTCTGTAGTCCTGTACAGACGTTCTAATTCTTTCTTATTCTGATGTAAGTCTGTGTAGCTGCATATGTTTTATGTGAAATGATTAAGCTAAATATGAATAAGATACTTATTACGTGTCTTTCCATCAGCACACGAGCTGCACCGTCATAGCAGAGGTGCATTGACTTTTTCAGTGTGCCTTGTTAGTGTTCCTGCTAAATAAAATGTTGTTTTTTTCATTTTAGGGTTTGGTGGCAAAGCACGTAACTGCTTCTGCGTCAAGCGTAGCTCTGGGATAACGCTCAATGTTCAGCGTGGTTGCACTCGCTTGCCTGGCAGGCTATGGGTACTGGCATGTCTTAAGGCAATGTAATTACAGGCTGTTAAGACTGGAGCGAGCTGTGCTCTTTTTCTTCCTTTACCCACTGGGAACTGTATCCCCAGGTACTGATTATTTGTGTGTTTTCTGTTGCACATCAGATCTTACAAAGCTACACTGCAGCCGAAACACACAAGGCATTGCCAGCAAGTGTTTTGTTCTGAACAAGAACAGCACTTTACTATAAGGAACCTCTTTCACAGCCTTCCCGCTTTCTTTACCTTTCCCTTCTCCACACAGAGCTCACCTTGTTCTGTTTGAGCTTTGCAGTGTGCTGTGTTATCAGCAGGAGCAGATGAGTGTGAGTGAGCAGGGCAGAACTGCCACAGTGGGTGACGAGCCTGGGCAGCACGCAGCAGGCTGCGGGAGTTTTAAAGTTGGAAGGGAAAAAGAGCAATTGCAGTAGCTTATGGAAAGCATTACTTAGCCTACCAGGAGAGGGGGCTACAATTCCTTCACTTAATATATCTATTGCAAAAATTTTTTTCTGTTAGGAGGAGAGAGGTTTGTTGTTTGTTTTTTTTCCAACATAGCAGTATTACAGTGAAGAATGTTTAAAATAACTTGGTTTATGAAAGCAGGCAAGATCCACTTATCGAAAGGCAGATGTAGCTGCCTCAAAATTTAAGGGAGTAGGCGTTTATTTTGCTTTTGCCTGTAAGAGCTGGACTGCTTCCTTTTCAGCTGTTGTATTTCTGTTAAGCTTTATCCTACATAACTCCATCTGCCAGTAAGAGGTTTTCCAGCTTGATTGTGTGTTAGGGTGAAGGCAACCTTTCATATATGAAAAGCTGTTAAATCTGATACTTCTGTTGGGTAATCTGAGCCCTCAAATTAAGAGTCACTTCTTATTGCTTCTGTGCACTTCTGTCTGTAACATGGCAATAGTGCTTGCTTGTTTTGTGGAGATATTTAGACTTAACTTTTGTGTAAACACAGCAGAGTTATCTGCAAGCTAGATGCTCAGTCACACACTCTTGTCTCATCCAGTGTAGGCTGTTAAAGAAATGTGTTTGTTGTGGTTCTAGCCTGTATTTCAAAACACTTCTGGGATGATAATAGGTCTGAAAGACATTAGTGTTTAGACTTGAAATAGAATCTCAAAGTGCTGTGCTGGGTGTTGTCTGTCAAGGTTCCCTAAAGAGGCTGAAGCTGTGGTGAATTAGCAGATAGAGAACTTCAGTCTACCCCATTTAGTTGATTAGCAGCAGACAGAAGAGTGAGTTATTGGCTGGGAGGGAGGATCTCTGCAAAGAGATCCTAAGCCTGGCTTTTAGGGTTTGGGTTTGTAATAAAAAACGAAATCACCTGACACTGCATCAGTGACTGCTCAGCTGAAGGGTAGTTGTTACACTAAGTTGGGATGCATTTGTGTTTTTCTAAAAAGTCACTTATCATTCCCTTTAATACTTGTCAGTGAAAGGCCACATTAAAAGCAGCAGACTAATCAGTCCTAAACCAGACTACTAGAAAGAAGATGTGAGAAGTTTCAAATACAACTGAGACAGACTTCCTGTCTTCCATGCTGTCGTGTAAACACAAAGGCACAACTTCTGGCATGCTTTTCTTCCCTGCGCTTTCCTAATTTGTTGTGGGGTTGAGGTCTTGCGTGCAGTTCAGGCCTCGGCATCTGGCTTTGTTACATCCATCCACCCATCCATCCGCTAGGTCCCCTCACAGAAATACTAAGCCACTCATCATACGGTTCCCCCCATGCTCCATTCCAGGCTTCTAATGTTTGAAACTATAAAACCTATTATAGAAGCAGCATCTTGTTTTTTCAATAGAGAACCAGGCTTTAGTGTGTTGAATAAACTGCTCTGGTGCAGTAACCAAACAGCAGGTTACCCTGCCAGGGATCGCTCTTGTGCATGGTTTGATAATGATCCTGTGTGTTAGAAGCAACTGTTATGCCATTTGAAATGAGGTTGTTTGAGGCTTACAGGGAAACTGAACTGGATGTCCAGGAATTGCTGCTGGTCACAAATTAGGAAGAACAACTATTTCCTTTCCTGTGAGCATTTAATATTCTTACTCAGCTGCCTGTATCTTTGTGTAGAGCCTCATCTGTCCTGAAAATGAGACAGGTGATGCACACTGTCTTACTGACTCTTTGCTCTTGGGGAAACAGGCTGTTCCCAAATTCCTTGCCTTTGCTGAGAGACAAAGGATGTTGGTTCCTAAAACCAGGAATACAGACCTGCAGGAATTGAAGAAAATTGTTTCTCTCCATGAAGGTACGGTCTTTTAAAAGAAATATATATTAAAAAAAAATTATATTGGCACCAGTTAAAATCCCTGCAGTTAAGAAAGCGTTTCTGTTTTTTTTTTTTTTTTTTGTAGTAGCTAGCTATTTAGTCGTACTTTTTTCCCACTGGTAGAGTAGTAAGTTTTTATAAGGAAGGCTGTTTTATCGTACAGATGAGCGAGAGGCATGAGCACACAAGATGGCTTATGCAGCAAGCCTCTAGCAGAACCACTAACGCAGCGCCCTTTCCACAGGACCATGCTTTCTTTTCCAAGTTTGTTTGCAGACACTTTTCTGTTGTGCTTTGCCCTATGACAGATTTTCTTCCCTTTTTGATGCTTGAACTTAAAGCTACTTGTTTTAAGCCTGCTTCATTGGTGTGAGGAAGTGTAGGAACTTTTGTTTAGAGAGCATCAGTAGTTGAGGCAGTAGCTATTTTCAAAGTGTTGTATGTCTTTGTAAGCAACATTACTGGTCAGATAAGAGAGACAGTAAGGAAAGCTGCAAGCATTGTCCTTGAAGAAGGATGGCTGATTGACACCAATTTAAATCCTGCTCTGCTATAGCTTCCAGTCTGATAATGAGCAAATTACTTTGTTTCTCTGCTTTAGACCACCTTTTGCATAGTGCAGACTTTGCCCTACTCTGTAGGGCTATCAAGGGAGTGAAATATCAAGACTGTCAGGCACTCTAGATATGAAGTGCTACAAAATTACCCCATGTAGTATCAAGTCATAGTATTAGTGCACCCTGAGATTGTTCCTTAGGCTGTGAATTTAACGCATGCAAGAATAAGCATTTACTGCTGGTGAAGAGTACAGCCTGGTTAGCGCTAGTGAGGGTATCACCCACAAAATGGGTACAGCCTCAGCAGAAGCCGTGGATCTGATACATCATCTTTGTTTTCTCCTTAAATTACTAACAAGGTGTTTCAGCAAAGAGTGTGGATCTTGTGGTTAGTTGTAGACATCCAAATAGGCTCAGCTGTTACCTACTAGGGGGGCTGGAAATGATCTTCCTAGAATTCATATCCTCATCGGAAAAATATCATTGCATCTTGTCACAAGTCTAGAGAATTCAACCCCCAGAAAGCAATTACCTAGATCTAGAACAACATTGCTGTTTGGGATGAGATGCTCATGCTGCCATTTCCCAACTGCCTCCTGTGTGACAGAACAGGCCCATCACTGGATGGCATGTGTTTGCCCTCAGCTTTGTGTGCCAGTATTCATGCAATTTTAAATCTGGAAGAATACAACTGCACATCTCCAGCCTGGTCTTTGAGGAGGAATGCTGAGTCCTTTCAGCAGCGTGCCTCTTGGGACAGCTGCACACTTAGACCCTGCGTGTCTGCCAGGGTCTGCACTCTCCACAGTGTTCCCCACCCCACATCTCCAGACAAAACTGGGCGATGAACCTCAACAGCTGCAGAAAGCTCAGCTTATGAATCTTAGTGAGGGTAAAGAGCAATTTGAATTGTTTCTTTTCACAAACCTCTAATGATGGTGATAAGGTCTATCAAGTTGTCAAGATAATGCTGACTTCATTATAGAGGCGGAGTTCTAGATTGAGCCTGTGTGGATGACACCTCCTTCTAAGCAGAAGCACTGCTCATATAGACCACAGTGTTTTCCTGTGTTCTACCAGTGCTCTCCCAGGTCTCCTTTCTCTTTTCCCCTGCTCAGGTTGCACCTTTCTTGCACATGCTGATTTTCCCAGTTATATTTTTTCCTTGGGAGAAGGCTCCCACCCTTACATGATATTCTGCCTTCATAACATTGGCAAAGTGCCTGATAAAACTGATTGGAGACCAGAATGAATGTTTTTCCTTCCCAGTTTAATGGAACAACCTGCATTTTATGTATTTGTCTTAGATTACAGCAGCCACCTGCATGTAGTAAGAACAAAGCCAAGACTGTTGATTTCCCCATAATTATATTATACCTGTCATCATGTAGGAAGCCCTGCCCTTTCTTTAGGGGTAAAATCATTAGATTCCATGTGTTTTAATTGGGTGAATCACTTCATTTCAGTCCTGCTGCTAGACCATATGTTTATTGTGTCTAATGTAATTTCCCTTTAATGAGGCCAGCCGTAGCTGTCTAAAATATTCACAATACATAGTTTCCAAAAGACTTTCCAGGGATTTTCAGAGTAAGATTACTTGCATTAATCTTTTCCTGTGATAGAGAAGGTTTAAGTTGATCTAGGAAATACCTCACCTTGAAGTAAACTTTTACAGGGTGCAGCTGGCTTGAATCTCAATTCTCTGAACAACAACATGATAAGGCTGAATGGATGAAAACTTGTCAAAAGAGCACTTGTCCTCGCTACCACTATGCTCCTCCTTTGCTAGTCCTGGTTCTCACCTGGCGCTGTGGTGAGCCAGTCCTGGGAGCTCAGCCGGCAGTAAAACTTGGCAGTGCTGGTTTGGTTTCCTGACCTGGGTAGATGAAGCGCTTAGGGATATGACTTAGTAGTGGACAAGTATGGTTGGATTTGATCTCAAAAGTCTGTTCTAACCTAGGGCTTCTATGATTTTGCCCATCCGGTGGATGCTTCCCATGTGCTTGTACTTGCAACAAAGGAGCAGCTGGAAGCAAGGGAAACAAACACGGATCTGGCAGCAGCTGTCTGCTGGGTTCACTGCAGTCTGCACCCTTAAAACCTGAGCAAAACAGTTCAGGGTCTTTTGTGCCTGGGGGAGGGCTTCGATTAATCCTGTTTAGGATTGATTAAAAAAAAAAAATCTAACAGACTATACTCCTACACCTAGCATTATCTCTTTAGCAAAGCTACTATCTGAAATGAGACCCTGAAATTTGCCCTTTTAGAATCTTGGAAATTTAGAAATGGGTTAACTGAAATGCTGAGAGAGTCAAAAGCAGTATCTCGTCACAGGACGTTACTTCCCCAAGTTTCTAAGAATAGGATCAGCTCTTACATGGTTCAAGAGTGGTTTTCTTTTACATATATTTTACTTCAGTGCTCATCAAGTTCTTAGCCTTAGTGTCTTTCCTACTGTTCTACGCATGTACACTTTGAATGAAAAGCTGGTTATAACCCAATGCCCATGGACAGGAACTCTCTGTTACTGTCATCGAGTTGGCAAGACTGACAGCTGAGGGAAAACGCTGGCTGTCCTTCAAGCTGAACTAGGTGTGAACTTCAGGTTGGGTAAAGAAATGGATTATTTGACCAATCTTTCTACTCAAAGTGTCTCAGTTATGTGAATACATCTCTTAATCTTGTTTCTGTAGTAATTAGGAATTAAGTTCTTACACTGCTAATCTGCTGCTGCATTTTAATTAGACCTGATTCTCAATATAGAAGTTTTACTCAACAGTTACGGTTGACACTACTGAGAGAACAGGCCGTCCCAGATGCATCAATTCTTTTAAGGGCTGATTCTGCTTGGTGTATTTGATCATGGCAATTTGATGTTTGCCATTACTCATCTTTTCCAGCTTCAGAACCCGAGGTGTGACCCTGTATGTTTAATTTACTTGTATTTTTAGTGAAAAAGAAGACCTCCTACGCTGTGCCAGTCTGTTGGGTATTCACCAGTCTCTCATCTCTGTGTTTCAGTCATGCATTTTTGTGCTGTTCATCTTCATGGGTGCTTCACTTGGTCTTTGCAGGTGCTTCAGAGGTTTTTCTTTTTTTTCAGGGCGTGGGCAATCTACTGTTCTTAATGAAAGCATGACCTTAAGGGATGCTTGCCCCAGAATCTCTGCTGATCCTTCATGCAAGAGCTTCAGCATTCTCACTGGAGGCACTTAAATGTGCTGCGTGCTTCCAGGTTTCCAAGTTTCATCTCTTGGTTCAGTTTTTCAGCCACTGTCCATACAGCCTTTATAAAAACTTAAGATTGTTATGCTTGTGCAGTTTACTTTAGATTGTAGGAGGCTTGGATCTCAAAGCAGTATGTCCATATGAACAGCTTTCCTTGCCTCACTTCCCTCACAGTTTTTGACAATTTTGGCATCTGCTTAGTTCTACAATCTATCTGGGAAACCATTACTTCTAGGCAGCCTGGAGTTACATTGGTTTTAAGTGCTTAAAGTGGCTTGAAAGCAATAGGAAGATTGTTTCTGGCAATGATGTAGATGAGCAGGAATCATGTTAATCCTGTAGATCCTTCAAATAACTTTCAAATATTAAATGGCTTCCAATTCTATACCGTCTTTCTAAGCTGGAAGACCCATGTGAAACCTATATGGTACAGCAGCTTTCAGTCTGGAGTTAGTCGTGTCTGCTTCTAAGTGCTCTGCTGCTTGCTGGACAGCAGTTCTTTAGCTGAGACGCGTGTTATAGTTTTACTCAGGGAATATTTATACAAAGAAATTTCAGAGCTTAATAATGTGTCCAAACAGCAGAGAATTCAATAGAGGACGGCACCTGAAAGGCAGGGGTTTAAGTTGACAATGCAGTGGCATCTGAGGAAGCTGGCAGCAATTGTCTGTCTTGTAGTAGCACTATATAGGTCTCTGTAAGGATGAGAGGGAACCCCTTGGCTGGTAGCAGTACCTACATGGGATGGGAAATGTTCTGCTTTCTAACTACTGTGTGCAGGAGAGCTGCAGTTATTCTGAACACACTTAAATGCAGGATTGCCATAGGTAACTGCTGTAAATCCTCTCCCAAGCTACCAAAAGGCAGCATTCTGTCCCTCTGCTTTAAGAGCCCAAGTTGTAACTGAGTGCGATTTCACCATCTTTTGCTTACTCAGATGTCCAATTTGGAGGAGGTTTGCACTCATGAGGCTCAAGAGGAAGAATGATATTGAGAGGAGCATTTGCAGGGTTGCCTGTTGTCTCAGAATTTCCAACTTCAAGACAGCACCTGGTGTGCTGGTGCAGCAGCACCCTAGTGAGCCCTGGTCCCTAAAGAAGGGCTTAGTGTGGCTGATTCCTGAAGGGATACAACATAGCCCTGTGTAATCTGAGCAACCAGCTGTCCGCACAACCTACATAGGCCAGCAACAACTGGGAATGTTTTTCTATGGAGTAGGAGGAAGAAGGAATGAGGTGGAACTGTCAAATTAGAAAAAGAATAAATCTTTATTTGATAAGATAAAGGGACCTTTCTTGGCCTTTCAGAGCAGAAGCTGTGGGGACGCTGCAAGCAAGTTCCTTTCTAGATGGCACAGTAAGACTTTGGTCTTGATATCAGATCAAAATTCACATTTCATAAAAAAACACTCCTACATTAAGAAGTTGTTTCACATACCTCGATCAAGGCAAGCTGCATGGTATGACTAGCAAAAATCTTGCCATGAGACTGAATGCAGCTGATGTTCTTTTGTCAGAGATCTTAATTTAGGTGATGTCGTCTTGCACTTCATTAACTTCCCTGTTCCTTGATTGATGGCACTACATCATTCCTTCTATTGTCTGCAAGTACTCCTAGGAGTTGTATGCGTGGTTTGATTTCTGCTTTGTATGACTTGAAGTTGTATTTTTGTCTTGTTCACACACATTCTGTATCAGTGATAACTCTTGAGAGGCAGTTTCTGTGCTTTTCTATCAGTCACTGCTACCACTACCGTGTGTGCCAAAGCTCTTATCCATGCCACAAGGGGAAAGCAATACTGACGCCTTCTCCCAGTCAGAATATGCTGTACTCCTTGGCTCTACAGAAAAGCACATTACTATCCACTAAAAGTGATGTTCTAGATGAATGTGATTTAGGAACTGCCCTGTGCTTTAGAGGGAGAGGAGGCAAGCTGCTGAGTGAGCAGCAGTGTTAGACCTCCCACTGGGAATTTCTAGCTCTTTCCCTCTTCCTTCCTCCCTCTGAATATAGATAGAGTAAATAGAGTAGATGAAGCACTGAGGGAGGTGGCACCCAGCAGCAGAGGCAGTAACAGAGGCTCCTGCAGCCTTCAGTTAACAACAGCTGACAATATACTGACCAATCCTCTGGGCATCCCAGTCGTCCCACCACAGATGCTGGCAGCAGGAGATGTCTTAGACAGCTATCCAATATTAAGTGGGAGGAAGGCTCTTTAAATAACCAGTAGTGATCTTATTCCCTGGCTGTGTCAACACCGAGTTGTTGTTTCAACCTCTGAACAGGAAAAATTAGTGAAGTAATTGTATGCCAAGCAAGTGACAAAATGTAGTAAGTTTTGTTTTCTCTAGTTGCTGGACCAGTTTTAGAGGGCAGTGTGTACTTTCCTTGTCATTTTGTGTTTCTGTTCAAAAACCTCCAAGCAACAGATTAAAATCAGAACAAAAGAGGACTAGATTTGGTTAAAATCAGGAGTAGCACGCTATTGGACTTCATCTCTGAAGTAGCCCAAGAAAACACTTGTCAGTGTATTGGCTTTGGAGGATCTGCATTTTGAGGGGCAGAAGCAGAATTCGTCCCTTCCCCCTCTCATTGTTCATCTTGGCAGGCATTTAAGTTAGTGCGCGCAATCCCAGTCTTGAAAAGCCAGCCTTACTCTTATGATATAGCGTGCCCTGTCTCCCCTTGTTCCAGCTGAATAGAAGGCTTTGTGTTACCAGTTCCATAAAATAGTGTTTCATTTAGCTAGGATTCCTTCAATCCCCATTATGATCCTAGGTAAATCCATACAACTATCTTCCTCTCCATATTTCCCCAGCACAAGGAGGGAATGTCTGCAGTGTTACAGAAAAACAGTGTTCGGGTTAGTGTCGTGAATTGGCAACAAATCTTGGCTCTTGTGGGGATTTTTTTTGTTGACAAATTATTAGATCAATTGCAGCCACCTCCTTTCTGACGTTTGTCTTGGGTCAGAGTCTGTCCTTGCTAGCCTGATCCTCTTGCTTGTGTGATTGAAGGCTACCCTAAGCATTTTCAGTGCAGTTGCTGGTTTTTGAAGTGGCAATCTTTAACCTCTTCAAAAGATGCAGCCTAATGTTTCTGGGTAATTAAGTCCTTTCCACACTGATGTTTTGTTTGGTTTTCTTTACTGCTCTGAAAACAAATTAGTAGAAAAAACAAACACCCCCCCAGGATTTTCTACTCTGTTTGCGGTTTCAGGCACATAAGTTTCCCCATCTCCTGGAGTGTTTCTCCCTAGAGCCAATTCTGTACCTTCTTTAACCCATCCCCCAGTTCAGCAGTTGCCTTTACAAAGCCATTTTTTAATGTTCCTCACCATAGGATAGCAATGTCTGCTGGCTTGACCAGATTGTACACTGTACCAAGCACTGATTATAGTATGGAACTTGCTGAAATGTATTAATAGTTTTGTTTAGTGAAGAGGTGCTAGGAATGAAGCAGCTATCAAAGAGGAATAAAGAAAGGTATTTTAGTCAATTTTAACTTTTCATTAATGTACCTGCTTTTTAATTAAAAGCTGCCATAAGACTATGACAAACAATGCGAAGGAGGAAGAAAGCAAATAGCATGATGGTAAAGTTGCTAATAATATTTGGTTATTAAAGACACTAGAGACTAAAGTTGATTGAAGAATTGCCAAAGGCTGAGGTGGTACAAGGTTCAGTGGAAGATGCCACAGAGGAAAACGGTTCAAGCTTTGTGTGCGAGGTATTTAGCTCTGAGCTGACTACTGCAGCAATAGAAATAAATCTTCAAGCTGTAATAAGATGGTATCATGACAACATTTGGAATTCTAGTCCAAAAAGCAGAGCATTGGGAACAGAAAAATAATTCTGCCCCTGCACAAAGCTGTGGTTGGGATTCTGCATGTAATGCTGATCTGGTTGGTTATCTGGAGGGGTCTGTGGTAGAGCTAGACAAAGCTCAAAGAAGCGCTGTTTAAAAGGTGTCCAAAGGTGGCAATATCAGAGTGCCCGAGACAGACTCTTCAGCCTAGAGGAGAGGCGGCTGAGCTAGAATAAGTTCAAGGTCTGCAAAAATCTCAAGTGAAAGCATGAACAGGTAGCAATTGTTCAGCATTGGCTGCTGTACAGACTGAAAAGCATCAAATGAAACCAGCATGTTCCGTTCAAAAGAAATAAGAGCGCATTGCACAATGCGTGGTTGCACTGTCAATAACATTGCAGCAGGGTGTTGTTTATGTGAGTTCAGTTTGCATTGCTTCAGATGGGAACCGGACAAAATAATGGAAGCAGCCTGTTAGGAAGTTATACTACAACGTCAGCTCTGGCTCAGAAAGACTGAGATGCAACGCATTGGAGGCTTGGCAAGCATTCTGGAATATCATTCCTTTCCCCAGGCAGCTCCTGTTGGTAATGGTAACAGCAGGATGCTGGGCTGCAAGTGTTGCAGTGCTGTTGTTGCATGCCTAAAGGATCCCAGTTGTCAGTCAGCAGAGTTGCGTTTGACATTCTGAAGTGTTTTGTTGAATCTAAGAGGCTGGACTTCTTTTTCCTGTCGTATGTCCTTTGAATGCTCTGTTGCTTTGGTTTTAACAATCAAGAAGTACTTGTACTTCTTAAAAAGAAAAAGTGATCTCGGCATCTAACTTCACAGTGGAAGCTACCACTACTGTAGCAGACGTGCACAAAACGCGTATTTGTATCTTAGCTGCATGAAATTCTTTCATGTTGAGTATGTTTGCTTGTCTTACCTCTCCAATGGATTATTGTTAAAACACTTTTCTTCTGTCCGAAAATACTAGATCTACTGGAAACATCCGTCCCAAACCTATTAAATTATATAAGCACTTTCAATCCAGATCCACTTAACTACATGAATAGACTAAGATTATTAAAATTTATCCTTCTCCATAATCAAACTGATTTCATTAGTACACCAGCAAGTCCAACAGTGATGGTTTTGTAGCTTTGATTGCTTTTAGAATAGGCATGTTGAACTTGCTCAGTCTTAACTTTCTTTTACTTCAAAGCTGTATTAATTCTGTCATAACCCAGAAAGGATTTTCAAAAAGCATAATTTCAGTGAGTACATCTTTGTCTTAATACTGGACTTAGACACACAAGGGCTGAACAGTGCTGTTAGATTTGAAAAAGCAAATGTAGTGACAGAGGCTGAAACTGCTAAGCTATTGCGGGTGAGCTGGGAATTCTGCTGCTGCTAAGGCTGGGGCTCATGTTACCCTGGTTGTTCCGCAGCTGTTGGAAACAGCGCTGGTGAATGGGGTCCCTTGTCTGGTGAATGGAGCCAATTACAAGTGCCTGGGTCTCACCAACGGGAAGCGGCGCAACAGGCAGTAGCTAAGTTTAGTGCAGTGGATGCATTTCCCTGACTTCATACGTTCACATTGTCCCCCGGAACAGTGAATCAGCCCATAGGGCTGAGGAGAAGCAAAGCAACCAAAACTCAGGGCTCAGCTGAGCATCAGACTCTGACAAGGATCATCAGGATCTCATCAGGATCTCCTGACAAGCATCTGCATTAAGGGTTTTCCCCAATTCTGAAGTTAACAAGACAGCATGCAGTTTTTGGGCAAGTATTCATGCTAAAGCTTGGCTTTTCTTGGAGGAAAGGAAGCGCTGTTTTATTTTCTAAGACAAATATATTTCAAAGGAGACAAGATCACAGGAGTATTTTAGTCAAATGAAGTAAATATTTAAAAAAGGAAACCCCTTCTTTGTTGAAGAGAAGAAAATGGCTGTGGACAATGGCTCGAGCAGCACATTTGTTGCCGATAATTGAGGCTGCCAGCTTTACGATTTATTTTTAGTGAGAGGATTTGAACACAGGAGTACTGTGTAGCTGTGGCAGTTGGTGCATATTCAGTGTGGGTGGATGGAACTGAGAAGTCACATCTGTGCTAACAAGCATTTTGGGATTGCATTAAAAAATTAAACTCATGTACTGGAAACTGAAGCTCACCTGGGGAGCTCTGCTCTCCGAATACTCTCCGAAAGGTAAGCAGTGCTGCCTCGCCGAGGCGCTTACAGAAATAATTGCTTGGGCCTCAAGTTGTGACACCATTTCAGATTTGGGCTGTTAGATTGGCATGGTCTTTTGCTCCCTAGATTACAAGTCAGTGAGTTAGGCTCTCCCTTCTCCTTCCAAGTTTTCCCTCTAACTAGGAAGGCTAAAAATAAATTTCAATAAGCCAGCTGAGAAACAGTTTAATGCAGTCATTGTTCCAGGTGACAAGTCCTAGGAGAGCACCTAATGCTGCAGGACTTTACTAATGAAGTGTAATTATGTCACTTGAAAAGCAGCTTGGATGTTTATGTCATGTTTACTCAGAGGTGTGATCAGTTAGTGCATCACATCTGCCAAACAAACCTCTTGCCAGCAGGGCTTAGTTAGCGTAGGTATTTCTGGCTCGCTTGAGGGTCGGTTGGGCCATGATTTTTCAAGTATGCTTTTTGCAAAAGAGCCCTTACTGCAAATGTTTGTCTTTACACTGTGTAAGTAAGTAGCTGTTTGTTTTATTTGCATAGAGGTAGATAATATCTTTGCTTTGATCTGGCCAGGATTATGACTCCTCAGGAATTCTGTTGGAGTAAGTGTAACTCACATTAAGCAACTTCTCTCTCAAAGGACTGATTAAAAAAAAAATGCTAAATGGCTTGCTGTAAGCTGTCAGAATGTTTGGCCTTCCCACCTTTCCTGGAGAAGGGCTGGGTGACCTAATCCTCCTTATCCTTCATACTGGAGAGGTTTACTGGAACTGAACACGACAGCAAGGATGTCGGAGAGACTTTTGATCTGCATGTGTGCAGTTTCCCAGTTATCTTTGAAGTTATGGTGCTCCTTCAGAGCACTCCTTTCCCTCAAAGCGTCACTGTGGGAGTAGTTACTCTCTGCTCGAGGCAGGATTCAGAGGAACAAAGACTGGAACTTATCGCATCAGTACTCAATGGAAATAGGTATGTAATACAGAACATTTAAAACTGGTGGTTTCCACTTGTTTCTAGATACCAGCAGCTGCAAGTTGCCTGGCTTTACAGGAGCTGAGCAAATCTTTAGTAACTAAGGTAACAAACTCTTAACAGCATTCGAGATTTTGAGAAGATGTTACACCTGTAGCTTTTTGTTGTAAAATCTCTTTTGTACTTAAGTTTAATTGCATTAAAGTCTTTTATCACTGCAGGAAAGTGCAGTGGGTCTTCTTACTGTTTGTTGGGTTTTGGTTCACCACCCAGAGGCAGTCAAAAGAAGTCAGATTGGTACTTTGAGAAGATTCCAGTGCTTCTGGCCATTCCCAGTATCTGTGGCAGGACACACCCATTGCATCTTTTAATAACTGTTAGGTCTGTCTCTCCTCACATCTCTGCCAGGACAAGTTCCTCACCCTGAGGTGCTTAAGCATATCAAAAACGCTGCATCATTTTGCTAGCTCATGTATCCCAAAGTCACTTCTCTGCCAGAGTTCTGGGAGGACAGAAGATCTGAGCAGTATTGAGAGTCAGTCTATTGACTTAGCAGCATTTGTTCTGAGAATGCGCAATGCTTGATCTGCTTTGAAATTACCTTAAAACAGCAATGCTACCAAATGCTTCAGTAGAAGGTTTGGCGACTTAAAGCCTATGCGGTGGTCAATCTGTCAAGAGTTATGCGTCTCACATTCAACAAGGAATGAATGATTTTCAGATGATTTATTTGGAGCTTGATATGTTTCACACTGGATTCTGCACCAAAAAGGTGGCACTTTATCAGAAACTGGCTGAGAAAGAACTAGGGAAGTGCTGTGTTAGGTTGATATTGGGAGAAATGGAATCACATCCGTCACTGACATCTGAGCAAACAAGGTGAGGGACACCTCTCTCTGATATCATTAGTAACAAAGGGAGGGGGGTAACTAGAACCAGTGGAACAGAACACAGGCAATTCTATCAACACCGGTGTGTTTGGTTTTTAAAAATCTTAGTGCAGCTAACTTCTATGGCTTTCAAGTAGAGAGAGAGCATCTTGAATTCTTCATATATGATGTAACTAAATCAACTGAAATCAGTGTGTCTCTCCTCCTAACAGTTAAAATTCAGTAACACTGAAAATCCCAAACTTTGGATTTTTGTGTCAAGCTAACCAAAACCCACATCTTCAGGTAAACACTCACCATTTTATCCATTAAATAAGCACGGGGTGTGTCACATGAAGGAGTTTATCATGTTGCAAAATAAATCTGCTCCTAAGAGGTGAGAAGTATAGAGAGCTTTTAGGATTTTCCATATACTTCTCTCTCTAATACCAAAAAATCACTACTAACTTTTTCTGTTTCAGATGGATTTTGATAAATGAGGCAAGACAGTACTATCAGTTTGGCTTGAAACATTTCTTTTTATGTGATGTGAACTGTTCATGATGCAATTTTGTCATTGACTCTGAAGTGTCTTCCCAACTCTGTCTCTCCCAGCCTGGGACCATAAATAGAAACCCATTCCTTGCCCATCCCAAGTTCTTAGCTTGGAGCTGTGTTTCTTGGCTTCTTGTAGTGGGTTGTTTACAGCACTTAAATGTTGCACCGCTCTGTGGGAGGCCCAAAGACTAACTATGGGTCTGCACTTAGCTTGAGCAAACCACGTTATTAAGAGTCTGGTTGCTTGCAGGAGAGGAACACCTGGAATGGCATTCAGTTAGGTTGCCTGCATTTTACCAAAGCCATATGCGACTCACCTGGCCCTTTTAAACTGGTGTTTTTCGTGATATGTGTGTCAGCAGAAAGACTAGGTGGTCTGTTTAGGTGAGGGCTGAAGTCTGCTATAAGGTAAGGAAAGCTGATAGGTCTGCTTCTGTGCTACCACATGATTAGACAGTGAGAACTTGGCCTGTTCATCATGGGTTTGCTTTTCAGTCCATAGCCTGCCTTAAGTATTGTTGGTTGGTAGGAAGTGCTGAGACTTGGCTTCAGAAGCAAAGCTACTGTAGAACTTCATACTATTCCAATTGTGTCAGCAAAATAGGAAACCCACTTGCTGCTGCATTATCAATTTTGTTTCCTCATATTCATTAAGGCAGAAATCCTCCCATTAACAAGCTGGGTAAAGATCTTGAAGTCTAGTGATGTAGATTTTCAAGATGAAGTGGAAAGTGTCCATTATACTAGTAAGAATTAATTCCTTGACAGTCTGCTTTCTATGCTCGAAGTTGACCAATGCCTATAAAATGAGTCTTGTGTGTAAAGTAGCAACAGGGATGTTTATATTGGTGTTTAATTTGGAAACTCAAAGTGAAAGGGATCTTGTTGGCCTTGTGTTCAAGCGTCCCTTCGTGACAGAGGCATGTGAGAAGCCAGGAGATAGAAGACCACGTGTGTGTGTATATATACAAAAATATGTACACCCTAGGGGTTTTGGTATGAAATCTAAGTTATCAGATTGAGCCCATACGCTACAACCAGTATTTGCCCTGTAACCCTTTCTCTGTCTCCCTACATGTGACAAACCAGTCACTTTAGCCTGCCACCAGCAACACTCAAGTACTTTTCAGAACTGTATTTCCATTTACACATGGGTTTAAGACAAGTAGACAGTTCATAAATTCAGAGTACAAGGAACTTTTTAGAAGCTCCTTGTGCTGTACCTTTCAAAGCAGCAGCAGCAAGATTTCCTTATACTCAACTTTTTCCCACTGCTGGAACAATTAAAGAAACGCTTCTAAAGGAATCATTTAGGTTGAACAGGAAGGTTAACCAGTCTTAGGAAACAGCTTTGAAGGGCACCACGGGGAATAGTCTAAAGACCTGGGAAGAGCTGCTGTGCCTGAAGGGGGAATTCTTCTTTGGAGGAAGCCGACTGTACCAGAATTAAGATTTTGTATTGTGCACTTACTGTGAAGGGAATGGGAACAGGATGCGGATGTGGTGGAAGCAGATGCCAAGGTAGTGGCCTACAGTACAACACAACTCTAGGAAAATCAGTGTAAAAGAAATAACACTGCTCCAGAAGGTAGAAAGATGCCTGGTTTCACTCTGCCTGGGTATGTTTGACAGGACCTTATCAACAGCTACACGCTGTGCAGGGACACACAGTCTGTCGTTCCCACTAAGGAAAGCCTTCAGGAGGCAGGCTGGAAGGGTGCAGGGACAGAATTGCTCTCTTATGGCCCTCCTATGGCCAAAATAAGACTTGCCTGCACTGCCAGCCAGTGCTGGCCACTGCTTGATTCCCACCAGGAGCTCATTAACAAACCAGCTAGCCATGGGGCTCTGGGCAAGAGTGCTTTGCTGACAGAGGCCAAAATTGATAGCATCCACAGATATATTTGTAAATGATGTTATTAATCCAGCCTAACTTTCTGCTAATCCTCTTTTGTTCCAAATCCCACTTACTCAGTTGTCCTGTTTTAACTAGCAAGTAGATTTGTTATTTCAGCTAAGGCTATCACAGCTAAGACTAACTTAGCCACAAATCCATATGAAGCTTGCCATTCCTGATACCATTTCAGAAACACTTTTACCACAAAAGACACTTTTAGCAAAAATAGTCGTAAAAGCCCAAACTCAAATAGTCTGAAATCAAGTTTTGCTCAAGTTATTACAGCAAGAAAAATAACAAGTGATTAGCAGTGATCAACAACCAGTTAAACAGCAACAGTTTGTAAAGGCACCGCATGTAATCATTACCATAAGAGTAGGTACAGCAATTAAGAGAGGTAACACCCCAGATCCACAGTCACTGGGAGGGCCTTTTGCAGCAGCGATTTGGAGAGGCTCTCAACAACTGGGAGCCCCATGCAGTGCCTCCACTCGTTGGTGAGGTCTCCCCAACCCTTGCTGCAAGGGACTTAGCTTTTGTACCATTGAACAAACCACTTACATCTCCCCAAAAACGCAGAGTCTCTGGCCCCAGCTGCTTACTGCCTCCGTTTTCCAGGCTTTCTTGCACCAAGAATAGCATAGCACAATCACACAGATAATAAAACACTTTCTCATACGCTCGTGTATTAAGAACGGCGCAGCACAATTCTACTGATAACGGCAATATGAAAAGTTACAGATTGAACAGGACGTAATGCAATACGAACCATCCATGGGTCACCCACATTGCTCTAGGCTTGTGAATCGGGCCCTAGCTCTTAACCCACCTAAGAAGTGTTTTTGTGACAAAGCTCATCCAGGTGTCTCTGAAGCCATACTGTCTTTCTCTACAAGCTCTGTTTATTTGTGTATAACAGACGCACTGAGGTTAGCACAAATACTAGTGTAATTATAGGAGTGTTTGGAGCAAACAAGAGGGGAGAAAACAGCCTGCAAGAGGCAGAAAGAAAAAGAAATAGAGCGTGGGAGCTCTGAAGCAAAGGCATCTCAACCCATAGCTACTAGGTACGGCGCTCCAGGATTCATTGAGCTTGGTTTTGGAGAAGTCACCCACTCCTCAGAACTTCAGGAAGACAACACTGTGCAGTTATCCTAAGGTCGCCTAGTTATTTTTTTCCACATACATTAGGTGAGGACGGCAGGGGAAATAACGCATCACAGACCACATAGGGAAAAGCAACATCTTGTCACCACTGTACAGTCACCATTGCATACAGTGCTTTTCCACATCCACAGCCTTAAAAAACACAAATGTTTGAAGTAATGGTTGCTCATTTCTTACCTTTAGGCTGATCTAAGTCTTCATCCCACACTGCAGCTGCCTTTGTCAGAAGAGTGGAGTTAGTTCAGGGATTATAGAAATGCTCCTTTTTCTTAATGGGCTACAACAGCCTCTCCCCCTCTGTAAAGACCAAACCACTTCCTGCTGTTTCCCGGCTGCCTTTTATACCCCTCTGCAGGCCCACCACCCTCCCAGGTGTGAGACTTCTGTGAAGATGGCTTGTTCTTTAACCCTTCCTTGTCCACATGTTAGGAGGAGCCTGTCCTGCTACGAGCCTTTGTTAGAAACAAGGCTCCTTTGTTAGAAAACTAGAGTTTTTAAAGAATTCATCAGAAGAATCTAGTGTTTTTTGAGGGGTAACTTGGTGGTTTCCTTTGGGAAAGCTCTCCTGAGTCTTGCTAAATCTGCAAATAAGTGACTCAGACTGGGTATACTGTGCTGCCCTTGCTTTCTGTTTCTTTCTGAAATCTTGAAATGCTCAAGAGCATTTACTTGTTCAGTGCTTATACATCTCTTAGACGTGTATTTTCACCAACATCGTTTCCTGTTGATTCATGTAAATAGTGCTCCAGCAATGGTATGTGGAGTGGAAAAATGAATCGATCTGGGCAGTCCCCTGAATGAGTGATCTGTTTTGTGATGTGTACAAAGGAATTTCTCCAGGGAAACTGTTCGCTTTCTTCCCAAACACTTTGTTGCGTAACTTTTAGGGGTACAAAACTCTGTCTTTCTAGCTCATCTCAAAATTGTTTCAACTTGCAGTCCAGTCCCCACATCCTCTGTTTGTTCAGTGTTCCCTGGGAAGCTCCACCCTCACTTCCAGTTAATAACCACATTAACCCACAGCTTGATTTTCCCAGTTTCTCCTTCGCCTGCTCGGCAGCACTTGCTTTCTCCTTCGCTGCCAGCCTTGCGAGTAGAGGTCCTCTGCACGTGGTGGCATTTGTGCCGGCAGTGGCCACCCAAGTTTTCTCGGGTCCAGCAGCCGCTTCTGCTTGCTGCAAAGCACGGCATGATTGTGGAGACGGTCCTCTTCCAGTCTAGCAGCTATGGCAAAGAGGGCAAGCTGCTCTGCTGCCTTGGCGAGGGAGCCTCTGAGCCTGGCGTGAGTTTCACAGGTATGGTGTTCAGGGATACAATGCTATGCCATCTCTTTCTTGTCTTTCTCCAAGTGCTTCACGGAGCATGTGGATCCTTCCAAGTCTGTCTTTGTCTTGTAGTATGAGACCAGCTGTGGGCAGAACTGAGATTGCTTGCTTTTCTTTGGTTTTTAGGATTATTAAAATGCTTCAGTTTTATGAGGAGTTACACAGTTATTATTTCAGAAGCAGAGAACACTTCAGCACTTGATAGGATTCTAAAATTTAGGATTTAGCTTGTCTTACCTCCTGCTCTTGGATGGAAGGGATTGGTAACGTGTTGGCATCACAGGGTGGGGGACAAAACACCCCTTAATTGTTGGATGAATGGGAAAAGCCTTCGTATCCAGAGAGAAGCAAATTGTATTGTGAAAATAAAGAAAAGGAAGGAGATGGATGAAGCATAACCTCCTCACTGACTGTGTATTACTTGCCCACTAAATGGTGATACCCATTTTCCTTTGCATAGGAAATGAAAGTGGTCATGTATGATTTATGGTTAGCCTTTAATGGGAGCTGATACAAATCTAAACTTCCCACCTCATTTCCTTACTCATGGTGAATGGAGCTTGCAGACTGTTCAGTTGGAAGGGCGTAATTTGTGATATGCCTTGGTCATCTTAGTTTCCTTCATGAGGTCTGTGCGATCACTGACCTGCCATATCTTCACATATTGGATGTTATAGATCCCACAGTGTACTGAGCAGCATGTGTTATTGTGTAACAGTAGCTTGCAATAGATGCTTTTATGTCCTGGTAAATTCCCCTTTAGTGGATATTGGGTAACCTTTATGGTTACTTAAGCATCCAAGTCACTCTAAAATGAGAGTGAAGAAAGTTAGCGAGACGTGAACTCTTAAAAGCATTTGATTTTTAGGTAGGCACTGTAGCTAAGTGATTGAAGCACCTAATCAAACGTTAACTTCTGCTGGCTTATTTTGGTACATAAAGTGGGTGTTAAGAACATGTGCCAGTCTCCTAGGCATTCCCAAAGAAGTGGTAGTAGTCCCACATCTGCTTTGACTCCTCGTTGGCAATGCAGCACAGCACCACAAACGGTTTCATGTGGGAAGAGCTGCTCAGCACTGAGCTGCGGGTGGCATTTCTGCTGGGTTTGCCTTGGCTCAAGGGCCTGCAGCTGGGCTCGCTGTGGGCAGGTTTAGCTGGCCACCGGATGTGCTGCAGCGGCTCTGAAGCTGAGCTGATAGCTGGCAGTCAGCTTTGCCCATCGAGTGCTTGGTGAAATGCTTAACTCTGTTAAGTAGGAGTTGGATGCTCAATTCGTAGGCTTTTCTGGCTTGAGAAAGAAGCTTGAAGTATGCTTTGGTTTAGAACAGATGCATACATTTTTATTTAAAGCCTTTCACATTTGAGCAAATATATCATTCAAAGTAAGCAGTTATTTAACCACCATTAAGGTAATTTGGAGCTGCAAGGTCAGATATTTTTTTGGAAACGCTGCTGACTTTTGCACTTAGCAGAGATGCACAAGTCAGATTTCTTGTGTAGCACATTTGCCGAGTGACAAAGGCACTAACACAAGTCAGTGGGTATAAAGAATGTATTCTCTAAATAAATGTGTATCTTTACTCCATAAAGAGAGATGGATTTAGGAACTGATGTTCTTTCCTGGTGCTTAACGACTGGTCATGCACATGCACACTTCTTGCCCTAAAAAATTACCATGGGGTGTTGCAGCAATGCTACAATGTCAGTAGCTGAGCTGACACTGGGATTTCCTCTTTTTTCCATGATAGCACCCAGTCTGATAGGTTAGTATATTGTAAAACTAATTGCAGTTGATAGTTAGGAACAAGCAGCTTGTGTAAATATTGTATCTGCAGATAATGAAACCAAAGAAGTGACGTTTTGGCAGCTTAATCTTTGGTCACTTCTGTTCTTGTGGGGAGAACCTTGATAGGGTGCTACTTTGGCAAGACTCAGGAGGTCAGTTATTCAGTAGCTGCAAGATGAGCAGGTTAGGCAAGCAGTTTAACTCTGATTGATCATCAGAAATGCAAGCAAAAGCCATTTAGCTAGATGTTTAAAAACAAAACAGAACAAACTTCAACCATTTACTTTCTCTCATACCTACCATAGAGTGAAAAAATCTCACGTAGATGCTGGGAACACCTCTAATGTCCTCGTTTTCCAGGGCTGAGCTCTGTCCTGTGACACAGATTTGGCATCTGTTTGCTCGTTACTTGACAGAGGCCTCTTCCTGTTTTGTGTCTCACTGACTTCCCAGTTTTCCCTTCCTGTATTGCATTTGAGCTCTTTGTTCTCTTTGAAAATGCCTTCTAGACTAGCTCTCACTCATGAATGTAAGCCCCACGGCAATGTGGGGAGGTGGGTATTGCACACACGTTCTCTGGTGGTGGCCTGCTTAAAAACATTCTGAGCCAGACTTCTCACCCCCTCAGAACTGGGCCAAAGCAATGACTGTGAAGTGAAGAAAGCATCCTTCTTTTTAAAGAGGATTTTTTATATTTGGGTGCATTTAAGTAAACCTTTTTATAGTGGACTTCCATAAGTAAGTTCAACAAGAGAATTTGGAAATGTATATTGGGACAGGAACGTAGTCAGTAACTTACATCAGTTGTGCCATCAGAGAAAATATCTTTACACCTTTACATTTTTTTGCACCCTTGAGCAGCCCATGTGTATGAAACCACATCATCGTGCTTTCTCTTATCTTACTGTTGAAATTTACTTTGCTGCATGTTTCTGGAAAACCTCTCTATGGGTTGGAAAGCCAGCGATGGTCTTGGCATAGCACTACTGTGAAGTGCTCAGGCAGTTTTGCTTTTTCCTGCAGTTCTTTCCAAATCCCTGTGTATTTAGTTTGGTTTTCATCACTGCAGGAGCTCTGGGGACTTCTGCCTATAAAACAAGTCTGATTACTCCCCTCACTTCCTTGTACTATCAAGTTTTCATCAGTTGTCTTTTGAAACAGCAAAACAGGACGGCCTGGGTGTCAGAAACACTGCTGCTAAATACCTGGTGTCACCCTTACTCCTTTCTGTCCCTCTGAGTTTTCTACCTCTTATTTACACCATCTGGAAATGGCAACAAATCACCATCACCATCATTTCTGCTAAGACTGCATCAGTTACTGCCCCAGCCTGTACCCAGTCTCGTGTGTGCCATAATTCAAATTGGTTTACTTGCATTTGTTATCTTGGTTTCAGATCCAGGTTGTCTTCTTCAGCCACTGAAAAAATAAAGATATAACACGCAACATTTCAGCATCGGAAGCTTTCCTTCACTACTTCACCTAATAAAAAAAAGCACAATTAACTTCTCGCCCTTTTTTTAAAATATGAATGCTTAAATACTTTCCAATAGAGGTGTATATAAATAGGAGTATATTTAATACAAAAAATATTAAATAGGAATTTTATATACCTAGCTCGCTACTTGGTATGTATAGGGAGTTAATCACCTTCTCCAGCCCCTGTTCAAAGTAACCTATAGAATGAAGAGTCAGCAAAGTGGGGATTGAAAAACAGTGATCTAAGATGTGCAGCGTGGTGTTCCCTTTCTGTAAAAAGCATGTTGTGCAGCAGCAGCTTTGCTCTGCTCTACACTTGGGTTTGATCTACTTACAATTGTAGACAAAGAAATTTCCTCTTTTCTTTCTTCAGAGGCTCTGCACCGCCCCTACGGTTGCGATGTTGAACCCCAGGCACTGAATGAAGCCATCAGATGGAGCTCCAAGGAGAACCTGCTTGGAGCCACCGAGAGCGATCCCAATCTCTTTGTTGCACTTTACGATTTTGTAGCAAGTGGTGACAACACACTCAGCATCACCAAAGGTAAGACTGTGAATCACAGAGGTTGAAAAATTAGCAACAGAAAATAGAAAGCAGGGTCCTTCTGCAGACAGGAATAGGCATGAGCAGAGTTAGAGAAGATTATTCTCTGAACTGATGATTGTAAACAGACGGTCTCTCTCTCACTTGTGTCGGAGAGACACCTGCTGGGCAGTTCTCCTGCTGAAGATACAGTTTTGTATAATGCTGCCCAACAGTCTAGCCCAGCCAGAATTGTTCTGTCCTAGGTTCCACAGATCACTGGCCCTGTGAGATGCCAGTTATTTTAGGGAGGAGCAGAGGCAAACCTTCATGTTGTTGATAGTAACAGAATTCAGCACTTTCAAATAGGGCAAAATCAAGAATTGAGACTCGCACAGAGGTTTTTCTACTACTGTTCGGTACATATATCAGAATGTGACCTGCTGCAGAATTGTTTTAAATCATGTGCCATTTAAGGCTTCAAGAAGAAGACAAGTCATCCCTCCAGGAAAAGAAAGTCTTTCTAGTTTAAAAAGCTAGATTATAGGAAGCTTTACGAGTTCCTTCATCACACTGCAGTAAAGGAGGGAACAATATCCTAGATATTCTGTCTGAAACTTAGCTTCATAAATGCTTTATATATAGCAGTTTGGTTATATCTGGTGCAGATTTTTGTTGTTAAGTTACAAACCTAGGCTTACTTAGCCGGTAGCAAGTGTCTCCCTTGATGAGACGTAGCAGACTGCACTGTGCTTATTTTGCTTGTTGTTCCTGGTCATAGGTGAGAAGTTGCGAGTCCTGGGTTATAACCAGAATGGTGAATGGAGTGAAGTACGTTCAAAGAATGGGCAGGGCTGGGTACCAAGCAACTACATCACACCAGTGAACAGCCTGGAAAAGCATTCATGGTACCATGGGCCAGTGTCACGGAGTGCAGCCGAGTACCTGCTAAGCAGTCTCATCAACGGCAGCTTCCTGGTTCGTGAAAGCGAGAGCAGCCCAGGGCAGTTATCCATCTCGCTCAGGTACGAAGGACGTGTTTACCACTACAGGATCAATACCACCTCAGATGGAAAGGTAAGGATCTCTGGATAAGACCGTGGGGAGAGGAAATAAGGATACTAATTAAGAGGTGGTACAGAGTGGCAAGTTGCGGACTGTTAACAGAGGGGTGTACATGAGAGGAAACAGGTCCACTGATTGATTAATATCAAAAAGATGCCAAGAGTTCGGTGGTAATTTACTGAACATCACTTTGGGAGAAGTGCAGATGGTACCTGTCCTGGCTGAAAGCAGCTAGGGCGCAAAGCAGTTGTGATTTGATGTGTTATCTTTCCATTGATCCATTTTGAACAAGCAGGGCTTTGGTAGGATGGCAGTTTTGATCACCATTTTGAAACCTTGTTCAAATATCAGTGTAATGTCTTGAGTGATGTAGAAACTGGCCGTTTGCTTGGCTATATCAGTTCCAGTTTCTACCCCTGTAAAGCATAAGGCAGGAGACAGCACTGCTCTCCAGCTATAGCTTATATCTAGCTGCCTTCTGCAGGTAAAAATCCCACAGGTTAATATTCATTTGCCCAACAACATCAGAACAAATACTCTAAGGTTTGGTTTCCTTACCTTCTTTTTCTTTAAGCCTGGTAGAATATTTTTACTGTACCTGTTTTCTAGTGTTACTGAAAGCTTCCAGCTGCCTTCATTTAAGTAGATTTCTTGGTTTGTTCCTAACAGGTGTATGTGACAGCAGAAAGCCGTTTCAGCACACTGGCAGAGCTAGTGCACCATCACTCAACAGTAGCAGATGGACTGGTGACAACTTTGCATTACCCGGCACCCAAGTGCAATAAGCCCACTGTCTATGGAGTGTCTCCCATCCACGACAAGTGGGAGATGGAGCGGACTGATATCACCATGAAGCACAAACTTGGGGGAGGGCAGTATGGGGAGGTGTACGTCGGTGTCTGGAAGAAATACAATCTCACGGTCGCTGTGAAAACATTAAAGGTGAGTTTTCAGATTGTTATGTACTGTTTATGTGGTCACCATTTATGGTGAGAGTAAAGACATTGTAACACTCTCAATTACATCACTTAATGGCATGAATATCAGAAAATGGAGTGTACTATCTGCATAAAATTTATGCTTGAAGGTAGCTTTGCAGAACAAAGCTCATCAAACTTGCAGCAGTGCATGTGGCTTAGAAACAATTTCAAATTTTGGCCCAGCAAGCACCTGCAGAACTGCGTGTCCGAAACAGATCTGTAGAAATGGTTACCAAGTCCACTTCCCTCCCCTCAGAAGAGCTGTGGAAGATATAAAAAAATCAAAGGTGTTGGATATATCTTCTACCGCCTCTCCCCTACTCCTGGAGAAATTCAGCTCCATTTGTCTTCCTTTTCAAAGCCTTCTGTTTGTTTCAACATTAACAGCTACAATTCTATGTACTCCCTAAGTAAAAGATCTTACAAGCTTTATTTTTATAGCAAGGCAGAGGAACCAAATCAGTGATCCCAAGAGTCTTCCTCTCGCCAGCCACAGCTGCTCTGATAGTCATAATATCTACCAAACAAGAAAGCCTAGCACTTTCTGTGTCCTGCAGAGCCATCACTTGGGCATGCTGCAGGCCAGCCAGGCAGCTTTTTGGGGGTATTATATTTTGCTTTGGTAAAAGCCAGAACAGTAGGATGGAGATAAGGATGCCATCATTTATATTCAGCTTGGATATGTGGTGTAAAGTAGACCTCAGTCATGAAGATGAAATTTCCCCTTTGTGTTTATCTAGGAAGATACCATGGAGGTGGAAGAGTTTTTGAAAGAAGCTGCTGTGATGAAGGAGATCAAGCACCCAAATCTAGTGCAGTTGTTAGGTTAGTTAAATTCCTTGCTCTTTAAGTTCTTACTTGAGTTTCTGACAAAATGAAATCTGTCTTGTTTAAAAGCGGTGGCGGATTTTCTGTGCTTATGTAACTTTTTGAATCAGGTCAGGTTATGGGGTGGGATTTTTGACAGCTTAATCCTTTATGTTGTTTTGGAGCTAAAAGATACTAATTTTAAACAAAACATCAAATGTAGTCACTACATTAGTAGACAGCTTTGCTCTTAAGGCACGACTATGCATTGTATAAAAGTTTGCAATATCAGCCTCCCATTAGTTTGTGCCCTTGACCTCAGGTATGCTCCAGGGTTCAGTTATCAGGGTTGGATTTTGCTGCTGTGTTAAATCACATTTACAGGGTTATTTTCCATCACTTATTTTCCTGATAAAACAGAACAAAATGATAAGAAAATTCAAAGTGAAAGAAAACAATTATATTGGAAGCACAACAAATACTTCTCAAATCAGAGACAATTGTAGAAAAAGCTGCACTAAATAGAAAAATCAGTCCATAATTAAGCAGAAGACAACTCGATCGCTGCTGTTGTAAGGGACACTGTATCACCAAATAAGTACAGGAGATTGAGGCAGTGGAGATGCAAGTCAGATCAAACAGGACACAAATGGAAGAAGTCTGCAGGCTTCACAGCTCGGCTGTGACCTGTTTGTCTCACTGGCAAATGCATGAAATGGTCACTAAATAGTCTGCATAGCTCTTAATTCTACATGTACAAAGATTCTTACAGAGACACGCTAAACTAGTGTTTAATTGCCTTTGGACTTCTGTTGCGTTCAGGAGCAAAGCTGTCAAGCCAAGCCTAGGATGAAAGGAGAAATGTGAAGAATGTGAAGGCTTTTAATAATGGCAACTATTCTGTACCCATTTTAAAAATGGGCACAGATGAAGTGTCTGCCCAGCCCTGTCTGGTTCCAGAAGCAGAGACTGAAAGATTTCTCATTCACCGAGAAGCATTTTTGCTCTTTCTGATGCACAGCGTAGTTGTGTTTCACTTCTTCATGTGCGTAAGGACGTAAACAGGCAGCCAGCAGTACTGCAGGGAGAGTTCAGAGATTTAGCACGAGTATCCTGTTGCCCTGCTCCTCTGCTAATGCATACTTTGTACGTGACTGCAATGACTGTAGCAAGTAGCCATGTGAGGAATGTGTGAGAATGCTGCTTTAGGAGCAGGTCCCACCGTGCCGATTGCTTTCCCAGCTAGCACACACAGGAGTGCTTCACATTACTCAGTAGTGACATTTCAGTCTGGAAATCTTGCCAGTTGACAGGTACCTGCTTCCAGTTGGTCACTCTTTAGCTTTATGAATGAGGACAAAGGAAGCAAAACAAATCATAGATGCTCAAAATAACTCCTGTTTCATTCTGTAACCCTCCAAAGAACAGAACCACGCCTGCGTCTATATAATGTAGAAATAGTGGCGCTATTGATAGATGTATTTCTCTCTATCTTTATAGTGGATGGAGAGATAAATAGACATAAGCACTGAATTTTAAGTTTGGCTGCACTGGTCCAGGTCTTGTAGATGGGAGCCTTCAGTTTTCAGAGAAACACTCATTATACAAAATGCAAAAAAGGGGTATTAAATCAGGAACAGCCATAAGCTAGGAAAGAAAGGGAAACTTTATTTATGTGCTCCCTCCTCCTGACTGCTAGGTGTATGTACCCTGGAGCCACCCTTTTACATTGTGACAGAATACATGCCCTATGGGAACCTGCTGGACTATTTACGGGAGTGCAACCGGGAGGAAGTGACTGCTGTCGTGCTACTCTACATGGCCACCCAGATCTCCTCTGCAATGGAGTACCTGGAGAAGAAGAACTTCATTCACAGGTGGGTGAAGTTGGATTGAGCTGGTACAATCTAAGATTGCAATGATGAACAGGCTATCAGCAAGGTTGCCCAGGAATTATTCCTTTTGGGGAGGCTTCTTCCAGAGCTAGAGTTCACACTGGATTATTCATTGGCTGGTTTGATATCAGTACTATCTTAAAATACCTCCCCATGACTTTTATAGTGGGCTTATATCCTAGTGCCTGACAGCTATGAAAGTTGGTATTGCCCTGTTCTGACGTACCCTCTTTGTGCAAGACATTGTCAACCCCAACTCCTATTTTAATCCAGTCAGATAAAGTAGTGACGTAAAGCTGTTACCAGCATGTGATGAGCTGCTGATCTCATCTTAGGAAACATAAACTCATCATAACAGCTATCAATGCAGGGAATGTAATAGAAAGTAAAGAATGAACCCTACTGCTGACTTACCTTATTGCTCCTAAAAATAAGTCCCCTCAATTTCTGACACTTTGCCTTTCCTTGCTGTCTAAAAAGAGTGTTTCCCAAATTGGAAGCAAGGGACAGGCTATGCAACCAGAAGACTGTATTCAAAAGCCCTGCTGTTGCTCCAGTAAAGAAGTGTGTTTTTTTCCTTTATCCAGGGACCTGGCAGCACGCAACTGCTTAGTTGGAGAAAATCATGTTGTGAAGGTGGCTGACTTTGGCTTAAGTCGACTTATGACTGGAGATACCTACACAGCTCATGCTGGGGCCAAGTTCCCCATCAAATGGACTGCTCCAGAGAGCCTGGCCTATAACACCTTTTCAATCAAATCAGATGTGTGGGGTAAGAAAACCCCACTTCTGTGGTCTGTGTTGTTTTATTTTGGTTTTCTTTGCCACCCTAAACAGTAACTTGCTTTCTGGCTTGGGCAGAAGCACTCCGGGAGGAGACAGTTGTGCACCAGCACGTCATGTCTTCACCTAGGCTGGCCTGAAATATTTGCAAGAAAGAGATACTGCCTCAAGCTGCAGTACAGGCCACAATGTAATGAGCTGTACAAAAAGAGGGCAGACTTACGACCAGGAATTCTTTTTTTCTCCTTTTGCAGCCTTTGGGGTGCTGTTATGGGAAATTGCTACCTATGGGATGTCACCCTACCCAGGCATTGACCTCTCTCAGGTGTATGATCTGCTGGAAAAGGGCTATCGGATGGAACAACCTGAGGGGTGCCCTCCAAAGGTCTATGAACTGATGAGAGCATGTGAGTATCTTCTTTGAGTTTGGGAGACAAAGCCTGGAAGAGGTAGGAGAAATCTGTAGCTAACTGAAATCCTTGCTTCTTATGTGCCAGCCAAAGTGGAAAAGGCCCTGTCACCTGAGATGTACCTGGTTACCGATGCAAAATGAGTCCGGTCTCTAGGGAACTAGGATTCACTCCCAGAAACTGTCATCTCCAAGTACTGCTAGATGGCACACTGTGGCAAATTGTACTGGTGTTTTGTTAGTAGAATCACCAAATCAGAAGGAAATGTAGTTCTCTGCAAACACACCACCTGTGCAGGAGACACGTGGTCAAGAAGGCTGCATGAAATGCATCCTCCAAGCACACCATGGGAAGCTCCGCAATCATAGACTCATAGAATAATTAGATTGGAAAAGACCTTCGAGATCGTCATTCCTCCTCTCAAGACCTGTTTGGTAGGGTGACCGACTGATGCTATGAATTATAATGAGATCTGTGAATGACTCTAAAGTATGTGCAATAGTAGATCAGAGTTTCGCTGCAGTTGGGAAAGCTTATGTATTTTCTGTCTCCTTGGAAAGAATAAAAAAAATCATCTCCTACCTGTTTCAGGCATTGAGACTTACTCTGCTTTCTCACATTGCAGGTTGGAAGTGGAACCCACCAGACCGACCTTCCTTTGCCGAGACCCATCAGGCCTTTGAAACCATGTTCCATGACTCAAGCATCTCAGAGGGTGAGAGACCCTGCTGCTTTATTTCTGAAACAGTACTGGAGTTTATCCCCCAGATTGAGGTGTCTTATGGATGGGCTCTTAAGGCTCATCTGGTAGCTGTGGAAGTTGCAAGAGGCTTTGTCCCCTACTTAATTTCTTAACTTTAAGACTGCAAATACATGTTTTTAGTTGGTGCACAAATACAAAATAAACTTTACGCTTATACCTGTGCAGGTGACTGTATAGTAATTCATTGAGCATGAAAGTGCGAAAGAATTAGTTTGGAGAATATTGTCTCCTCCGTTAGAAGAAGCCTCTTGCTCCCCGAACTAGATTAAGGAGTGATGCTGGGAGACAGAGTGTGCGTCCGTTACTGACTGCAGCAAGTAGGTCACTGAATGTTACTCTAGCAGCTTTCATTTTTAAAAAGTATGCCTTAGTCTTTGGATTTTCTACTTAGCCACTTCTAGCGGATCTGTGCAACTCAGCTCTCAAACGTAATCAACTAGGAGGTAAATACTGGTGAGAAGCGTGATAATACGCAGGAGACAAGCAGAAATATCTGAGCAGCTTCTAAATTTTAAATTAAATAGGAAGCTGATCCACCCACTCCCCTACTACAGAAAAAAACCCACCAAATTGAATTCTACCAGGAAAGGTCTATAACAAGCACATCAAGTAGCCCACACAAATGCAGCCTGGATGGGGCCAGGAGGTCGTGGGGCTTTTCTGGATTCTTTTGATCATGTACCTTGTGCTGATGGTGGGAAGGAAACACGAAATCTTCATTTCTAGGAGGGAGGTGCATTGCTTAGCCTCAAGAAAAGCAGCTTAGATCTAGATCCGGGGAGGACACAACTTCTGGCAGAGCCCAGGAACATCAACAGGAGGCACCTTAATTAAAAACAGAGGCAAATGCATTCAGTGCTAGCTTTAGCTCTTGAGCAGCCCTTAACCCAGCAGAGAGCTCTCATACAGATTCTACTACTTTTTTTTTTTTCTGGATTTATGAAGGTGTAAATGAATTTGAAAGCATTATGAAAGACATCTTACTTACCCTGAATGCTTCTGGACTCGAGCAAAAACTAAATCCATAAAATACGTATTTCTCAGTCATGTATCTCTTCTTGCCAGTCTGGATTTGCAGTAAAGATCCAGATTTTGTTTTCTTCTTCCTCTGTTATTCTGTGTTCCGACTATTCCTTTTATTGTTTGTTTTTCACCTTACAGAGGTAGCAGAGGAGCTTGGAAGAACAGCTTCCTCCTCATCCATTGTTCCTTACTTGCCCCGGTTACCTATGCTTCCCTCCAAGATGAGAACACTGAAGAAACAGGCAGAGAACAAGGAGAATATTGAAGGAACACAGGATACTGCGGAGCACTCGGCTTCCAGCTCAGCACCAGGTATGGCACTGGGACAGAGACAGTGAGGCCATGTGTTCTGGGATAGGTTTGCTGCTGATATGAGTTGCCAGAGAAACAGAAGAAAACAGAACAACGTGACATGGGAAGGTGCTTTGCACTGCTCTGTTATTAGGAATATTGACCAACTCTGCATCATAATTATTTACTAGCAAATAGAAAACACTGCACCATATTTAATATTCTTTCAGAAAATTCCTGTGTATTTTTTCTTTTAAATTTGGTGTTGCTGCTTTTTTTGAAACGACAGCTTCAAAAGTAAAGTTGACAATGCAATGAAATTTTCTTTTATGCTTGTGGTGTTTGGGGAAGGAAGAAAGAAAACTGCAGGAAGGGAATAAGGAACTGGAAGAAAAGAGCAACTTCACTTTCTCCTGAACTCTCTCCTAAGTGGCCTTCCCAGTATAGACAACAGACAAATCATGCATGCAGAAGTAGGAAAAAAGTAAAAAATCAAAAGCACACCAACCTTGCATGAAAATAGAAGTGCAAAATTCCTCTCTTGGTCTCTGCAGAATCTGGGCGGCTAAATATGCCAGGCTTATAAAGCCGCTGCAGGACAGGGAGGTGGAAATGGAAATTAATCTTGCAAACTCACTTTTGTTTCTTCTGTCTAGGTTTTATCAGAAGCACACAGCCAACCAGTGGGTCTCCCGCACTGCCTCGCAAGCAGAGGGACAAGTCACCCAGCAGCCTGCTGGAGGATGCCAAAGAGACCACTTTCACCAGGGACAGAAAAGGTGGCTTCTTCAGCTCCTTTATGAAGAAGAGGAATGCTCCCACGCCTCCCAAGCGCAGCAGTTCCTTCCGGGAGATGGAGAATCAGCCCCATAAGAAATACGAGCTGACCGGTAACTTTTCCTCTGTTGCTTCTTTGCAGCATGTGGATGGGTTCTCTTTTGCTCACACACAGCAGGACACAAGCCTGGCGCCGCCCAAGTGCTATGGTGGGGCCTTTGTGCAGAGGACCTTCTACAACGACGATGGCATTGGTACCAGCAGTGGCGGGGGCGTAAGCACTGGTGGTGGGTGGTCGGGCATCACTGGTTTCTTTACACCACGCTTGATTAAAAAGACGCTGGGTTTACGACCAGGAAAATCCACTGGTAACGAAGAAGCTTCAAAACCTTTTCCAAGGTCAAACTCTACATCTTCCATGTCCTCAGGGCTTCCAGAGCAAGATAGGATGGCAATGACCCTTCCCCGAAATTCCCAGAGGTCAAAAATTCAGCTGGAACGGACAGTGTCCACCTCCTCTCAGCCTGATGAGATCACGGGGAGGGCCAATGACCTGCTTCCAAAAAGGTTTGAAGAAGGCCCTACTTTGACCAGAGAGAGACCAAAAGCAAAACTCTTGCCGAGGGGTGCCACAGCACTCCCTTTCCGAACCCCCTCTGCACTGGAAGAAAAGGAGGGTCCAGGCCTAGCAGCAGCTGCTAAGGGCAAAGAAAAAAACAGTGGCCCATGGCAAGGGGCCCTTGAGGATGGTGAGAGACCAGGGTGGTCATCTCCGGTGAAGGCTGCAGCAATACTTCCAACCACTCATAACCACAAAGTGCCAGTCCTAATCTCACCCACTCTAAAACACACTCCAGCAGACGTGCAGCTCATTGGCACAGACTCTCAGGGTAATAAATTTAAGCTCTTATCTGAGCATCAGGTCACTTCTTCCGGCGACAGGGACCGGCCCAGACGGGTAAAACCAAAGTGTGCTCCACCTCCACCACCAGTGATGAAGCTCCTACAACAGCCAGCTGCCTGCTCAGATGCAGCAGAAGAGCTGAGCAACGTGGCGGGATCGCAGCACGGACTGGAATCAAGCGAAGGGAGTAAGAAGGCAGCAGCACCTGTTGGTGGAAAATCTGGGAGGCCAGTGGTGCCTCCACCTCAAGTGCCTCTGTCATCGTCTTCCACTTCCCCAGTGAAAATGGCCAATGGCACGGCTGGCACGAAGGTAGCGCTAAGAAAGACCAAACAGGCAGCTGAGAAAATCTCCGCAGACAAAATCAGCAAGGAAGCCCTGTTGGAGTGCGCAGATCTTCTCTCAAGTGCCATCACCGAGCCGACACCAAACAGCCAGCTGGTGGACACAGGGCACCAGCTGTTGGATTACTGCTCAGGCTATGTGGACTGCATCCCGCATACACGCAACAAATTTGCCTTCCGGGAAGCCGTGAGCAAACTGGAACTCAGCCTGCAGGAACTGCAGGTGTCTTCAGCAGCTGCTAGTGTTCCTGGGGCAAACCCCGTCCTTAATAACTTATTGTCATGCGTCCAAGAAATCAGCGATGTGGTGCAAAGGTAGCTACTGTCAATTGGGGTAAGAGAAATACACACGGCGCGGGGGGGGGGGGGGCACTTTTTTCTGTACTGATGCTTTCAAAAGGAAAGACTGATACTTGAGTATTGTGAAGTACCTCAGATCACTGAGTTCTCCTCACGTTTACAGGTTCATCTCAAAGAATGGGGATGGAGAGGGTAGGTTGAAGCTGTAAAGGACGGAACATCAAGTATTTGTCCCTACTTAGTCAGTCTGATCTGCTTGGTATGGCAAGGGAAGGAAGTTCCTTGCTTCTCCCTTGGAGAGGCAGAAGAATCGATGGCAGGTTCTCGCTCTGGGAAGGGTGGTTTAATGTTTGATAGCTGGAGTACTGGAGTGGCTGCAGACCGCTCAACTGTACAGATCCTTCCCATCTGCACTAACACATGCTTAGGTCTCCTGACAAGGCAAAGGAAAGGCACTGGGGCTCCGTTGGTACCTACTGCTGAGCAGTCCGAGCTGAAGCAACTCTGAAGGGGGAGGTCGTGTGTGGTTGAGGGAAAGGTCTAATGCACTGACAGTATTCGGAGCTGCTGGAGGTGGATGCACTAGCCCAGATGGCTTACTTCCACAGCGCTGCTGCTGATGAAATGAGAACTGCAAAATTAGTTAATATATGAAGCTATCCCTTTTCACTCCCGTCCACCTCATCCATCACACGTTCTCATCTTTGTTGTATTGGAAGCGTCAGGGATGCTGGGCAGACTTACCACTGGACTACCCTGTCCCCGCCACACAGCCTTCACTCAGTTGATACCTATTTCTAGTGGTCTAGCACAGGTGCTGCTTGATGGTCTTTTGTGAGTAGTTTGGGGCTCTTGCACAACTTGCCAGTGTTGTTATTGGGTGGGTGGGTTGTTTTGGCTTTTTTTTTAAGCTCTAGATTGTTTTTAACTTGTTACCAGGTTGACTCCCCAATTCACTTTCACCACCTTGAAGACCCATGGTAGGGAAGGCAGAGCTTCTGCTGCCCTTCGCCGTTCGTTCTCCAAATTCCTTTGGCAGTCACAGCTCAGCGGGGGCAGCTGGAGAGCCAGAGAGTGCAGCCTTGCCTGCCTGCCCCACGCCCTCACTGCTGCAGGATTCCCTGGACCAGTCCCTACTGTTGGTGTAACGCTAACACTTCATACCGATAGCTTCCTGGGCCACCTTACAGTGCTTACTGGTCTCACAGGCTTTCAGCTTCCCTGCATATGAAGGTGACTGGGTACGTCAGCACATGGGGGAATCACAGCTGTAGTTGGGGGGTATTTATTCCTGTATTTTTAAGGCTAGGCCAGAATCTCACGTGGTGGCACAGGGAACATGCACATAAACTGTGCACTCCTCCGCCTGAGATGTGACAACAAATGTTACGGCTCCGCCTCAAAGAGCTCCCACTAGGTTACGGTCTCTGATGCCTACTGCCAATGCTGGAATGACAGCAGTCATGTCGTTGTGGCCGTCTTCCTTGGTCCTAGTGCTGTTTGTAGACTGTCGTGGCCTCAAAAAGCTGGACTTCTGCATATACGCAGAACTCCTTGAGATGTAAACGTATTGGCAAGTAGGAAGACCTCAACTAACTGTTGGCTTGAGAGAGAAAGAAATCAGGCCTGATACCTGGCTCCAAATACGTTACTCTGCATGCTGCTCACTTCACACCATTAGTGATGGTAGAGGACCTGGCTTGCTTTGCACCTTAAATCTTTGATTTTTAGCTAAAACACTTTTTCAACTTGTTTTTAACAAGTGTGACTGTGCTGCTTTTAGTTTGAGCGTTTAGCGTTGAGCTGGGGCACAGATGTGATTTTTAGGAGAGGGGCACTTCCATGTCTGTCTAGAACCATTGCCCGCTGGTGCTTGGGAGTAGGTTGGGCTGTCTCGGTGCACGTCCCTGTCTTTTTTTATGAACATAGCGAGACGGTAGCCTGAAATATCTTCAGAAATGGGTTGGCGTGTGGTAAAGAAGGTTGTGTCACGATGCATGAATACTCACCCAGGGAGCAGAATGTGATGTAAATTTGGCCATGTGAGCTACACTGTCCAAGTAAATGAGATGGCGAAGAAAAAAAAGCAACCCCTCCACTCCAAGTGAGAGGCAGTAAAGTGAATTAATTATCCCTACAAGTTGGTTTTACTCCAGTGAGCTGGTTCCTAAGTGGAGGCAAATGAAAGTACAACACAGGTAACTTATCCTGAGTAACATGCTTTTTAAAAGCAGTGCTCAGCTGTGAGGCAGAATATCAAACCGTTATCTTGTAGACTTTGCTGAGGGCTTTGGTGATTTACCTTATCTCTTTCAGTCATCTTTACTGAAGGTGTACATGGCTGCGCACCAAACTAACTGCCTTTGGAAAGGTGACCTGCAAAGGAAAGGCAGCTTGAAGTGTTGCTTCACTTGGCCTTTTAAACAATCAAAAGGGTTGAAAAGGTATGAGAGCTTTCTTCGGGGCAGGGGGCAGAAAGGCGGCTCTTGTTTGCCCTGCAGACAATCACGTGGTTTCATCATCGTGCTGCTCCTCAGCCTAGGACAAACGGACTGAAACTGGAGTGATTCTCAGGGGAAAGGTATTTTAACCAGAATATTTTAAGGCTATTAGTCCCACTCTGATGAGTATTTTGAAAGAAGCCTTTTTTTTTTTTTTTTTTTGTGAATACCAGCCTTCCAGAAAAGCTCCAGCAAAAGTGACAGAACAGCAATCAAATCCTGAAATTTCTAACTACTAAACCTCCCCTCTTTCAGCCCTTTCTGACCCTTCCAAAGAAACTGTGCCCCAGCAGAGGACTGGTTCCCCCTGGTCATCCCCACTCCCTTTCAGATGCTGCCTGGTTTCTCCTCCCCATGGCAGAGGCAATGAGCAGTGAGACAGGACAGTGGGCAGGGACAGCTGAAGCATCCACCTGCTTTTGCAGAGTCAGAGAATGGCACCAGCCAGAAGGAACCTCTAGCCACCATCTGGTCCAGCCCTCCTGCTCAGGCAGGGACACTAGAGCAGGAGCATGTCTAGATGGCTTTTGAATATCTCCAAGGATGGAGACTCCACAACCCCTGTGGCCAACACAGAAGCCTATTAAGTGCTGATCCTCCAGTGGCAGAGACACAGGACAGTGGAATTTGGGGATTTGCCTGTCATTGCTCCTGTGGAGAGTGGTTTTTTCTGCTCTTACCTGTTGTCTTACTCCCATCAGGTGGGTGGGTCATGGCAGAGGCAGTTCTGACTTGGCTCTGGGGGATTTTCCCCTAAATAGGAATTGCTGCTGCTTCTCGTGCCAACAGTTTTATTCCCAAACTAGAATTTCCCTTACCCTCTGGCAGGAGAGCAATACAGTCATGTCTGGGAAAGCTGGTTCTGCTGTACATTACCGTTCAGCTGTTCTTCCTTCCACAGCTACTCTGCTAAAATTGTTGCCGTTCCTTCTCCCTTTTGCTAGGTCTGGCTTTCTGCTCAGCCTTAAAGGTCTTTACTGTAGCAGCTTCTCTGCTTGCAGCCTTGCACAGTATGTTCAGAGTAGCCCAAGGATAGTGAGCCTGATTATTTGTCCCAGTGAAGAACATCTCTTGCTCCACTCTTCATGGTTGGGACAAGGCATGAGCTCCTGTTGTGACTCCTTTCCTCACCCCTGTTGGGCAGCCTGGTGGGGCGAGGACGCAGTTGCAGCCAGGCTCTCTCACTTGCACTAGTATGGGCCAGAATTTAAAGTAGTTGTCTTTGCACCAGGGGATGGCGTCACATAAGGCCTGGGAATGCCAAGCACAAAGCACGCGCTCACTCGAGTGAGCTGATGCGGGGCACTTTCTCTTCCCAGCTCCTGTGGGGACTCATAGGAGCAATTCTCCTTCTCCTCTTCCTGCACTGTAGACTCTCTGTAACTGCCACAGCAGTGCACCCAGCTGTCTGACTGGCAGCACTTGTTATTAATCATCTTTTTCATTAGTGCTGACAGGAGTGAAACTGAATTAAGAGTCTGGCTCTTGGGACTGCACCAAATTTAGCCGCTGGGAAAGCAGAATTGGATGGAGCAGCAGTGGGGAAGGGGGTTGTCTGTTCCCGTCCTCCTCACACAGGACACTTCTCCTGACCACCACTGGCCTCTGTGGTGAGACACAGCCAAAAACACATGTGCTGACATCCCACCAGGTGTGCTTATGCAAGAGTTTTATGGCACACGGCTCTGCGGGCAGCAGGAACCAAACCCCACAGTGTGGGGCAATAGCTGCACAGAACTGCTGTGCTAACAGAGCAGCCTCTCCCCAAAAGGCAGTGGGTGGTGGACAGGGAGGGTGGGTATACTCTGCAGTCATAAAGAAATCCAGAGCCGGATGTCTGTGCTGCTTACCTAAGGCTTCCCCAGCAGCTGAGGCACTCTGTGTTTTGCTTGTTGGTGCTCTTGGGCATCAGCAGCTGTGACAGGTGCTCATGAATCCAGGTGATCTGGTTGTGCAAACATAACAGGCTGCTATCTTCTCTTTTAAAACAATCAACCTGCCCTGCTGGTAACCAGCAGCTAGCAGGACAAATGAAGAGCAGTGGCTGTGGCAGGCTGGGAAACCTCCCACTCTGGTGCGAGTGGCACCATCTAGCGTGGATGGGCACTGGGGTTGCACCCCTATGGCACATAGTGTGGAGCAAAACCTTCAGCCTCTTCCCTGGAGGTAGGAAATCAGAGGTTATGGGACACCCAAGTTATTTGTAATACCTACATCATAAGAAGTGTCTGTACCAAAGCAGGTCATCCTTCCAAATGCGTCCATTGTGCATGGGAGGTAAAGCCCGATCGGCTCTGCACACTGTTTGTTATCGGTAGTGAACCCGTTGAGGGTAGAAATGGATTAAATGACACATGTTAATCACCAATCACTCTGCCAGTGTTGTCAACTGTTTTTGTTTTTAATTGTTATTGTAATATATTTTGGTTGTTTTTCTAATTTAATTCTCTCACTATCGTCTGACTGTGAACTGCGAACAGTGTTAAACTTGATGTAAATAAGGCCCTTTGAAGGGCCTCTTTGCTTGTCGTTCCACAAAGTTTTGCCAATTTGCATTTTGTTTTAAATAAAGGTTGCAATATTTTATTGGCAAAAAAGCAACTGAGTATGTGCTGGGTTGTTTGGGGTTCTTTTAAGGAATATTTAAAGCTGTTCAGTACTGACCTGAAGTTTTTTTATTTTGGGTAGAAAAGACAAGATTACTGTCAACCTTTAAAAAAGGAAAAATATTTAATCCTGTCAGGTTGCAAAGAAAAGCAGAATCTTTACGCCTTTGAAATCAAACGGCTGTGGAGCAGTGGGAGGAGAGCAGTTGTGGCTGTTGGAGTTGCACAATCAAATCCTGACTTAATTCTTAAGCATATGCAACTGTGACGTGGCAGAGCACAGGGTCTTGCATCATTAGTTTGACAGTTGCCTTAGTTAGTAACTCCACCACCTCCTTAATGAGTGACAGCAAGAATGCTCAACGTGTCAACTTCGTACCAGCCTGCGCTGGCGGGATGGCTGACAACGTGACCCCCTCCCACTCCAAACAGCATCAGTCTCACCTGAACAGCTGAAGATTCTTTTCTGTTTTAAAAATCCCATAGGTTATCCTGGCCTATGCTGCCACACTAATGGTAAGTGAACTGTCTGAACACTGCCCACGTTCTAAAGCAGAACCCGAGCTGTGTCCTGTGGGGCTGTGCCCTCCCTCCCCAGGTGACTTCCCCAGGCACATTTCCCTCTGCTCTTTCACAGGCTGAAGCTTGAGGTATCACACGCATGAGTACGAGATGGTCCATAACCACGTCTCTGACCACAGAGCCCTAAAGCCCAGGTAGGTTTAAACTAACTCTGCATCAGGTAAGCAATAAGGAAGCAGCTGGCTCCTTTTCCTGCCTTGGACAGTGAAGCCTCCTTAGATAACAGAGCTGGTGTGCCAGGAGGGAAACACGGACTCAAAGTCTGCAGAACTAGGAAGTGTCTGGTCAGTCTTTTCCCAGAGGCTGTGCTGCTCATCCCTGGCACCACAGAGAGGTTCAAAGCTTAGAACAGATACAAGGTCCTCGCATGGGGTCTCTGGGGAGCTCATCCCTGTCCTTGGCATGTGCTGTTTCACCTCAGCACTCCAGCATAGCTGTGTTGGAAGGGAGTTTTGACCCAGAGGTCACAAAGTGATTCCCGTAACACGGTTGGAATTTTGTGGTCCTGCTGTAACATACTTATCACTTGGCAAGTACCCAGACAGCAAACAGCCCCTTAGTGTAGTAATGCTGATACTAGCCAAAAATCCACAGCACACAACATTCTGGAAAGAAAAGAGGTTAAAAAAACCCCAAGCTCACTGCATCCCTGAAAATCCAAATTCAGTTGCAGCCTGTTCCTCCAGCCACCATCCTCCTGAACTGCGCTTTGCTCTCAAAAGGGGAATTAAGTCTCCCCTTTTCCGTTTTGCAGAGAAGCAAACGGACTCCTCACCAAACTGCTAGAAAAATGATTTCAGCAGTTCACTTCATCCCTGCGGCTGCTTCCATGCAACAGAAGACTCCGATGAGAGAGGGACACTGCAAAGCGAGAGGCCATGGGCTTGACATCTCCAGAGGAGATTATTCAGGTATTTTCTCTACGTGGGGGCCTCCCTGGACAAACCACAATCCTGGCACGCGTGTCCCTGAGCAGCAGATGCCTTGTGATTACAGGACAGCAACAGAGGAAAGACCTCAACTCCAGCGAAACACTTCTGTGTAATCTGAGAGCTTGTAAAGTGACTGAGAAAATAGGACAGGGATGATGAGGATGTGGCTTCCAGACCATCTCAACAGGAGGAGGCTGTCCAAAGCCTTCATTACACGACAACAAACCAGAGGCTTGGACACCCCCACTCATGTGAAACAAAGCATCACAACCAAATCACCACCTCAGGCACTACCTGCTAGAAGAAGCGACTTTAAAACAGCAGGCTGTCCCTGTGTCCCACGATTTAGGCTGGGCAGGCCGCACCTCCTTCCCTGCAAACAGCCCTCAGAGTAGTGAGGGGTTACACCTGTCCTTGTGCAAGTGCAAGGGCCGGGCAAGCTACTGCCCTGACCTGCAAGGAGAGCAGCTCCTGGTGTGCAGAACCACCTTCACCACTGGTGGTGTCCCACCTGGTGTTCAAGGAAGGAAGTAATTGATGCGTTGGGCTACAGATTTACAGCCCTGTGCAGAGAAAAGCTTCTCCTCTTTGGGGACAAACACCATCATCCTGGCTACCTCGTCAACGGCTGCCTCTGTGTATGGAAGTCCACGGGCCAAGAAGGCATCCTGTACGCAGAGCTTCACGTGGTGGTACTCCAGTGGCAGGAATGGCACGAAGAAATCAATGAGGTTCTCTTTGAGGAGGTGGCTGCAGACATAACCGTTCTCTGTAGCAAAAAGCAAGACAAAACAAACATCAGAAGCTTCCTCTGAGAGCTGGCATCCCTCTGTGTCTCCCGGGGAGGGCTGTTAGAGCTTATCCAGCCAGAGGTGATGAGAGACAGCCTTCCTCTTGTACAGAGCTGGCCAGCACTTAGCCTGAACACAGAACGTCACCACAGCTTGGCCACTTCATGCCAAGAGGAGCCTGAATCCCCAGAGAAGTTTTGACACATTGCCATGGTGTTTGGCTTCCTCTCGCAACATGGCCCTTTTCAGGACAAGCAGGATTCACACCTCACTGCTGCAGCGGCGCTGTGCTCACGTGGACAAAGGAAGGGCTTCACACTGCAAATAACCCTGGGATGTGGGTTTAAATAAAGGCTTGTTCCACAGCACACGTTGTTGTGCAGCAGAAGGTGCCTGGTGCTGTGTAACAAGGAGAGAGCCGGCTTGGAGGGGCGGTTTTGGGGGCAGCCTGCTCACACCACCCCGCAAGAAAGCCCAGCTCTTACTTGCAGGCTCCAGCAGCTCCAGCTGCAGCCGCTGCTCCAAGTACTCGATGGAGATCTCCTCCCGCACCCGGCCTGCTCGCCAGAAGTCCAGGGCTACCTCATTGATAGTATTGCCGCCAAGATTGCTGTGGACACAGAAGGGAGCTCATTCAGTTATGCCGTTGGAGATACTACTGAGGGCTGCCAGCATCCTCTTGGACGGACAGGCCTCAGCAGTTCTGTTAGCAATGAAGAGTTCACTGTGTAGGATCGGCATCTGAAATGCCAGCATGTGGAGGAACCACCTTTCTGCCCAAAGAACTCCTTTCTATAGGCATCGATAAAGCTATCTTCCTTTGCCAGCCCAGAGCCTGGGGCAGCAGCTTTCTCTCAGAGGGTGTGTCCAGGAGCCACTGGAATCCTCCATCTCTGGCAGTCTCCTGTCCTGGATGGGAGGCCATGGACCTCGCAGGTGACACTTGGCTCCACAACAAAGAAACCACCACTGGAAGTCCGAGTTAGAGGGCAGAGCACGTGGCAGAAGTCCCACTAGAAGTAAAGGTCCAGGTTCAAGTCCTGGCAGCCCAGGACTTGGCAAAGCATCCTGTGCCTGAGGGACAAAGCAGAGCGGTTCCCACGCAAGGACTCCACAAGACCCTGACACTCACTGAGGCTCCCGGGGCAGCCTCTCACCCTGGAAAGCAGTTCCAAGCCAGGCAGCCCCTGCATGATGGCAAGGGGTTTGCAACAGCCTCGGACAACAGATCCTGCCCTGAGCGCCCACCACCAGTGAGCTGGCCATACTGGGAACCAGCAGGCTGCAGGGTTTGAGTGGTGGGAGGCAGAGAGGCACTGGGAGACATGGATTCTGCGCCTGTCTTTCCTCTTCTCTTGGAGGCTCTGGACCCATTCCCCACATGGAAGGGAGGCAAACCTAGTAAGATCGCACTTTTCCCCACCACCACCACCTTCTGACCAAGGACAACTGGCCAGTCCCACCCTGTCCCCACCACCCAAACCTGGCTGAAGCTGCAGGACCAGGCTGGTGCCTAAAAGGTGCCCTGAGGCAGAGCCAGCCCCCCCGCAGCATGCCTGTGTCACCCTGCCACCAGCTACGATGAAACCTCCCCCAGGATTACAAGCTGCTACAGTTCGAGGCGCCCTGCTCCCTCTGCTTGATGGCACAAAGAGTCTGACGTCCCCTCTGCATAGCTTGCCAGGTAGGACACAAGGTCACCTCACCGCAGCCAGCAACATGTCCACCCTGCCCTGAGCAATAAGGGACAATCTGCTCCTTCCACCACGCAGGCAGGACTGAAATGTGCTCAGCTCCTCAAGCACTCGGTGCAGATACAAATCTTCCATGGGCAAAAAACTTCCCTGGGGAACCACCAAGATTAGAGTTGAGAATGCTTGCCTGGAACATGGGAGACTGAGAACAAATGCTCTGTCCACCTCCAGCCTGCAGGAACACTTCTTCCCAGAGCTAAGCTGAAGGCTGTAAATCCTAAACTGAAGGGAGCCCAAGCTTCTTGTCTTTCCTCAGCGCCTCTCACTGGCTATGTAAGGCATGTGCCTACCTCACATCTCATTTTGGAGATGTCCCGTTTCTCCGTTCAGATGTGTCCCACCTAGCCCTGGATCAGGGACAGCACTGGGATGCACACATGCCATAAAATCTTTCTCCCCCTTGATGAGCAGGGAACTGGCCTCCAATCACTAAACCTGAGGGTGAGCCAGTGCCAGGGTCAGCCCTCACAGCATAGCAGAGGGATGGCACCCCAGCCTGCAGCCACCCCCATCCCACTCCCAACTAACAGTGCCCACCAAGACCGGCAGCCTCAGCTTTGCTCCCTGGTGTCTGGGATCTCCCTGCTCAGCTCTCCAGGGTGACACCACGCTCACTCCCACTCCCACTGGTTGCTTGTCTCAAAGCCTAGATGCTGGCTGGGGTGTCCCAACTAAGCTGGACCTCAGCTCCTCCTGCAGACGCCCCGTGCCCAGGGAGGATGCCCGGCATCAATAAGCAAATTGACCACGGAGGCAACAGCCCCTTGGACACCTCTTTCCCCTCCTCTGCAGTCTGAGCTCCTCATGTCACACACCTCAAGGGACAAATTCCACCACTTTGTTCCTCCCCATCCCTCTGGGGCCCAGAAATTACCTAAGGAAGAGGAAGATTGATCTCCGGTAATCCATTTTGTGGCCATCATGTCGAGCCATGAAAGGCTTGATGGCATCCAGGAGGCTGAAATGAAGCTTCTCTGCCTCATCAAAGATGAACAGGGACTGCTTGCAGAGCTGCACAGTCTCACTTATCTGCTTCTCCAGCTGAGCCTGCAGAGCAGCGGGAAGGAGTGTGAGAAGCCCAGCAGCTGGCACCAGCACCAGGAGATTGGGCAGAGGGTGAGCCTGAGGGTGGGTTAACCCCGGCCAGCAGCTGAGCATGGGGAATGGCCTGAAGCTCCGCCAGGGGAGGTTCAGGCTGGATATCAGAAAAAAATTCTTCACAGAAAGAGTCATCGGGTACTGGAACAAGCTGCCCAGGGAGGTGGTCGAGTCATCTTCCCTGGAGGTGTTTGAGGAACAGGTTGATGAGGTGCTTAGGGACATGGTTTAAGGGAGTGTTAGGAATGGTTGGACTCAATGATCCAGCGGGTCCTTTCCAAACTGGTGATTCTATGATTCTATGAATCTGAACACCACATCCCTGGCTCATCCTCTCCCACCCAGCAGGACAGGGCAGAGAACAGAAAGAGCAAAGGCATGTAAATATGTGGGTCAAGATACAGATCATTTCATGACTGAGGAAAAGAGAAAGAAGAAAGAAGTCAAAGCCAGTGGTGCAAACGCAATATCTCACACCTACAGCTGATAACCAGCCAGACTGCGTAGTGGCTTCCTACCCCAAAACCCCCTCCCCTCTGTTTTTATTGCTGGAGATGATATTAAATGGCATGGAATGTCCCTCAGATCCAGGCAGCTCTCTCCTGTGTGTACACCCCCCAGCTTCTTCCACACCCCAGCCCAGTGACTGCAAGGGCAGAGTGGGAGAAAGAGAAGGCCTCGAGGCTGTGCCAGTGCTGCTCAGCAGTAGCCAACACTGCTGTGTTATCATACAATCAGTAAGGTTGGAAAAGACCTCTAAAATCATCCAGTTCAACCATCAGCCCAACACCACTGTGCCCGCTAAACCACGTCCTGAAGTGCCATGTCTACATGTTTTTTTGAACACCTCAAGGGATGGAGACTCTACCCCTGCCCTGGGCAGCCTGTGCCAATGCTTCACCATGCTTTTAGCAAAAAATTTTTTCTAATATCTAATCTAACAGTCTTCTGGCACAACTTGAGGCCATTTCCTCTCATCCTATTGCTTGTTACCTAGGAGAAGAGACCAGTGTCTTAACACTGTTCTTCTCACAAACCCCACAAGCAGTACGCTACAGCCTTCTGCGAAGAAAACGATCTCCATGCCAGACAGCCCCAGCACATCTGCACAGCAACACCGTGTTGCTGGCTCTCACCTTGTAAGAGTCCATGTATTTGTGATGGGGGAAGTGGAAGAGTGAGATGAAGACCCTGACACACATGCTCTCCAGCCCATCCCGGTACAGGTGACTGGCCAACAGCCGGGCCACAAAGTTCTTGCCTGTGCCGGACCAGCTGTGGAAGGAGAGGACCAGAGCCTTCTGCGGCTGTGGGCTCTGCAGGAACCCTTGCACTGCATGGATGACGATTTCTTTGGCCAAGTGCTGTCCGTGGAGCTGCCTGTTGAGGTCTGCTTCCAGCCCTGCAGGAAAGAGAGCAAGAGCTCAGCTTGAACTTGCAAGCCCAGCTGCTGCCACTGCTGCAGGTGGGAATAAGAGGAGATAACGTGGCAGGGCACCAAGCTTGCACAGGCGCTGCCTGTCTGAGCACAGCCCTGAGTGGTGCTACAGCCACAGGGTGAATTGGACAGGCTGCCTGTGCCCTGCCCGTGTCAGCTGCTGACTGCTAAAAGACACAGATCTTCCACTGACCCGCTTTTCCCTTTGGGAAGCGGAGGAGGTATTTGATGGCTGGAGAGAGCACCGAAGCCCTCACAAGCTCCCAGCAGAGACTACGGATACCAGAAGTCTCAAGGCAAGCAAAGAGCAATGACACCTGCCCAGGGCTGACACACAGGGCTTCCAGGTACCTGCTCAACTGGGGCTGGATACTGGGCCAGTTTGGATCCCACTGTATATGCCTGGGAGCTACAGGATTGAGGGAGGACTCCTGGCAAACCAGATCAGATACTCAGTACAGCGGGGAGCAAACTGTCTTGCAGTCTCATAACTACAGGTGAATAACAAGAAAGAGGACTTAGCTCAGCCACTTGCCTTCCCGTAAGCTGAGCACTCTGCTCAGAAATGCTCTTTACTTACATCACTTGTTAAAATATACTTTTTAAAAGAAAAAACCCACAACCAACCAACGAGAGAGAGAGAGAGAGACAGACTGCAGCGTGAGGTAACAGAGACAAACGCTGCTCGGGTCTCCCCTGCCCAGCGCAGCACCTACCCGTGATGTTGTTCACTATCCTGCAGTCTCCAGTCTTGCAGCACTTGCGAAAGCTGCAGTACCAGGCAGAGAGGACCTCCAGGTAATCATGGCCCACCAGCGGCAAGCTCCAGCCTGGAAAAGGCACCAATCTGAGCCGAGCCGAGCCAGTGAGTGTCTGTTTTGCATTTTGCGTGGATGCTCGGCAGAGACGTCTAGCGGCAGCCGCCCCGCCTGCACAGGAGCCCAGACACTGCCCTGCCAGGCAGCCCGGGCTGCGGGACAGGGAGAGTTAAGCAGGTAACGGGCTCGGGGGGGAGCACGGGTTTGTGGGACCCCGGGGTACGCCAGGTGAGGAGGCGGATGCCCGCGGCAGCGACTCTTGGGAAGGGCAGGACAGCGTCCACGGGGGCTGCGGACATAGAACCCTGGGGTAGGAGGAGCGGGGTGTTCAGACCCTCTCGGCACGGGAGAGGGAGGGAAAGGAGGAAGGTGGTTACCTGGGCTGCCACCGGATTCTTCCTCCTCCACCTCTTTCTCTTCACAGCCCTCCTGCCACACCTTGCACGCCAGGTACCGCCAGTACTGCTTGGAGAGAGCACCCACAGCTCCCAGGTGCTTCTCGACATCTTCATACCTCGCCCTGCCCCACAGTCCCTCCTCTCGCTCGGGTCCCCGCCGCACCCCTCGGCCCCCCAGCCCCCCCGCGCCCCCCAGCAGCAGCAGGAGGCAGCAGCCCAGCCCTGGGCCCATGGCGCTGCGATCCCGCTGCGGTGGAAGCGGACCCCGCTCCGCCTCTACTGGGAGTTCGCGAGCTGCCAGCCGCCCTTAACCCGCCCGAGCTCCGCCCTCCCTTCCCGGCTGGCGGCAGCTGGACTCGGGGCAGAGCTGCGGGGCGATGCCACGGGCTCGCGCCCGCCTGTCCCGTAGGAGGCTCCGCTGCGCCCGCACCGCTCCTCCCACCCGCGCCGCCCCGTGCGAAGCCTGAACCTCGTCCTCTGCCAGGACTTCCCGCCCTCGCTGGAGAGATGCCGAAGGAAGCTGCCGACACCGCTCCCACAGGCGTACACACGCCTGGGGAAGGTCAATAATCTGTTTTTTAAGTAGATCGTGGCTCAGCTGAAGTTTTGCTGCCACAAATGCGAGAGGCTGTGGCAGTTCTTTTCATCTGGGTCATTTCCGAGGGGACACAAGAGCAGCCGCGTCCCCGCGGGAGCGGGAGGCGGAGGGGGAGCCGCGCTGCCTCAGCGCCTTTGCGCTGCTGCGGAGTCCGCGCCCCAACTACAGCACAGCTCTAGGAGAAAAGGATTTGTCGCTGGCCCTGGGATGGGACGCCGTGTGGCACTGGATGTGTGTCGTTCCTCACGGACCCCTGGAAGTGTTGCTCTTTACACCTTCAAACACCAGACCATCCGAGCACTGACACGGAGGGTGGGCTCCGCTCAAGCGTCCAGGATAAAAACCCTTTCACATCAGCACAGAACCACAGTGAAATCGCATCTGAGAACTGAGGTACAACCCATTACCGCCACCAGGCTCGCTGCCACCACATAGTGCTTTCCAGCAACTCCTCCAGTCAGTGGTGAACCCCTCCTGTGTGGGGAGCAGCGGGCACGGCCACAGGGCCGGCTGCCCATCTGGCAGGAGATCCCAGGGCCTCGTGCAAAGCCTGGCTTTGATTATGGAAACAGGAACACTTCGAGCCCCCAAAGCATAGCTCGTAAGGGCTGCCATGTTAAGTACATGGAACTCGGCTGTATAGGGAGATGAAAAGGGGATTAACCCCCATAGAACCTGCATTTTACCTTAAGCTGTGTCCACTGCTGGCTCACTGTAAGAGATTGACACCACTACATCAGGACTAGTCCACTCTTAACTTATCCTAACCAAGACGAGGCCAAGATACTTACGACATGGAAAGAATTTCAAAGTTATCCCGTATGCTCAGAAAAAATAAAATAAAGAAGGACACACTATGCAATTCATCCAGCCTAGCCCTTCACTCGCTGAGGTGGACGGGAGCAGGATCCAGCCCTGCCAAAGCATGGAGCGGAGCATGTCCCCATCTGCAGGTGGCTGTATACATTACACATTGGATTAAAGATGCTGGCACTATCATCGTCGCCCCCTCCAGCTTCAAAAATGATCAGCGAGGCTAAAAGCTGAAAATCAGTCGCAATAACTTAAACAGAACTAAACCCAGCAGGCATTAAAAAAGGCAATTAAACCCCAAACTTGCTTTGGCCACAGCAAATGAAACCATCAGACATCCTAAAAATGAATTGAAGCACCTGAATTGAAGCATTTACACATATTAATAGAATAATCATAGCTGTAACATTCAAACTCCGCTCTCCCAGGATATGTGCTCCAGCTGAAGATGCTCATCAAAAGGGATAGATTTCATAAAAAATTAGATGTTTCCATGTTTCAAAAGGAAAAAAAAAAAAAAGTTGGAAAAAGCAAGTCTTGAAAGATAAAAATAATTGTCTGACACCACGCCAGCTTCATGGCACCGTAGTGCAATTCCCGAGATGTCAGCCTTGCTCAGACAGGGCGCATCCTAAGAGCCAGAGGGAAAGAGTCATTGCTCAGTAACCTGCCAACTCCACCTCTTTGAGCTGGCTCTGAGATTAACCCGGCACTGAAGTGAGAGGGGAAACCCACCACACACTGAATAATTCAGTTCCCTGTGCAGGGCCTCCTACATCACCTCGTTATCCCCCTCATTAGAAGGGAAGCTGCAGGAGACTGGAAGAGACCCCCGAGAACTCACTTGCAGCCAACCTGGGGCTTGTGAGCATAGCAGCCACTGCCCTAGAACGACTTGCTGAGATTCTATCCCCCTCTTTTTTTCTGCTTTCTTTGCTGAAACACCATAGGATTTGCTTGTCACCAGCTGCCAGCCTTGCAGGAAGAGGCAGCTGCAGGGATCTGCGTGGCCCCTGTGATGATGCTAGGATACAGGACTTCTCACCTCATGTCTGGTTACTCCAAAGCTGTCCTGTGAGCAGCAAGCACCTGAATAAAAAGCCGTGATCTCGGCTCCAGTCAGGTCCCACAGTGCAGGATTCATCTAAACAGAAAGGAAAACCAGCACCATGAATATGTGGTTATGCCTGCCTTATTCAGCACCCCCAACACAACTCGGTGCAGGCAAATACTTGGAGGGAACCTTGCAATTCAGGATTTTATAGTACAGGCTGTATCCATTGGCCAGGGAAAGACTGTGTATCCATCCTTCCATGGTTTTTCCCTTTTCCATACAGCAATTCCTTTTGCACATCCGTAGATGCACTCTGACAGAAGGCAGGACGAGGAGAGTCTCTCCAGCAGCTCAGTAGAACACAGCTATGGTTGATCACTAAGTAAATGACCTGGAATAAAGGGTGTAAGGGGAGTCCTTCTCCATCCTTCCTTTACTTTTTCCCCACAAAGTCCTAGCTGCAGTCTCTCAAAAATATCGAGACTCCACAAAGCAAACACAACAGAGCACCAATGCATGGGCTGTATGAACCAAGAACTTAATGTCTAGTTTTTAGAATCAATAAAAAATTGTATGGAAAGAATTCAGGAATAGTGCTCATTTCCAAAGCCCTTTGGTTTTGCATTGGTTCAGAGTTTTTTCTGCTCATTCTTCTGTAAAATTATGTTCCTTACATAATCAGAAACACTTTAAAATCTTCCAGTTGGATTAATTCTCACCCAGTTACTAAGGCCAAGCACTCTGGAATTACATGGCAGCAATGCAGCAAAGTGCTTGTAAAAACAGCTCTCAAAACTGGCAACTTCAGCCGTTTGAAACTTAAAAGCATCTCCAGTTTCTGCAAGTCGTTCTACACAAGCAGGAATGCTGTTCTGCTCCCTGAGCAAACCAGCACCTCAAAAATAGAGATGGATGTGATGAAAAATTGTCACCACACAATGCTAGGAGACAAAAAAACCAGAACATCCTCCCCCTCAAAACCCCCAAACCAACTCCTCTAAAGCTCAGCAATGCTGAACCCTGACATTTCAGTGCAGAAACTCTAGTTTATACAAAAGCCAGTGCCTTTGGTTGTTCCACACCACCACGACGGTGCTCCGGGCCAGGTCAAAGACCATCCCCATATTCCCAGGAGAGGCACAGCACCTCAGTGGTTTGTGGTATCCTGTCCCCAAGAGCCACACAGAGCCTGGCAGTGGCTCATGCCATCCTTGGAAACACACACCAGCTCTTGGTTGCTTCCTCGCTGATGGAAGCCATCTGGATGGGGCTTTGAGCAACCCAATCCAGTGAGAGGTGTCCCTGCACGTGGCCTGAGGGGACTGGAACTGGATAAGCTTTGAGTCCCTCCAACTCATATCGTTCTATGATTCTGAACCATGAGCATCACCTCCCACCTCTGAGACACTTGCTGCAGTGGGTTATTAAGGAAATACGGGCAAAAAACTCTTTTAGGAAAAGAGTTTGATGGCCGTTTACTTGTCCTGTCCTATCAAAGTGCTTCAGTAAAAGCTTAGAAAAGCCAACAGGAACACTTACCAACTCAGCATTGACCCTTGGCTCCATACAGTACAGCCAACCCATGAGGACATCACTGAGAAATCAGCCCAGGTGCTTGGCGGATGCAGGGCCATGGGATGCACTCTCAAAAGCTCTCTGAAGACCACTTCCAGCCAGGTGTGTTCTTCTGTATAACTTCCGGACACACTTCTTAAACACAACCAACAAGGTTCTTCCAAACAACCCACGCATTTTGCCCCATCCTTAGATGCAGATTACTGGGATAAAAGCCACTGTTAACTGTTAGTGCAGGAATAACTGTAAAAGATCAGTGACAAAACCTTTTAAACATTCAGCCCACCACTCGCTGGAACAAGAGAGGGACAGGAGACAAATGACTTAAATAATCCATTGATGTTGCTTTATTAAAATCTTTATTCACACAATGTTGCTTTATGCGGAATCTGACCCCGGGGGATATAAGTAGAAAGTCCTGATTGCATTCTGTTTTCTTATTACAGCTTCCATTTGTGTGGCTGCTCCCAGGGGCAATCCTCTGACAGCTCCAAGAGGGGTTACATTTCCAGCAGCTCGCTCCAGCTGCCACAGCAAATAAATTACCTTCTTAATAAATTAGTGTTTTTCAGTTGAAATTTGTTTGGCAAGACACACTCCAGTTCATTAGCAGCTGGAAGAGGAGCCGGCTTCAGCATCTCCTCCAGCCCAACTGCTGACTTTGGAAGGAGGAGATAAATAGCAGATGGCTGATGATGCTCTCTCTTTAATTAGTTCTTGATTGCCGTGCTTCCAGCGCTCTGATATTACCATTATCCACAATACAACCATTCTGTAACATCTGGGACCAGCGAATTACAGCCTGCACAGCAAAGAATTGGAAGGTGTCATAAATACTTCACTGACAGAGCACAACACCTGTCTCACAGGTGATGCTATTTGTTAGAGGTTAAAGTAGACCCTGTTTGCATGTGGGTGCTGCTTCCGATTCCCTATGCAATGGTTACAAGTGATTTTAAAATTTCTCATGGTTCCGTATTCAGGAAAAACAACACTACTGCCAGAACCCCAGAGCTTATCACAAGGCCAGAATCAGATCTTCCTGACTTTGGGTAAGAAAGGAATTTATTCTTCCTTCCTGCTGCAGAACACCAAGCTCCAGTGGTGCTTACAGTGACCAGAATCATCAACATGACAAAAACACCAGCCGGTTCTTGCCTCCTCCTGCTGCTGCCAGATGCCATGCCCTTTTTTTTTTTTTCCCCCACAAGTAAACCAGTGCCATAAATCTTTTGAAATTCATACTGGGGAAAACTCATCTCCCTGAGTTCCACCTGATGGCAAAAGCTTCAGCTTAGAGCCCCATAAAGAAGCAATACATATGCCCTGAACACTGATCTATCTAATTTCATAAAGACAGACTTTGTGGAATCCCTTATTAAATCAAATGTACATCATCAAAGAGTGATCATTTATAAACCAAAACTTCAGATGTTGGAAGATCCTTCCCAAAATATTAAGTGCTCGTGATTAAGCTCAGAGAGATGAACAGGTTTTTAAAATGCTGCAGAGCCACTACCACATGCTTCACTGTCTCCCCTTTCTGTATATCATCTTCAGTTTCTTGGGAAACAGTTCATGCCAAAATGCCTCAGTGTGTATTCATTCTGCTTTACAGTAAAAGCACTCCCTAAGCACCTGATTGCTGCCCACTGTGTTTGGCTCAGTCATTGAACCCGCAGGCCGGCCAAGCACCAGGCTAGCCCAGGAGCGGGCAATTCCTGCCTGGCTCCTGCCCATGCTCGCCAGCCACTGAGCGCACTCCCTCTTGCCCTAAGGGAACCCACAAGGCACAATCCACAGCGGTGGGTTAAACTCACTGCAGAACCATGGCTTCCAAAGCATGTGTAAAGCAATAAACAGGCACCAGCTTAGCAGCAGTGTCCTAAAAGCTGTCTGTGCCTTACAGCTCTGGCTGCTAACACCAATAAACAGCGACAGGTGCCACCCTGACTGTGGGGCAGCCAAGGCCAGGAGAGATCCAAAACAACATAAAATTCAATTTCCGGTCAGCAGTTTCATTCTGCTTTCAGTGCTCAGGTGATGATAAAAAGACTTCAACAAAATAAACCTGCATTTATAAAATAAACTCTTTCACCAACACCTCTATGATGAGACACAGCAGCAGCTCTTGACCCACCTTCCACACTCCTGTAGTGCTAGAGTCTCACAGACAAGGAAAAGGCCTTAAAGTGACATTGTGCTGCTCCTATTCACAAGTCCAATAATACATCATCACTTTGAGAAGCGAGTTCTTGCCTTACGCCCAAGGACCACGTAGTCTGAGCTGAAAATTGACGTAAAGCTGCTAAATTTGGAAACGTAATGATGAAGCTGCTTCCCTCCACAGATTCAGACCTACCACCAGGTGACAAGTTTTATGGCCACAAGCTCATCTGCAGTGCAGGGTGATGCAGTGCTGAAAGATGATGGGACTAGCAGTGCTACAAGTCTGCCCTGAAAAGCCAGCTTACACCAATTCTCTCCTATCTATGGCAAAACCATTAGCAGTGAGAACCCCAGGATGACTGCCCCAGTTGGAACATGACAGACAGTAGGGATTACAAGAAGCAGCTGGGGAAGGCACAAAACTTACTGACAGTGCCCACAGCTTCACAGCTCAGCCACAAGCCAGGCCAGGTAGACAGTGGGACTGAAGAACTGCTGGCATCCACACAACTGTGGCTACAACACGGAGCAGCAGGAAGGTCCCTTCACAGGAGATGATGAGGAAAGAGCACAGCTCAGGATTCTCCCCACTCATTGGGGCTTTACCCTGGGCTGTGGGGATGTCAAGCAATGCTCCCTTTTGCCAGCACAACACACCTCAATTCTCCACGCTGATCTGGGTGCACAGCAAGCAGCACACCCTCACTAATCAGAGCCTGCTTCCAAGGACAGGCGCTGTCCTCCTCCTCATCTGCAATACAATGAAGGTTTGCTTACTAGGGACACAGGGCTGCAAGGATATTTTCTCTACTTGGAGCTTGTCAGATTCCCTATAAATGGAAAACAAGTGACAGGACACATGGAAACTTACTTTAACCGCTTACTTACCAAGTGCTGTATAACCACCCTATCCTCCCCTAAACTGCCAACCCTGTGGATAAATCTTTGATAGGACCTCAGCGAAAACACTGAAGCATCAACACATATGAGGCAAACCCCATTCCTAGCCTTTTATCAAAGAAAAGACAAGAGAGCAGCAGGGGTCCCCTTTCCCATCCCTAATGGCATTGAGAAGAACATCCCACCCGTGGGGGGTGGCACAACTCTTCAGTCTAATAATTGTTTTATTCACTGCTTCCTCTTCCTCTGAAGAAACAGTAAACCGCCTAACCAGCTCACAGCTGATTACGTACAACCCTGAATCAGACTGTTCATCTCCGTTTGTCCCCTCTTGATTCAGTCCACAAATTAGTGCCTGTATTCCATACACTTCCACCAACACCAAGAGCCATTTTCATCCAGTGCCATGTCCACTGCCGGCAATGGACACACCACAACGGCTGCGATGCCATTACGGGTACTGAGCCATTCAAGGCTCCAACTTCCCACCCCTCACTTGCTGTCAGCCCAAGGTAAAAGCCAGCATCACCCCTACTCCTCTGGCTTATGTCAGTCCATCTTGGCCACAGCCTTTCCAAACAGATTGTGCTGTTTTTCTATCGCTTTTTTGTTTATTTTTTTAAAAAGGAGTTTCATCTGTGTTCCACCACAATTACAAATGAGACAGCGTCATCCTGTCTTCCACCAGCACAACATCTGACCCAAACTGGTCTGTGCACTGCTTCACTGTAGCCAGAACGCTGAGAAGCCGCTGGTCTAGAGCATCCAGATGAGGGTCCGAAATCACTGGAGAGATAGGGTCATGCGACATAGCAGTTTTTAAGGCAGACTTCAAAACTCCATTCTTCAAGTAATTGAGTCTGTTCCAGGTAGAAACTCGGATGCTGCAAAGGAAAGAGACAAAGATGTCATCACATTGAAGTCCCATCAACAATACCGAAAGCCAACCTCTTGAGGGAGCCTGACACATCATGTCTTTATTTGAACAGAAAGGAGTCTTATTACAAAAGTGGTTCGGGCATGGGAGGCTCCAGGTATAACTGCATTATGTACAATATCCATGTGAAACTGGAAAACAGAAGGTGAAGAAAGAATCTAACGTGGTGTAATTCCTACGTTACATAGGAATGTTTTCAGATGCTAGCAAGGAGTTCTTCAGTCCTGAGGCCTCCTGGACACAGTTTGAAAAATAAAGAAAATTAACAGTCCAATTAACCAAACCTCATGTCATCTCACAAAGAGATCACTGACACACGGGTAATCACACAGGACACGGATCAGTTGACTGAACCTCCACAGAAAGTGAATACCACAGTGGTCTTTACTTCCCTGGCCACTGAACTTGTTCGTGTCAGCCCATCTCAACTGTCTGGTTCTGTGAAGTCTCTTGGGATTCTCCCCCAGATTTTTGTGTTTTGGCATCACTGGTGTAAACTGAAGATTTTTTGATTGCCTCCAAAGAAACCAGCAATTTAAGTGCTGTAACAAGCCTACCGTTAAAACAATTACACATATGACTTCTTATATGGCATTTGTCTGGTATCAGAACGAAAGGAAATGTGAAAAGCAGGGAACCTCAAAGTCTCTGACACAGATAAACTTCTCTTCTGGCTGCATTTGGGGGACTCTAGGTGAGAAAGACTCCAAAAGTTCCTCATAAAAAAAGAAATAAAGAATGCAGTTAAAATTGATGTAGGAGAATTGATGTAAAGAATTTGGAAGTTATTTACTTATTACTTATATTCTTATTATTCTTATATACTTATTACTTATTCTCCACATGGTGCAAGAATGCTGCAGACTGTAAGGCCAGGTGTACTGTAGCACCCACAGAGCCTTGCTTATTAAAAAAAGCCAGAGCTCCGGCCTTCTGCAGATTTCCCAGGTTTCACAGGCCCCAAGGGATATGAGAGACAGAATCCTTCAAGGACAGGCTCGATGAACTCTCAACTAAATGCTTAATTTGGAAGGTTTAAAGGAGTTAATGTTATCTTGAAGTCACAGATGCAGGAAACAGATGTATCAGTATTTTCCTTCCCGGTACTTTTATCTGTTAGTGAGAAGCAGCAATGGCCTGGTGAGAGCTAGGCCACAGAGGACACAAATCAGCCAGTAACAGCCTCTAAAAACAAAATTAACAAACCCACAGCTCACCAGCTGCCTTGGGCAGCAACAATACATCAAACACACACAGTAACTCAAAAAGTAAAGGAGTATGTACCCCAGTGAACATTTTCAGGTTGCCAAAATGCATCAAACTTAAGTATATTACAAACTTAAGGGGTAGCAATCACATGAGTAAAGTGAACAGCATCCCTACGTTTCACTTACATGCAGCACTGATAAAGAGGAGCCAAGATGCTTCTTTCTTCCAGGGCAGGGTTTCCAAAGCTGAAAAGCAAAATTAAAACCAAGTGAACCAGTTGAACTCCTAACGTTGCTCTCAACATCAACACATCTGTAAGGAATTAAGAAAAAAAAATCAATACTGGCCAATTTCATGCTCCAACAGATGAAATAATTTAAATTAAAATATAAACAGGCCATGATCAATTACAGGTATAAGTCTCAACGGCATCCACTAAGGTACCAGATAGACAGAAGCCACACCAGTGTACTCAGTTCTCTATCAGACTAGAGCATCTTAAAAACAAATTTCAGAGGAGTTCAGAAATCTTGTGAAGCCAGGGAAAGGAATAATTGCTCTTCTGGATATAGAGAGTGGGAGCTTTGTCTGTCTGACACAGTTGGACCAGGAACGAACAAAACAGCAGCCATATGCTGCTTCAGATGGCCAAGCTTAGCTCACCAAACAAGGTGATCAACTTTAACACTCCATGATCACAGTTGCTAAGGGAGGCCTGCCAAAAGGATTTAACGGTATTTCAAGCTCTCTCTAAATGCATGATTTTTTTTTTTTTTTTTTTTTAGTTTCACCTCCTCACAAAACTGTTTTCAACAAAGAACTCAGTCTAAGAACCTGGCATTACTCCGCTCAAATAATTCTGTTACTAGTAGCTTTAAAACTGGAACAGGCTCCCCAGAGAAGCAGCCACAGCACCATGCCTGTTGGAGTTCATGAAGTGGCTGGATGATGCTCTTAGTCATATGAATCAGTTTTAGGTAGTCTTGTATGGAGGAGGCAGCTGGACTTAATGATTCTTAAAAATACCTTCCAACATGAGGTCTTATATGATTCTATGAAAAACCTTGTCCCCCTCTTCCTCATCTCAAAGGAGCTGAAAGAACTTTACTTAAGCTTTCAAGAAAACAATCTGTGTCTGGGCCTGTAAAGCCCCATCAGAAATGCTTCCCTACAACTACAAGGATGTACAACAATGCTCTGACATGACCTTCAACCATCATACTCACATCCACGAGTAACACATTAACTTCCGCCCAGCATGCTGCCAGAGTGTTACAGAAAGACAATTTTTGCCAAATTCACCTAACGCAGTCTGAAAGTAGCAGTAATCAAGCAGTCCCAAAGGGGGACACATCCTGCTGACACAGCCGAGAGGCTCTTCCTGTACAGGCTGAGGCATAAACACGAGACACCCAACTCGGACATAGCAGATAAACCAGAAACAAGAGAAGGAAAAAAGGAAGGAATCCACTACACAAAAGGCAAATGGAGAAAGAAAAGGTAACTCCAAGTCTTCCAAGGATCTGTCAAGATCAGAGGTCTCAACTGCTGTGTACACACAAGTGGCATGCAAAGTGCCACAGAGCAGAGCCTGGCACAGGCATCAGGAGTTGGGCCCTTTGCAGAAGGGGAAACTGCCCCTGCAGATGGCAGTGCCCATCAGAAAAAAACTCAGGAGCCTCTGGACTAAATCACGAGGAAGTGAAATAGGTTATCTTTGTTTCTAAGAAAAATTAAGCACATGACTATGATTTAAACAATTTTTTATGTTTAATTTTTTATTTTCAATAGGATTTTTAACTTAAACTATACCACCCAACATACAAAAACTGCACTAAAGACAGAACAACTCACATCTTAAAAACATAGGGTTAAGAGCAAAGTTTAGCCTCAAGGAGGACTTCTCAACAGTTCCTCTCAGTTACCACATGCTTCAGTTTTGTTCGACAGCAGTTAATGTCCACACTCACATCATGACCATATTTTGTTCTCAGTATCAGTTCTATTTCCATTTTAAACTTTAACCTTTTAAAACCACAGCAGACAGGTGCATCAGGCATCGAATGCCAAATTATTCAGAAAAACCTTCTGAAAAGACCTACGTTAAACACTCGCTTATACTCATTAGTAAACGATATAAATCATAATTTTCAAATCTTCCCTTAATTAAAAGCATACAGGAAGGGGTTTATGTGGGAGACACAAGCAAACCTTTGTAAGTTCCTTGGGGAAAAAAGGTCATACTGTGCTAATCTGGGCATTTCTGCAATACGAGTAAGACTTTGCCCAAAACAGTTATATTATCTAAAGCACAGGATAAACACCACAGCCTTTGAAGGACCCTGATATCTGGTGAGCAATTTGTGAAGGAAAGCTTTGGATTTCTAGCATAAAAGGTATTAATGAAAAAATTCATGAGAGAAAATAGAGATACATAGCAGATAAATGTGTGCCCCTGGGCTCACCACTGCCTGGCCACCAGGATATCTCTTACCTTTTGGCATTATCTAAGAGGATGAGCATACTGGCTCCTTCATCATCCTGGAAACTCTCGTAGTGATGTCGGTCAGCATTCCCAATCAAATAGTCAAAGATAGCGGTGTCAACGACATCAAGGAGACGGGGGCCCGAGTCATAGGGTGAAGTCTTCTTCACCGCATCACAGTAGCTTTCATCATACTCCCACCTGGAACCATGAAGAGAAAAATCACATCTTCAAGGAACACTCCACCACTGTGCATCAACAGTATTTGCAGCTGTCCCTTGATGCACTTATGAGTGCATAAAGCAAAGGTGAGTGCAGCAGCCAAGGCAATGTAAAGAAGAAAGACCCAGACAAAAGTGTTTTCTTAAAAGAGTAGATCCTGTATTGACACCCTAGTGTATGGAGAAAACTATGGTTTCAGTGCAAGGTTACACCACCATCTTCTGGCACAAAACAAGGTCAGAGTCTGCCTCCTCACTGTCCAGGCTGCCTCACGTCACGATTACCATCACAACTCACCTCCCCTGATTTCCTAATGAAGCAGTTCAAGCACTGTGCCTACTTCTATTGCCCTGATCTCTTCCATCAGCCTTGCTTTTCAGTCATTCTCATCATGATTACTAACGACCTCCCTCCTCTATCTGGAGAAAGGCCTCGTATCTTTTCCTTCTCCTTCGCTCACAGTTGTCTTCCTTTTCCCTCTTTCCTTTCAGAGCCTCTCGCTTTCTTCTGCGGTGGCAAGATTTCAAGCTTCCCTTTCTCCCCTTTTCTTCTACACAAAACCCAGGCATGTACTTGTGGTCTATAACACAGATGTCACGTCTCAGTTCTCCAAATCCAGGATTTTACGTTCTCTCATTTTCTTCATCACAGTTTTCAAAGCTATTCAACATGACCACCAAACAATCAGGTCTCTGCTTGTATATGCTTTCCATCTGACAACCTAAATAACCAGGACATCTATATTTTCCATGCAAAGACTAAAGCAATCCTTCACAAAATAGCAGTTAAGTTGGAAACGCCTTAAACCATCTGTGAACTGGAAACAGAAATGGAGGAAACACCAGCTGGAGACACTCACTGACACACTCAAAACTGCAGTGTCATAAAAGCAGGGAAAAGATCAGAATTTAACTACTAAAGCTGCCACAAACCCCACCTCCTCTTCTAGAAGCACCCAACTTCCCATCTTTCCTCCCGTTATCCAAACCAGAGTGGCCAAAATTTTATCTGCTCAATGTTTTTGTTAACGCTGCACACACTCCTCAAATGCTGTCTCTAATTCTCTCCTCCTTTTGCGTAAACTCACATGCAACTTACAGCACAAGTCTACGAGGCAGAAGTGTCAAAACACACTCCTCCTTGTACTGGATACCTTTCTTTTATCCTATACCCCTCTATCCCTAAAGCGTTTCTCTCATTTCACTTCAGATCAGTACTTAATCCCCTTGCAACAATTTTTCAGATATACTATATTCTCTCCTCTCATTTTTCATTCACTCTTTCAGGACAGACCTTTCTCCGACATTTATTTCTGATCATTTAAATTGTATTAGCGTAAGACTTAGAAGGTCAGGGATTTTATCTGTTGCCCATCCATTAAAAATTATGTACACTAATGTGACTCTGTGAATTATGTTCCAAGGGTCAGCTCAGGACAGAGTAGAAGCAGGCAGATCAGGGAAAAAGAATTCCTGCAGTTATTTTTCCCCTAATTACCAGACGGAGAAAAAGGAGAGTGTGACATCTAGAATGTTTAATGCTCCTGATGCTCTCAAAGTGAAAAGCACAACATGACAAGGAGCAAACCAACAGAGCCATGAAATCCCATCTGAACGAGGCAGAAGCAAGTAAGTTTCAAATATAGCAAATATCAAATCTGCATATGTATCGGGGTAGAATCCTGCATAAACAGGCAGGCAGTTTATGATGAAGAGCAGTCTCTCAAAACAGAAACACCTCCAGGAATTGCAGTCAATTAATTACTGCAATTTAATGTGCACTATATACAGCCAGTGTTGACCTGTTGAAAAGGAGGTAACATCTGCTGCTCAAAAATCAAACTGTATATTTATCACTAAAACAATTCAATGAAGCCATTGGATGAGATTCTTTCTGAGGACAATCACATTATTGAAAATCAATGGATAATGATTACATCAAGGACTAAAAAATCTCTTTCTAACCATCTGTCCAGGATGCAGACTTTGAAAAATTTACCAAACTCAAAACCATCCGATCTGGTCATGGCAAAACCCATCTGCAACCCAAATACTCAAATAAGTTACACCTACTGTACAAGATTGCTAGATCCAATGTTTGTTCTTCTCTGAAAGCATCATTTAGATGCTGAGCATGGTCCCCGAATATTGGTGGTATTGAAAGCAAGGAACAACTTTGCAGTGCCTTCCTACTTATGCTAAACCAGTGCCACAACTTCTGAAACAAACTACAATGACCATGAAAATCAGGCCTGGAAGAAAACAGCACAGTGTTACTGTATTTCAGTGGGCCACACAGAGAGACAGTGACAAAGAAAGGTCTGGTGACACAAGAGAAGAGTCAAGTCTTGGTTTGCCCAGGACCAAGATTTTCAGAGCCTGGAGTGACTATGGTGGGGTTCTGCTCCAGGCAACAAGTAGAAAAAGGATAGCACTTAGTATCATGGAAAACAATGAAGATCTCTCTCTTGCTCATTTTAATTTAAATCTCAGCCCAGACTCCTTGACTTCTAGTGTCATACCAGGAGAGCTGTCAGCAAAACCCTAGGCTTTGAGAACACTTGCTCCTTAATAAGCCAGGGTAATTCTGGTACAAATCATCATTCACAGAGAACAATCCTACCGTGTTCTCATACCTGGCCAGTTTGCCTTCACGGTAAGTCCTACCCCATGGGTGCCGATGCTTCTGTAGAGGCCAGACATCTGGTAGCCACAGCGTTACTGACCCCTCCATGATGTCCCCGTCTGCACAAGCTGGCTCTGTTTCCCGGCAGTAGTAGCACTTCCCATAGAAGCAAGTGTTATTACCTTAAAAAGATAATAAAGAGGTTTCAAAAGAACAGAACTTAATCCAAGGGATGCCAAAGGAAATTCCAGAGCATGCTGTTGCAGCAAAGCATTCCCGGCAACAGGATTTCACTGCACTTGACCTCATGCTTCCTACCTCCGAGAGGGAGAGGCTCAAGAAATTAAACAGACATCTATTCATTCAAAACAACATTAAAGACTAATATTCAAAGGAGAGAGTAATTATATGAGCTAAAGTTCTAATAACACTGAGACTTAACACAACATTGCATTATCAGCAAGGTCTTGTGATTCCCTCTTAGTCCTTATGACCTTTGCAACCTTAGCACTCCTTGTTTTTTAAATTTCAGGCTTCATGTTCCATATTTCTCACTTTTTTTGAAAAAGCTAACCAAAAGGGACAACTGAAAAAAGACTCTGCAGAACTCAGACGGATGTGGAGCCCTGAGATCTCCCACGCCTCCCAGTTACTTGAGCTGACTCAGCAGGGGAAACACAGATGACTGTCATTGTTATATGACCTAGGAACACAGGTCATAAAAATCAAAGGTTTCACATGTGTCTTCTGGTAGGAGAGGAACAACAAAATCCTGCAGTCTTTTGTCGCTTAAGGCCTATGTAGCCTGTAGCGTACAGTGATCTACAGAGACTACACTTTCAGCTTAACATTTTCTATTTCCTCCTTCTAAATTGCTTTCCCTTGATTCTCACCGAGTCAATGCCAGTTGCATATTCAAAGATTTTCTTCCAACACATTCTTCACCTATGTCTCGCTCCCTTGTGATTCCACTTATTCCTTGTCCTTTCTTCCTGTGGCTCAATATCCAACATACTCCCCACACCAGGCCCAGCTCACTGACAGATGTGGTTTTCACTTTCCATCCTTACATCATGAGCCTAAATCCCACATCACAATTCCTTAGCCAGCCAGCATTCCTTTGCAGTCCTCCATCCAGAACAAGCTTTTGCGCTCCTCGATTCCCAGTCCGCCAACTCAAGGACAGCAGAGATGATCATTTATAACACAGAGCTCAGAGCGGACCAGATCTCTTATTTGTATGGAAAACCCTGCAAGTCTCTCTTCCTGTCCATGGCCTGCAGCAGCCCTAGCAAGAGACCGAGTTCTTTGAGATTCTAGCAGCAACTCCAGCAAATCTACTCTGGGTATGCATGACTTCTCTCCTCTTCAGAACCTCAGAAACCTGGTGAAATTTAGCTTGACAACAGATCACAATCTTCTCCCCAGATCCACCCATTTCTTTGGCTCATGCTCTGCAGAACAGGTTGTTCCAAGGAAACCAGGCTTTCCAAGGAAAGGCAATGAAAATTATAGAATCATAGAATGGTTTGGGTTGGAAGGGACCTCAAAGCCCATCCAGTTCCAACCGCCCTACCATGGGCAGGGACACCTTCCACTTGGTCATGTTGCTCAAAGCCTGGAGCCTTTTCAAGTCAGCATTTCTGCTAGAGAACTGCTTAGTTATCTTGGCTGAAATTAGGAAAAGTAAAGTCTGCCTAAGGCAGATGCCCAACCTGAATGCAAAAAGAGTTCAGCCAGGCAGAGCAACTCTCATCTGAAAATTATACTTTATAACAAAGTGTTGGGTAGACTTAGTAGGTGAGACTACCAACAGTGCTCGTCATAGAAATAAGCACAGGCACACAAGTTTATCAGCTGCAATGAACAATCACCTCTAGAGTCCTCTTATTTAAAAAAAAAAAAAAAGTAATAATTGGATATTTTATGAAAAGCCCGAAGGAGTTGAGGCTGCAGTGTAAGTAATTTCTCAGTGCTTAATGACCACTTGGTAGGAGTTCATGTTAATAATTCCCATTACGTACCCTTCACAGCATTATTACTGTAAACAACACGTGGATGTTCTGACACATTCAGTTATGAATGCTCAGTAGACTCTGATGCAGCACAAACATTCAACATCACCCGATGCATCAGCTCTGTAAGTTATCCCAAAGCACCACTGTGTTTGCAGTAAATACAATCCCCTCCCTTTTTTTTTTCCTTTCAGGTCTAATCATAGACTTTTCTAACCAACTCTAACAGCAGAGAGAAAATTGTTACTTAAAACCTAATCTCTGTAAGAGCAGCAAGAGGGAACACAGAGCAGTTACAGAGGAAAAACTGCTTTGAGAAAATCAAGTCCTCCTCCCCCACCAAATGGGGTTATACAAGCATTACGATCTCTCTTGACACAGAGAGAGACTTATCAGCTTCCTGCATTGCAGTTAATTGTTCTAGAACTGTGTCAGATCCTCACAGCTCTTTTTCCTCTATTAAACATGCTGTTCTTTACTGGGCTGCCCCATCCATGGCATCCACTTACCCACATTCATGAAGGTACCTAGGAGCTGCTCTGTGGCTACTGGTTTGATCTCTGTACGTAGATTCACAAACCTGCCAACCACCAGTGGTGCTCGCCGGAAACCCAGAATCCTGATTGGGGGTAAAAAAAAAATGACATGAGAATTTGCAACATAGGCAGCAGTTCTCAATTAAAACAAAACAAAACCACAGCCTCTGTGCCACTGTCTGAAACTGCGACGACTGAGACCAAAGAGTAAAACTGGAGCCCTGCAGCAACCTCCTCTCTTCTCCAAGGCAAGGTAAGGAAACTCATTTTTCTTAAGTGCCTGAATGTTAAACTTGATTTACAGGCCAGCGACACTCCTTTATTAGAGCATTTGCAGCCCAGCAACACACAATGCACCAAGCTCCAAGTCTCAGAAATCAGACCTCATAGCAGGAATATCCATCGTCTGTCTTGTGTGCAGGCTGATGCAGTAACCATATGGCCCTTGGGCTAGTCACCTGGGAAGATCGTTTATAATTCAGAGGAACTACTATCTATTAAAATGTTATGTCTACATCCAATTAAATTATACTTGAAAGTAAACAATCTAAGAGTTCTTTTGCTTGGCATGATGGGGGAGAAGGGAAGAGAGAAAAGCAGATAAGAACTGAACGCTTGAAGTGTCTGGAAACAAAAAGAGAGGTGGGAAGAATAATCATAAAACTGGCAGTCACAAGGCCCATGTTCCACTACCATGTCTGCCACAGTCTTTGCTCTCTGACCACAAGTGACTTGGGTATTTGCAATGCAATTTTAAAAGGGCTTCAAGGAAGAGCACTGACATCACAATGTCAGCCCCCACACTCTTAACACACTTCTGATACCCTCTTGGTAGTAGCTGCATCTCAGAAAGAGGGACTGGAAAGGGACTGTCCCTTCTGAAACAGGGACAATCTGCATTACACAAAGATACTGGGAAGGTCACTCTAACAGCTGCAGAGTGGTTGCTTAGACATTCAACGGGTCAGTCCCCTTCTAGAGGTATAAAGTACCTCTAAAAAAGGGCCACACAAAACATCTGCCTGAACAAATCATGTATGCATAAGGAGAAAATTCATAGCCAATACAGAGAGTTACATACAGCTTGAGAAAATGTGGGTGTTCCAAGTAAACAAGCAGAGCTCAAATCTGGAAAACCTGTCACTGTGTTGTCAAATCCACAGCTGAAAGGTTACTACCCTGGCTGGCACAGACTCCCTACCAGCTGGCGGTAAATGTACAATACGGGTCAGGTCCTTCCTGGAACAACAGCATCCTTGGACAAGTACATAGCTGTCACTGGTCAAAAAAAAGGTACATACAAGTTACGTGAGCAGATTGCTAGGTATTCTTGAAGAATACAAAGGTGCAAAGAGAGGAGAAAGGCCAGTGAAACAAACACAAACCCACAACCAAAGAGACAACAAGGAAGAGCTAAGAAAGGGGCTGGCCACTAGAAAGAGGCTTTGAACTGATGCTTTACAATATCCGCCTTTTTCGGGGAAAGGAAGTCTTACGTTTCTTGAAAGCACAAATGGACAACAGCCATCTGGCTACTTCACCTTTTTCTGGTCTTAAAATGCCCTGATTTGGGCTCACCACCTCAAGACTGCAACAGCAGCAACGTGTATTACGCAAGTAGTTATTGCCAAAACTTCCTTCAATGTCTTCTGTCCATTGACAGTACAATGTGTTCAACAGATGAATTTGGAATAACAAACCTATCTTTTGCTGCCTATGAATTCAGTCACAGTGATAAGCCTATTATTTATGACCTGAGAAACCTCAGTTTCAGTTCAACCATTCTATTCTTGATTACACTTGTCCCTCCTTATTTCCTTTCCCAAGACTCTAAATCCCTCCATATAAGAATTTTTCCCATCTTCAATTATCTTCAGAAACCTTCTCTGAAGTCACAACACAGGTCTCTTATAACGAGACCAGACTGCGCTCACTTATTCTAGATGAAACTGCACCACTAACAATATTTCATAGCTATCACATTGAGTGTTTGGGGTTCTCTGTCCCATTGTTTGTTGTCCTGTCACTTTGTTATTCTTCTGGCAATTTCAACTCCAGCTCAGGTCCTCAAAACCACCTGGGTACCCCTGAATAGGATTAATATATGAATAGCTTGTTTTCTCTAGGATGCATTGATTCATATCTAGTTTAGATTAAACTGGACATTGGACATTAACTTTTTAGTGTACTGCACATTAACTTAGCACACGCATTGAGCATTTTAGACACTTCCGCAAGATTTGGCTAAGCACTTTCTTCCATATAAAGTATCAGTGGTTTCAGCTCTCATCCTCCTCAAATTGGTCACAAAAACCTTAAATGTTAGAATCTTGCACAGATCTTTGAAATTAAGTTTTATTTTTGGCTTCACTGTGCTCTACTGGCAGGCTACAAATAGCTCACATTTGAGGTGTATTCTTCAAGCATTTCCTTATGCCCCCAACTTTGAAAAAGCGTTTACCAGAGACAATAAAACAAGGTAACCCAGCAATTCCGTACCTATCCAAGTGAAAGGCTGCCACTTCTGCGTTGTGTCTGTCATAGCCAGCGTATGGTTCTCCTTCCACTACATAATCCCTCGCATATCTGTAATTGAAATAAGTCAAATAAAGCAATTCATGCAGGATTTCCATCAATTTCGCTGTTCAGAGTAACAAGTACAATAACAGCGCTATGTTAAACAGACCCTGGATCACTTTCAAAATGACTACCAATGGGAGAAGGAAAAGCATTAATGAGATTAAATAGCATACAGACTGTTGAAGTAGTAAATAAGGAGGGAAGGTCAGCAATGTACAGTGGTCTCAAGAACTTGGGAAGCGGTGCCAATTCAAACTAATGAGTTTTAATTCAACCATATGCCAAGTCACATCTAAGAACAAAGAGCACAGACCCAGCTACAGAACAGGGGACTATTTAAACTGGAAACTGGCAACTCCAGAAATGATTTTAGGGTTAGAATGGATTGTAGACTAACATGAAAATACAATTTGATATTGCAGAAGAAATGCCAAATGCAATCTTTAGGAGCTAGAAGATCAGCAAGTGAGAACATGAGGACAATTCTGGACATAAAAGACTCTTTATTCTGGTGATGAAAAGACATAATCAACATCAAGAAATAGAAATTAGATACTCATTACAACAACAGTAGTATATTTTGGTGAAGTGGTGGGCTTTTTTTTTTTTTTTTTTTTTTTTAATCGATATTACTTAAAACAGTCAAGGCAAACACAAATTTCTGAGATTCATAACAACTGATCAGCATAAAAAGCCACTGACAATACCAAGTAGACAGATGAAATGCACTAAGTTTTCAAATAATGTAAGGCCAAACTAGATACGAGATAACCTATTTTCTCATTTCCACCTATGTATCAAATTGTGTAAACTTCATTATTCCCAACAGACTTGGGGTTCAAGCAGTAGCAGCGACAGTGTAAAAGAAGCCAGAGTGCTCTACTTTGAGATTTTAACCTTGCCTAGAGAAGATCTCTCAGGCTAAACAGTCCATTTCATCAGTCTGAGCAAATGCCTTAGCTTCTCAGCAAGGCAGCTCAAAAGAGAACTAAACAGTGCAGGGTGGTATGCAGTTTTTCGGACGAGGATCCTGACAGACTCCTGCCAAATCAGAACTCACACTAAAGAAGCCTCTTATTTCACATGCCCCTCTGGCGCATGATGGTGGCAACTGTTCATCATCAGTAATGTAGGTTGGATTTTCAGTAATTTTGAAACGAGATAGCTAACTCTCAGAATCCGTCCTCGAAGTCAAGTCATTTACATGTACTTAGAGCAGACTCTTGAAAATACGGCCGCATTTTGAAAGCTGCAGAGCTAAAGCTTACTGGTAAAATACAACCAGGTTCTTGCTTCCATGCACAGCAGGCATTTAATCCTTTCTAGAGCAAAGGTGGCGAATCGAGAGAATTCACTCTTCCCCAACCAGTAAGTTCTCTTAACACGTTTTTTTAGTAACTTTCACATAGCTTTCAGGACAAAACTAGTTAAGGAGACTACCCTGCAATGACAGAACAAGACTCTACCCACAACCCTAGCTGGTCAGCCAACAGAATGCTGGTCTACCACTACGGCTAGGGCCATGCTGGCCAGCCCTCTGGTAAGCATCCCCAGCTACACGTGGCCTTGATGGAGCACAGTCAGTGTTCGCCTGCACAGACATTCCATTATGGGGATGTAATTTAATGCGAAAGGCTTTCCAGCACTCACTCACACAGAAAGCACTGTAGAAATGCCACGTCTTGCTACTGCGTTTATTGGACGAGCAGCCTGTCGCACCACTGAGACTTTGGTGAAAGGTTCGCACTGTTCAAACACAGCCTAGCCCCACAGTGAAGCTCCAGTCAGACCAGTACTTGACCATACAGAAACAGAGCTGTCAATTCATGAAGTGAAGGACAGATTTCTTTTCTCATTCTCTAACTGCTCATTAACATGACAAAAACTTGTTCATGGGCTTGCTCAATCCCACACTCTCTGGAGAGAGAACAACTCATTTCATGATGATAGCAGTGCTCTCCCATCAAACACACCTGCCGTACTTTTTTTACACCTCCCTCTCCCTGAAGGCAAACAGTTCAAAAAGCTTCACAGACACACACAAGACTCTTCAAAATTGATCAATTATGTCAAATTTCCCTGCAGATCTCTGTAAACAGAGGCCATAGCAAGGAAGTATTACCTGCCCATTCTTACATTGCTTCTCCAGTATTTGCTATTGGCAGATGGAAATCTCGGGGCTCTCCCTCTGACCTACCAAGTCATTTTTACAGTCCTCAGGCTCCTACATCAGACACACAGACCTACTTTTAAGATCACCATCACTTTTCACTCCTTCCCTGTTCCTGAACAGCATTCCCTTCACCAGTCTGATGTGACCCTTACTCAGAAAGAGCAGGCAAGACTTGTCTCCACATTGCCAGAACCTGCACTTCCACAGGTAGGAAGATACCAGTTAAAAACATCAGGTTTAACCAACATTCCCTCCAGACTGAACACAGCAATCATTCTTTTAACCTAAAGACAGGCTGTTTTGAGCATCAAACCCATGCAGCCTGAGAGAGAGTTGGCACAGCAACCACCCAATTGTTTAGTCTGGAGAAGAGGAGGCTGAGGGGACACCTCATCACTTGCTACAGCTCCCTGAAAGGAGGTTGTAGGGAGGTGGGTGCTGGTCTCTTCTCCCAGGTAACAAGCAATAGCACAAGAAGAAACAGCCTCAAGTAGAACCAGGGGAGGTTTAGATTGGCTTTTAGAAAAAAAAAAATCTTTACCAAAAGAGTGGTGAAGCTTTGGAACAGGCTGCTCAGGGCAGTGGTGGGGTCTCCCTCCCTGGAGATATTCAGAAAGTGTGTAGACGTGGGACTCTGGGACATGGTTTAGCAGGCACGGTGGTGCTGGGCTGGCAGCTGGACTGCATGAACCTAGAGGCCTTTTCCAACCTTAATGAGTCTATGACTGATATCACTAAAAGATCAGCGAGGTTCTATGCTGTCTGTCACACAAGTAACACGGTGGCCTTCCCATTCACATCTAAACATGTAACTTAAACTTTAATGCAACAACACAGAGATTAAAAAAAAACAAACATCAGGCAGTTATTAATTCAGTTACTGAAGGCAGTATTTACCTCTTGGGTTTGAAGACAACCTTCTGTCCTCCTTCAAGTATGAGCAAAGCTTTCAGTTGGGTCCCTTTGTATCCCACATCAGCTTTTATTATTTTCTTTGTTGTCATGGCATGCATAACAGCTCCTAACTCAGGCGTCTCCTCCGGATACACCTCCCGGGGTACCACCCACTGGGCTGCGATCTCCCAAGGGGACTGCAGTGTGTGGTCGAGCCGGGGGTCCAGTTCTACATGGAGGCTTGCCATCATACGGTGAAAGGCGCGCTGGTCCTCTCGGTTGGCAGCTGAGGTGTCCAAGTTGTCAATGAGGAAAACTTTCGTGAAAATGAAGATGACAAGGAGGATGGCCAATAACACAACTCGCTGCTTTAGCTTCATGGTGACCTTCAACCCTTCTCCTCTGACCCCTTCTTCCAGACGTTACAGGAAGTCTATCGGAGATCAGGGTGAGGAAGGGGATGGTAGTTAACGGATTTCATTCATAACTTGCATTGTGACAGAAGTATCACCACTGAAGCATCTTCTGGTGCCCCTAAAATTAAACAAAGCAAACTTACAAAACTGCATTCCTGCAGATCCCACCAAACTCAACATCAAGTTTATTCCTGGGACATAAGTCTGCATTTATACACGTGTATCTTGAAGTCCAGACGTTTCTGTTGAAACACAAAGGGTTTGCTGTCTTCCCACAGCCTTCCAGTGATCTGCACAAGCGGGCAAATTGCCTGATAGCACCTCTACACGTCTGAAATCATAACATCTGCAACTACCACAGGCAAGACTTCTGCCAAGAACTGTAATTTAAGTCAACCTCTCTAATTTCACAAACAAATTTCCACTCGTAAGAGAATTCATGACTGCTGGTTTCCTACAGGTTTGTCCCTCAAGAGCTATCTCCCAGGTAGATTTTGACCATGGGTGAGAACAGCTGTCCAGCCCAGGGCAAGGTACGAGACAGAAGGGCAGAACAGACTTAATTTGTTAACTGCCTTTCATTTGTTGCTGTTATCGCTTACTCAGATTTCTTCCATTCTTAAAAAAAAAAAAAACCAAGCAGAGGATGGCACCTTCACTTCTTTGTGGTTAGTGATAAGTCTTCTGCAGTCACCTGTAAAACCAACAACCACAGGAAATATACACAGTGTCTGTAATCTCAGCAGAAAATTAACAGGAAGAAACTCCAAACACTAGTACTGCCTCTTCTCAGAAACCTCACTTACAGCAGAGTTGAAGCCACATTCTGTGCCTTCAATAGACTGCAAGACGTCTGGCCCCTCAGCAAGCCCGGGTCAGCACAGTATCAGCATGCAACAACCACATAACACACGATCAACTGTATTTCAGTTATGAGGACAAAAATCATCTTCAGAATATTAGTTGAATGAAGTCAAAACCCAAATGGAAAGAGATACTAACACACGTCTTTTAGAAATGCTTAGAGCCAGCTGATATTTCTCTTTGCGAAAGCTATGCTAATCATGAAAACCACAAATGGCACCCTGCGCTGTGGTAGGACTACATAGAAAAGCCTTCTCATGCGATTGAACAATAAGCGTATAAACCAATCATTACTAATTATGTCAGCAGAGGAACAAGCTGCACAGGCTAAATTAATTTACCAGCAGGAACCACAGAACTGTGACTTGCTGGACAAATGTGGACTGCAGCCTCCTTCAGTATCTTGCTGCCGTGCTGTCTTTGCGGAGCTCACAGGCGTACCATGATTCCAAGAGCCCCAAGCATATCACCAAGGTACATCCCCACCAAAGAGTGGGGCATCTTTTGAGCAAGTAGTCAGTGCAGAACCAGGTTTGGCACAGCGTAAAGCCACACGCAAGCCCAAGGACAACCCTTGCAGCAACCTAAACGAATTCAGATTAGGTCTGTAGCAGACCCACCCTACTTTCCAGCTGCATGGCTCTCCCACCTTCCTGTGCATCAGTGTTAGAATTCCTACCACCCAGCTGCAAAGCAGTGCAACGGTCTGGCTGCCGACCCACCCAAACATCAACCACCACATCTGGTTTGTGTGTGAAGCCCCTACTGTCCTGAGGTTTTGAGCCTATGCGCAGTTTATCACCTGACAGCAACACACCACAACTGGTGCAACAAGGGAGGGGCAGCACAGCAGCTCCAACAGGAGGTGACCTACTGAGTGTCTTCAAATCCAACCTATCTACAGGGGGGCACAATAAGCTGTTCAAGCCAGCACTGCTACCTAAAGAATGGCCCTATCCTCCCCATACTACCCTCCTTCTCACAATGAACTCATGAACGATCTGCTCACTGTTAAAGCTTCAACATTTTTATTTACTAATTTCTGGCTCCCCTCAAATCTGGTCTCCAACATTGTTTCACAAGCATCCAAGGACACACCATGAGGCCAAGAATGAGCGTTTCTCCTGGCAGCAGCACCAGCAGTTACATGTGGAGGCAAAACTACAGCCCAACAAAGGGTACACAGCAGAACTGCTCAGAAACAGCCACAGATCCCAACAGGAACCAGGAAATTCTGTAACACACTCTCAGGTCTCCCATTTTCAAACCCACTCCTTCCAGTACAGCCACCAGTCTGAGCACCACTTTTCCTAAAGGCACCATGCTGCAATGATGAAGAGGCACAGCCTTTAGCCCCATTCACTGTCTGAATAGTCTTGCCTGAGGTCTCAGCTCAGTTCAGTTTGACCATTCCCAAGTTACACATTCTGTCTCTTAAATAGTTCCCATAAAACCTGTCCGCAGAAGCAGGAAAGAAAGTGAAAGTGTCCCAATCACAATGAGTTAAAACTGAAAAAGTTGTTTAATGTTAATAGCAACCAGAAAACAGTAAGACAGAACCCCCATGAAGGGTAGGGAGGAGGGTGAAAGAAGGCTATCAAGCCTCAGCGATGCTTCAAACCAGCCCTACGGCCCCGTTAACTATGTAACACCAACCTGAACCTAGGGGAGAATAAGCACTTTTATTCATAGTGAAAGACGACAAGCCACATGTTTATATGGAAATCAAACCAAATTACTGTTCATCTCAGTCCTGTTCAGGCAGCCTGTATTTCTGCAAACAGTGTGGCAATCTGCATATTACACAACGCAAGTATGAGGATGAGAAGCACAGGCAAGGACAAGAAGGCCCCGCAGCCCGGTGTTGGCCAACGAAAGCACAGGACAGAAATATCTTGCACCTTTGGAGTGCACCTCAAGCTGGTCTCACACTTTCCCAGACTGATTTTCAGGAATGCTGAGTTTCTTTAAGGGAATTATTCTTGGGCTTCAGGGGCAGAACATCACTAGAGCCACCCTTATGTTAAAGGTCATTAACTTAATCTTTTGTGACAGCTTTAAAATGAATTTTAGCTGAAACACTCCAATAATGTAGACACAATAAAAAAATAGGAAAAACGAAACATTTGCTATCAGATGTTTAAGTAACTCCCTTAGCTGCACACCAAGTCCTCACTAAATGTTTCTCCCGAAGTTCCACAATTACTCCTTGATTTTGCTCTGTGCAGCTTTAAACAGGTGAGTTGGCCTCGGCTTTTATTGACATCTGTCCAAGTGAGTCATCAACTGTCTTTCTCCAACAAACAGCAAACCACCCTGAGGTTGCTACATGATAGATTTCACAGGCTGCCAGCAAAGCCTGTACACCACTCCTTCTGTACCAACACTATGCTCCTTGCTGTACAAGCCAACAAAAATGAACTCCTTGACGGAGAAGTGTACCACGGAGTAAGAACTTACACTTTATTGCTTTCAACTGAAGATGGCAAGACTGCGAATGTCAAGGTGTTTAAGGAAATGCTTACCCTGTTTTGGAAGAAGTTAACTGAAAAAACAGGACAAGTCTTTGGAAAGCTCAGGAAGCACAAAAGTGGTCCTGGAATGAGGACAGAGAAGCAGCTACAGAAACAAATAAAATAGCAACAACCCTCCAAAGTTTTAAAAAGGGAAAAACAGTGAGCTGTGAGCAGAACTCTGGAACAAAGAGCAACAGGGTGAACGCAGGGTTAATCTCAGGTGGAGATAGTTCCAGAAACTGGCAGGGGTGAGACGATAAGGCAAGCATCTTTGTGCTTGAAAAAAAGGGGCAACGGGACAGAGCAGCTGCTTCCTTCTACGTAAGAGTTGTGGGTACATGGGATGCATTGGATGATACCAGGCACTCTTTGAACCAGAAGGCATGAGAAGGAAAACTCAAATTAAGTTTTCAGAAGTCAAGTACATCTTAAGCCCCCAACCAGAACTAACACGATACAGCAACAGAGATACCCACAGTCCCAGGACAACACGTTTCCTCCTCCTGTTAGCCTGCAGCCCCTGATCTCTTACCAACGACTGGCAACTCTAAAAGCGAGAGTTCCATTTTCTTTTTTTCTTTGAGCTTCTATTTAGCATCACCTTCTGCTACCTTTATTAAAAAGCAGACATAATCCAAAGAGGTTTGTTTCTTTACCATCCGATTTCCATCTCCGTGAGAAATCTCACTTTTCTCTCTACCATTTTACCATATCCTTGATTAATTAAAAAAGAAAAAGGTGAGAAATAAACAACCACACCAGCGTATTAATAGTGCTGTCAACTGGCACGTCCACCTATGAAGTGGCCCCTGTTTGTGCTATCCCTTCAGGATATCTCCTGATCGATGTTCTCTCATTCCAGCCAGGTCTGTATTCTCAGCAAGTAACAAGCCTCCTGACACAACGCAGAAACAACAGGGTCTTTTCAGCATTGCAGGGGGGTTACTATGTACACAAACACCTGAACCAAGCCATGTCCACTTGCGTTAAATACTAACACCACAGCACTTCACTCCCAAGTTCAAAAAGCAGCTAGAAACTTGCCTGCTGTGAACAGCAGCAAAGCCACAGCCACTGTTATCAACCTACAGCATCAGCACAGGGCCACAACCCCAAAACCCATGTTTATTAGAGTTACAAGATCAATGCTGTGCCACATATAACCTTATTTTTATATTAGACAGCTACTGTCTCAAGAATGCTTGTGCACAATTTGAAAGGATTTTGTTACGCTCCAGATGACAAATAGGGCCTGAGTTCAGTCTGTCAGCACAAGGACACAAAAAAAATCATAGCTCAAACAGACACCAACCTGAAATAAATAAGAGTTAAGTATACTCTAACTCCTGTTTAAATGAACGTTTTTCTCATCCTAAACACACTACGCCTTCTAGGATCTCCTGTCAAAAGGTGTTAAATATCGCAGAAATAGCATATAAAATAGTGATGTTTTCCTCTTCCCAAAACACATTTCAGTCTCGCCAGATTCATCTTTCTCTCAATCCTCCCCTCTCCTTGGTGACCCTGGCTTCCCCTCTCCAAGGAAGCCTTGCTATTTCAGGTTTCACAGGCCAGCTCCACAGACCTTGGCTGAGACTTTCCAGACACGTTCTGTCACTGCTGCTCTCTATACCCTGCCTAGTTTGTACAAGAGTTTAGCAAACCAGCAATCGAGGCTCTATGTGTGTTTACCTCTCTGCTATTTCTCCATCTCCCTTCAATCAAGCCCCTGATATCTATAGGAAAAATCTTTGCGATAGTCTCTGCTCAGACTTTCCTTCCCACATGCACAACTGCATCCCTGCTTGAGAGCTAGAGACAAATATGAAAGATCACATGCGTTTTAACTACTGCATCATTTGTTTGTAACTGCAAAAGTCAGTAACTGCCCAATATATTCTCACACCACTTCCAAGAGAGATGAAATAACTGCGTCAATCTGTCCGCCCACCTTACTCCATTAGTAACTCTAGAATCCTTTACCTGTGTTTCTGCCAAATTTGTCAGAACTTTACATAAAACAACTGGACAGATGGAGGACAGAAGGCTCAGAAAGCCAGGGACAACTTGGAATGCACCCTCCATCTCTGCCAGCAGCCTGGGCACTCAGCACATGGGAACACCTGGCTCACTGGCTACATGCGTAAAGATGGGGGAGATTGTGACACCGGCTACTGGGGGACCAAAGGTGGCAGGAGACAGGCAGGAGTTACTAGGGTGGGATGTGGCAAACAACTCAGGAAACCAAGTTTCATTACTTCTCCTCACAGAACAAGTTCCTTCAAGCAGGGTTTTGTATGGAAACAAAGTTTATATAATCACGCTTTTCACCGGTAAAATCTTGGCTCCACTGGCTGATTTCAAACACATCTGAGAGAACAGTAGATGTTTTGAACAGGGAGTTTGTATGTTTATTGGAGGCTGGCAGCTGGGGAACACTGAGGGAAAGGCTGCAGCGTCAGCTCAACAGTTTTATGTTGGCCCTGGCCATCTGGGCAACCAGTATGCATGCAGCTGGTGCATGGAGGGAGCTGGAAACACTGCACGAGAGAGAAGGAATCAAAAGCAGTGTGAGGCAGAATGGTAAGGATAGGAACTGAGGGCATCAGAATGGAGGGTGCTATGACCTGAGCAGAAAACAACAGAAAACATTTCAACACTAAGGAAGTAACAGCCCCCCGCCCCTCTTACTAAGGTGCCACCTGCCCACAGCAGGTGAACACACACCAATAAAGTGAGCTGGAAATGTCTGAGGGAGCCTTGTTCACCTTGGAAGCGAAGCCAATGCAGTGAGAGAATTCTGTACATCCTTCTCAACTTGAGGTTCTTAGGTTTATTTGAACTATACTATAGATGGGCACCAAAACCTCAATCACAGCCTGTGCATCCATCCAACATGTAGCAACAAGCAGCCCACCTCTGCGATAAGGCACGCCGATCCATTTCCTATCCTCCCAAGAAGAGAGGTAGTAGACAACAAACCAGAGGAGAAGAGATTTGAGCTGGAGATTAATCTTGTCCCAACCATGTAGATCAGAGTGAAGGACACAAGCGGTCCGTGAAGTCATTTCCAAAGTAAAAGAAGACTACAGTATTAACACCTGTCCTGTAACAAGCACCAGGCAAGACACACTCAGGTAGGCTCTGCTCCTGCAGGGAATTCCATCTGTCACTGCTCTCTCTCTCCGCTCAGCCCCCAAGCCCGAGCAGCTGCTGTGGGACCAGGGCCTTGGCTAGGACAAACCAAGCCAGCTGCAGGGATAGTGCCTGGCTTTATCAGAGCGGAGCTGGTGGCAGACAGCACTCTCTGACAGGGAAATCCACAGCCTTGACAGCCAGGTCCAGCCGGCAGCACTCAGTGCATTCCCTGCAGCTGGAAGTGGGGAGCACGTGCCCTGTCATAGACTCATAGAATTCCTAAGTCAGAAAAAAGCTTTGAGATCACCAAATTCAACCATACCCATCCACTGCTAAATCATATCCATAAACGCTTCATCCACCCATCTTTTACACACCTCCAGGGATGGGGACACAACCACACCTCCCTGGGCAGCCTCTGCCAGTGCCGGAGAAGCCTTTTTTTCTGATGTCCAATCTAAACCCCCCCTGGTGCAACTTGAGACCATTCCCTTCCATTCTATCGCCTATCACTTGGGAGAAGAGAGCAGCACCCACCTTAGAATCATAGGATCACTAGGTTGGAAAGGACCCGCTGGATCATAGAGTCCAACCATTCCTAACAACCCCACAGAATCACAACCTCCTTTCAGGGAGCCGTAGAGAGTGATAAGATCTCCCCCCAGCCTCCTCCTCTCCAGGACAAACAACCCCAGCTCACTCAGCTGCTCTTCATAACACACGTTCTCCAGACCTTCACCAGCTTCGCTGCCCTTCTCTGCGTGTGCTCCAGCACCTCATTGTCCTTACAGGGAGGGACCCAGAACTGAACACAAGATTCACAGAACTACAGAACACCCCGAGTTAGAAAGGACCCACAGGCTGAAAAGAGCTGGGGTTATTCAGCCTAAAGAAGAAAAGGCTCTGCGGAAACCTTACAACAACCTTCCAGTATCTGAAGGGGGTACAAGAAAGCTAGGGAGGAACTGTTTACAAGAGAACAGAGCAATAGGAGGGGGAAGAATAACTATAAATTGAAAGAGGAAAGATTTAGAGTGGACAACAAGAAAAAATTCTTAACAATGAGGGCGATGAAGCTGAGGTTGCCCAGAGCAGTGGTGGCTACTCCATCCCTGGAGATATTCAAGGCCAGGTTGGACGGGGCTTGCAGCCCCTGATCCAGCGGGAGGCGTCCCTGCCCATGGCAGGGGGTGGGACTGGACGGACTTTGGGGTCCCTTCCCACCCAAACCATTCCAGGGTTCTATGATCAACAACTCCACCGCCTGTCCCGGCACAGGACAAACCCCACACTCACCCCACGCGAACGAGCACGTTGTCCAAGCGCTCCCCGGGCTTTGCCAGTGGCGGCTTCCCCGGGGAGCTGCTGCACCGCCCGCTAGAAGAAGAACCTGGCCCCGCTGCCCTCCCGCCGCCCCCCGAGCGGGAGGAGCCCGCACAGCGCGCCCGGCCCCGCCGCACTCACCGCACCCGCGCTCCATGGCCATGGCCGCGGCCGCCACCTCCCCAACATGGTGCCGCCCGGCAGCGCCGTCCCGCGGCCAATGAGCGCCCGCCCCAGCCCCGCCCCGCGCCCGACAGCCAATGAGCACCCGCTCCGCCCCCGACAGCCAATGAGCGCCCGCCTGTAGCCCCGCCCCAGCCCAACAGCCAATAGAAAACCGCCCCGCCTACCCCGCTCCGCAGTCAATTAACGTCCGCCTGGAGAGCCTCTCCCGCTCGACAACCAATGAGCGCTTGCCTCGAAGCCCCACCTCCCGCACGACAGCCAATGGGAAACCGCGCTGCTACCAACGACCCCCTCGCCTCGAGCCCCGCCCTCCCCTCGACAGCCAATGGAAAACCGCCCCGCCTCCGCCGCGATCAATGAACGGCGGCCTCGAGCCCCTCCCCCGCCCGACAACCAATGGGAAACAGCTCCGCCTCCCGCCCCGCCCCCGGCCCAGAGCACGCGGCCGCCAGTATTGATGGCGGGTTAACCCCGTCCTGCCCGGGGGCTTCAGGGCGGTTTGTGGTAGAAGCGGGGGAGGTTGGCATTTTAAATGCGTGGTAAGCAAGTTTAGCTTCTGCCTCCGTGCAAAACGGTTCCTGTAACCGCACAACGATAGCCAGGGGCATTGGGTTTCACAGAATCACTGAACGGGAGGCTGGAAGGGAGCTCGGGGATCACCCGGTGCTTGAATCCAACAGCCCAGAACGCTGCGAGCTGAGCCTTCAGCGTCCGGGGTAAAGGAACACACCACTGCCTCGGGGAGGTTATTCCCATGTATGTTCTCAGGGTGAAAAACCTGGAATCCAACCAGAATCTCCCCAGAAGTAACTTACACCCATCACCCTTTGTCTTTTCCGTATGGCTCCTCACAAAAAGGGTGCCTCCGTCCTCTTGGCAAGATGCCCTTTACGTACTGGAATGATACCGAAAAAGCCAGCAAATTTGGAGTTTCAGAAAGCGAGCATCCTCTGTCAGGGCTGGGCAACACGAGGAGGGATGTCCATTGATCCTGTGCAGCGAGAAAGGAGCTGGGCCACAACAGATTTCCCACTTGCATATGCATATGGATAATTTTTCCCAGAAATATTACTTTACAATTTTAATGTTATTCTGAACTTTACAACAGTCAAAACGCTTGCTAGTTTGGAGCTTTGGCTCCAGCTCTGTCTGACCTTGCATTTGAGAAAGGGAGAGACCGCGAACAGAGGGCATCGCAGAAGCCTCATCTGTGCAGCACAGATCACGTTGAACACAAGGTGTTATCATCGTCAAAGAATGGGCAGGGTCTGGAAAAAGACCATTTTGAAGAAAAACGCGTTCTAACTTTAAAAGAAGATAATTACTTAGATAAAACTTAACTCTATTTTAGCTTAAACAAAAAATATCCCACTTTTTGTAACAATAACTACTGCTTGTATTAGGAACATGGTAATAAGTCTTATCTTGATACTGAACAAGAGTCAACAAGTAAGTCTCCCAGTCTTACTTCATGTGGTAGGTTTCTCAGTCCTCTGATCATCCCTTCCTTCCCTGGAACCTCTCCTGCCTGGCCACAGCTTTTTTTTTTTTTTGTGTAGTGGAGACCAAAACCAAACGCAGCACTCCAGGTGCAGCCTGACAAATAGAGTGAGATAATGACTTCTTTATCTCTGCTGGTGAGGCCCTTCTTGATGCATCCTGCTGGCCTCCTTTGCTACTGCAGCACACTGTTCACTCATGTTGAACACAGCTCTATTATACCATATTATACATTATTATTATTATACTATGCAGCCCTGTTATTCTACATATTAGCACAATATTTGGTCCTAAACAGCATGCCTCCTCTTAAAATTCACCCGTAGCATGAGTAGAATTTGTATATCTGTGCCCATGCTGTTCCAAATAATGTTGTAATTTATTTTTTCCCCCCATATTTGCACATTCCCAATTAAAAATAAGGCTCTGGGGTCACTTTAAGTCAGCAGGCATTACTCAAAGTTCGGCAGGAAAGGCACCGTCGGTGCAGTGCCAACCCATCTCCATAGGAATCGCCCCCAAACAGTATGGAAATTTTCCCAGAAAAATATTGCAGCAAGGAAGGCAGCAGAGCAGGGGGTGACAAGCACAGCCATTCTGCTCATGAACACCATCCTAGGCATATAGGCACTACCCATGCTCTCTTAACTACAACAAATCCTGTGCATCCAGAGCCCCTCATTGTCCAGAAGACTTCCCTTCAGTGTTGCTGCCCCCACTTGCTGGTTTTGATCATTTTTTTGTTCCTTTTACCCACCCTATTTCCACCTATTCCTGGAATCAGTCCCTGGAAGATCACTCCTTGCCTTTCTTCAGACCCCCTAAGGACACCTCCTGTAGCTCTTCAAATCACAGAATTGTTAAGGTTGGAAAAGACCTCCAAGATCATAAAATCCAACCATCACACAACACCACCGTGCGTACTAAATGTCACGTCTACAAGTCTTTTAAACACCTCCGGGGATGGTGACTCCATCATTTCCCTGGGCAGCCTCTGCCAGTGCTGCACCCCTCTTTCAGTAAAGAATTTTTTCCTAATGTTCAATCTAAACCTCCCCTGGTGTAACTTGAGGCCATGTTCTTTCATCCTATCACTTGTTACTTGGGAGAAGAGACCAGCACCCACCTTGCTACAACAAACTCCGTACCCCCAATCCAGGGCTTCCTCAACTGCACCTTGCTTTTTATTGCACAAATTGTTACTCAAGACTGAATACTATTCATTTTTTTTCCTTTATTTGAGTGGGGGAAAGGGAGAAGACTTTTGCCTGTCAACTTGGAAGATGGTCTTGTCCACAAACTGCTCCATACCCTTGGGTGAGAGATGCTAAAGAAGCAGCTCTGAAGGCCACGTCATCAACAAAGAGTGCCAGATCTCTATTACCAGGGCAGTGAGAAGTAGTACAAGATTTCCATTGTGGAAGATCATGATATGGGAAGTGGGCTGCTATACAGCGGCTCCATAGCTCAGCTCACCTCTGCCAAGCTGGAAGGGAAGAAGTTCATCCCCAGTGGGAAAGCAGTCATGGGCTTGTCTGTCAGGGGAAAGGGGATCTTGCAGAGAAACATGATGTGGTTATATCCCTATCCAGCTAGCTTCCACCAGATCTCTTCCCAAGACAGAAAAAGTTTCTGGAAAGCAATCCCTTGCAGAGAGATGGAAAAAAAAATGGTGGGAATTTTTCATCTTGCACATGGATCTGACCTTTCTTATGCAGCCCATCCCAGATTTGTTAGGTACCATGCATCCTAACAGCACAATTTATATTACCATTGGCTGACTGTGACTTTACAAATGCAACACTTTCAGCTACTTTAAGATTGCAACAAATACTGCATTTGCAGACTGGCCTGTCTGAAGTGGAAAATAAATGTATTTCTTTCCAGGAGGTTTCCTGTCCTCTCCTCCATTTTTAAGCCTTGGAATAAACCCCCTTTTTTAGTGGGACTTTTAAAACCCTTTTGCAAAAAGTCATACCTAGCACCTTATGGCTTCCTGCTCGAGTTTCCAAGCACTGCAAGCAAATGTCTTCACAGACATGCATACACAGGATACTTTCCTTGTGCAATGTTATTGCTAAAGGGAAAGATACTTAAATATATATATTAATAACGCAGTTTCATTGTTAGAGAATAGATCTCCACTAATTCCTCACTGAAATAAAATTTTAAACCTAACTACAACCATAGTTTTCATTATTAATTAGTACATTAATATTTAAGCACTGAACACTTGACTACAGGTACAGAAACGATATGAGCTAGAAGCGGTCAAGTGGATTAGGTTATAGAAAAGACATAGAGCTGGGTATGGGATGGCAGACAGACCAGCAGGGCAATCATAGAATCATGGAATGGTTTGGGTTGGAAGGGATCCTAAAGCCTATCCAGTCCTCCCCCCCACCATGTGGGTGGGCTTTGAGGTCCCTTCCAACCCAAACCATTCTGAGATTCTTTGATTCTATGAATTATGGCACCTTGGGTGATGTTGCCTCAAGCAGATGAGGGACCACACCCTCCAGCTTCTCCCCAGCCAGCGCCAGGTAGCAGAGTTCCAACGTGTCAGTAATTTAATAGAGCACCATGCTGCCCTGAAGCACAACATTAAGGCAGCCACACAAGCGATTAGAAATCTCTTTGCAGTGAGGAGTGTCAGGCTGATTTATACAATTAGACTGTAATTTTTGTAATTAAATATTTGGGATTTTTTTCCACCAAAACTTTGTTTTGAACTGGAAAGACAAAAGCACACATTTACCACTTAACTTTCTTAATTGCTTTTAAATGTCACTGCAAATCATACAGTGTTTATTTGCAGCATAATTGACAAGCAGCACTAGCATGTCACCGCTCCACCTGAGCAGGAAGGGAATTACAGGCAAGGGAATTGCGCTGCAATACACATTCGCATTGCGCCAACCGATTTTATGCTCTCTGCCTCCCTCCCAGCCCCTCTCCATGTGTGTCTGTACCTTTGCTGCTCAGCGCTCCTGCCCTTTTTCCTGCGTGGGTGTTGCAGCCAGGTCCCTATGGATCCAGCTGCTTCACAGTGAGGGGGATGAGTCCTGCTCCCTTGGAAGGACAAAACAAAAAGCAGTCAAAGAAAGCCCGGACACTGGTTGGGGCGTGTTCCTCTCTGCATACTTCCCACCAGAGGCTGTGCTGGTGGGAGAGGGAGAACTTGGGGATCATTAAAATCACATCAGAGCTGCACTCAGACCAAAAACCTGCCCACAGCACTGAGGGGCCATTTCAGATTGGTCAGTTTGGTCACTGCAAAAACAAAACCCAAGGAATTAAAGGCAGTTTTCTGTGCTTTCATGGTTTACACCAAAGCAATGAAAAGTTAAAAATTCTTCTTTTTGACACAGAGTATTTTTAAATTAAATGGCAAGTTGGGTTTGGATCTTTCATGCAGCATCAGTGGCCAGAATCAATTTTTACAATGGTAGAATCTGGTAAATAAAAGCAATGTGTATTATCTTGAGCCTTCTGTAAAATACTGGGGGTCAGCACAGCATGGGACAAAGAAAGGGAGAAGAAAGGCTGCCCTGCTTGGAAAACGAACTCCACATAGTGAGATTGTGCCAAAGAAAAGGAACAATACCTACAGTAAAGTGATGTTCCCTTTCTCACTAGAAATAATAGAAGCATTAGAGATATTGGATTAAAACAACTGCATTCTCAAGCTTCTTATAGCAAGTCAGTGTGCCCTGGCAGACCAGAAGGCCAACTGTGTCCTGGGGTGCATCAAGCATGGCATTGCCCGCCAGTCAAGGGAGGGAATTGTCCCACTCTGATCCACATTGATGTGGCCCCACCCTGAGTGCTGGGTACAGCTCTGGGTGCCACAGTATAACAAGGATCTAAAGCTACTGGAGAGCGTCCAGAGGAGGCCATGGAATTGGTGATGGTTTTACAGGGGAAGCCACAAGAGGAGTGGCTGAAATCACTTGGTCTGTTCAGCCTGGAGAAGGGGAGGCTGAGGGGAGACCTCATCATGGTCCCCAGCTTCTTTACAAGGGCAGGAGGAGCAGGCGCTGAGCTCCTCTCTCTGGTGACCAATAACAGGACCCGAGGGAATGGCAGGAAGATGTACCAGGAAGGGTTCAGGCTGAATATTAGGAAGAGGTTCTTCACCCAGAGGGTGGTGAAGCACTGGAACAGCTTCCAGGGAAGCAGTCACGGTGCCAAGCCTGACAGTATTCCAGAAGTGTTTGAACAATGCCATCAGACACATGGTGTGAATGCTGGGGTCGTCCTATGCAGGGACAGGAGTTGGATGGGGTGGTGAAGCACAGGCACAGGTTCCCAGAGAAGTCATGGATGTTTCATCCCTGGAGGTGTTCAAAGCCAGGCTGGATGGGGCTTTGAGCAACCTGACCCAGTGGGAGGTGTCCCTGCCCCAGGGCAGGGGGACTGGAAATAGATGGGCTTTAAGGTCCCCTCCAACCCAAATCACTCTATGATTCTGTGGCATCTCAAAACACACTCCAAAGACCAAGACAGTCAACTAAGTGGCATGCAGCAAGAACAAGCGAAACACAGAGTTGTTGCTCTGCCTATTAAAAATGCACATTTACACATTTTTAAACAGTAGTCCAGATGGGAAGGGGGAATGATTAGCGTCCTGACCTTGTCTCGGTGTGGAGCAGCTCCCTCCAATGGTTCTAGCTGTGCAGAAGGAAGTGCTTTGGGAAACTCAACCTGTTACAGCAACATTCTTCAGGTCTTGTAGAATATTCCTTATTGTTCTCTTTCTGGCAAACAAGCTTTTGTGGGTTTAGCTAGAAGATAATTATAAAAATAATTATTTCTAATAGAAGAATTTTTTTTTCACTTTTTAATTAGGCTTAGAAAAACATGAAACTTTTCATTGGAAAAAAACCCCAAAGTTTTCTCTAACAGAGGCCATGAATGAATCTAATTACTGGCCTATAGTATCAGGAACAAGGTGAAGCAAGACCTGCAGAATGTCCCTCCACACGGCTCCACAGGGTGTCAGTGTTATTTCGGTTTTGGGTCATTTTACACTGGAATCAGATTAATTTTCTCACTGTATCGTTTTTGTGAGTCTGCTCCTTGGAGAGCTGCTGCCACCCCATCTTGCTTGTCAGAGCGCGTCCCCTTTCCCCCCATGGTCAGCACAGGAATGAAATTTATTGAAAGGGGGAGACGAACTCAGTCACGGTAGTCTGAGGGCAAGGGAAGGATTTCAGAGAGATTTGAGTCAGCGCTGACGTTCCCCACTGCAAACCTACTATGAGTTCACTGGTGGGATTCCCACTTCCAGCTCAGTGATGACCTTTCCACAAGGGCTTTCTTTGGCAGATCCGTAGCCACGACCACGAGCGCCTCTGGTGCTTCAAGACTGCTCCAACACATTCTGTGTTTTAAAGCCTTTTGAGAGCTGTCTCTGAGGCAGAATAAAGCTGTTTCAGTTGACCCTTGCCAAAAATTCTTTTCCAGACACATTACTAATATGGCTGTGCTGGAACAAGGTCCCACTGTACTCCGGCAGCTGTGCCAGATGTGTGGTGTGACGACACACAGTGTCCCCACCGCCCCATGTTCTCCAGGTGACTGCTCAAGCCAGCTTCAGTTCTTCTGCAGTGGCTCTGCTAGGATGCTCTCTGAACCAGTGCTCCCATTCTCAGCTGTTTTCTTCGGCATCCCTCAGCCCAGCCTGCCTTCTTCAAGACTGCTACTCATACAATAGTTTTCCCTCTAACCTGTAATTCTTGGAAAGTTGTTGGAGGCAGAACTCAGTTTGTATGTACAACAGGGATGAATCCTGGGCCAGGAAGTTTTGACTGTTATTAATCGGTTCTTTATCATATTATTCTAAAACAGGCCACTACTCATCAGTATTTAAGGACACCATCCCAAAGAACCTTCCCCGAAATCCATACTGAAGAGCGTGCTTGCAGAGGGACAGGCAGCAAACAGGCAGCATGCTGGGTGCCCAGCCCTGCGGAGGATGAGCTCTGCCTTAGCTATTAGGCAGTAGTTTGACTAGCAGCAGTGTTTTTCAGCAAAACCATCAATTTAAGTTGCCCCTCTGCCGAACTTGTCACTATTTATCCTCCCATTCCTGTGCCAGCCCTTCAGTTGTGCCAGGACAGTAGCCTGGGAGGCTGTGCAGTAAACTGAGCTGCAGAATTGACCTCAGTTAAAAATCATCTGGCAACAAAGTGAGTAAGTTTTATTTAACCCTGATTAATTATCACATCTAACTCACCAACTGGCTGCACAGTAGTTATGGCTGGACGGGAGGAGCGGTGAATGGGAAGGAGGGGCTGGCTGTTCAAACCAGCGCTGCTGGCAGCAGCGATGTTCAATCTACACCTTGGTGCCTGACCCACATTGGAGAACAAAGAGAAGTCCCGGAGCTCAAAAAATCGGAGCGGTCTGATTTCCCATAGATTTCAGGATTTGTGTGTTCCTCCTACACAAGCAACCAGTTGCTCATCTCTGATGACTCTGTCACAAGCTCTGCAAGCAGACAAGCCCAGAGGTTGGGAACAGGGAGTTGGACTTCTCATCTTCAAGTCAATACTCACTTCACAAGCTCAGCAGCTCCCAGATGTTCATTCACAGGATTACAGTTAGTCAGAAGCTGGTCGATGGGTCCTCCACTCAGTGGCCAACATTCACAGCTATAGCTCTTCTCAGAGACCTTTCTGTAAGGATGACCACTACCTCTAATAAATGATGACTGCTTTTCCAATTTGAAGCAGCTGGAGGAGTTGGGACATGATGGGAGCAGGTTACTCAAGGGGATAAGGACCTTGCGTTGGACAGGTGACCCGATGGGAGGCCAGGCTCTGGGACCTCTGCCAACTATTTCCAGCACAGAGGCAGCAGAGGGGGATATTTTCTCTGGTTGCAATTCTCAGAGGGAAAGGGAGGAAAGATCATATGCCCCCAGTATCACAGTTTAGTCCCAGCCCGGCTCAATTCAACAACCAAAATGTAAGCAGTTGGGCTCCCAATTCCCTTTCCCTCCACTCCCAGGAAAGGGAAATGAGAAGAAAGACTTGTGGGCTGGAAACTAAGACTAAAACATCTCTAATGAAATAATAATGAATAAAATATTATAAGTTAGGAAATGATAAAATATATAGAAATATATGAAATTGCTCCCCCTCTCAATGATTACATCATCACAGATGCTGCAGAGCGGCACAAGGAAAAGTGTCCTGGGCTGGATTCAGCAGCGGAAGGGAGCTGGATTCAGGAATACATGGGTTAAAAATACAGATGAAGTCCTCCACAGATGTTGGCCATCAAAGAAGAGAGATTGACCCTCATGATCCCTCAGTTTTATCCTGAGTACAACATATATGGGATGGAATTCTCTGTTGGTCAGTTTAGGGTCACCTGTCCTGCCTGCCACCCCATGCAGGTATGACCTGTTCCACCCCTTTCACTTACGGCTCTGCCAGCTCGGGGATGCCCTTGGTTTCTTTAGGAATAAGTCTAAGCAATGGCCTTTCTGCATCCCAGTGCCCTGTGTTATCACTGCTAGAGACAAATCCTGTTTGAAAAACATGCAGTTAACTATTAGAAAATTATGTTACTTAGATGAGACTTAGCTGAAAAGTTAGAAAACCAATTCTATTTCAGCTCAAATCAGAACACCCTAAAAAAGCCTCCAGGATGAGGAGCATCTTGCAGACCTTCCCCAAGAGTGCAGAGCAGGCGTTGCACTATGGGTTTGTCCTGCCTGGACACAGACAGCCAGTGCTTTCTGCGCTCCCCCACCACTGCAGAGAAGGGCACCAGGTGGGCTGCTGGCCTCACAGCAAGGCCTGCTCCTTCTTGAAGCTACCTGGTGGTCTGCAGAGCATAAAAAGATTTCAGAACAGCTGCCGTAGATGGTGGTAGAGAAGGAATATTGAGTGGGACCACTGTGGCTATTTCTTAAGTCTTTAAAAAAGAAACATCATGGCAGCTATTTAGTACGGTTTTGAAAATTCAAATATTGACAGAAGGAAGTTTTCCAAAGGATGCCAGCAGCTTTCGCAGCAGCCCCAGTAGCAGAAACACACAGTGGAGTCAGATGTGGGCTGTAGTGCAGACCAAACCCACAAGCTCCATGCCGGCGGGAGAGCGACCAGCTGAGCTCCAGCAGCTCCTCACCCATCTGTAAGAGGTTTGACTGTGCACTGGAGCAGGGGGGTGACGAGGGTTGGAGGGTGGAAGGCAGAGGCTGAAATGCCCAGAGGAACTACAATCGCACTTGCCAAATTCTGCATTTTATTGGGAAAGGGAGAGAGTGACTTCACTTTTTACCTCCCCTTCCCCACTTCCCCTGCCCTAAACAGACAGATGTGGCTTTGCGAGAAATTAATTACAGATGGAGGCTAAGAAAAATGGGAAAAAAACCCCTCAACCACAAGGCTTTTTCCTCTGCAGACTCGAGGATGGATGGGGCGACATGGGAAAACTAGCAGATGGAAAACCCATTACATATGTGAGGTTTGGAGAATAAGGCTGAGGGACAATTTGAGCGTTGTAAATTTTAAGTTTGGGGGTATAAATGCATTGCTTAGCAACAGAAAACAAATAGGAAACAAGAAGCCTCACGAGAGGGACGCTTAAATATTTTAGAATCCCTGTTTGAGGTGAAGACTACATTACCAGAGACCGGAGGAGCTGCTATCCTCAGCAGCTAGAGTCAATATAGAAAGAAAATGAGGACTTTAATCTGATTTCAACACGGAAATGTATTTAACTTATTTGGGGCAAGAAAAATAGGTATTTGTTTACTCCCATACATGTTTTGCACAGTGCATATGTGACAAGACCAGAATACGTGGCGTTGTCTTTAAGCTCTTTGCTACCCAGGGAAGATTTCTCATAATGTTTTCAAATAGAATCTTGCAGGTTAGAAGAGACCTTTAAGATCATCAAGTCCAATCCTATAATAATATATGCAGGTGAGCTGCTTTACTAGGGTGTGCAATCATTGCTACCATATACCTGAATCTCGCTACATGGTCCAATGCCTTTTTATGCTGCTGCATAAATGTTCTCCTAAAATTCCTGACATCTCAAAGGATGGCAGAGGGCCTCTGTCTCAAGGGAGAGAAGAGAAGGGTGAAAAAGAACAGATCACCTGGAAACAAATGCTGCATGTTTTACACTACTTCTTCACCATGACAAGGCAAGGATAAAGGGGAAGGGGAAAAAAAGAAAAGACACTACCAGATTTGGAAGGTCAAATGATACCACTTTTGCTTTTCTTTTGATCCACTGAAACACTAGAAATACAAAGTAAAGTGAAGCACAAAGCTTCTAAACAAGCCTGTGACCGAAGCCTCAACTCCTGCCGCAAAACACCAAGCAAACTCATTACAGATTAAACCAGAAATTCACGAGAAACCAAAACTCCCTTTAAAAATTCTTTTTTGTTCTAAGAGTCTGTAAAAGTAGTTATTCAAATACAAACACACACACATATAATAAGCATGCACACATTTATACACAAAAAAAGTAAGCAACAGGTAGTTCATTGCCTTATTATGGGGTATTAGCCCATAATTACCTCTGGGGCATGTAGAGTGGGTAGGAGCGCGTTCCCATCCTCTCCCGCATTGCTGCACATGACATCATGCTCTTTCTTTCACGAGGGAGGTCCATATTAGTGGAGTTCGGAAATAACCCAGACATTCCTACTTGGTTTGCCGCTCGAGCTAAAAGGTATACTCCAGATCCAGGATTGGGTTTTTTTTCCCCATCTGAAACACAACCAAATAAAACCCTTGCAAGCGTTAGTTATTTCAAGAGTTAAAAACAGTAGGAAAGTTCCTTGGCAGCTTAGGACTTCAGCCTAGTAAAACCAGCTGTTCATATATATATACACTTTACCTTCAAAATTAATGACAAAAATACAACCATAATGGACATGCCTTGTTTAATCCAATGGCCAAGAATATGGAGAGCAAACAGTATTTGGAGAAAGAGCATTCTAACACAAGACAAAATAGTTTGTCACTTGCACATTTCTAATTTGGAGAACGAGAAGAGATTTGTAGTCCTCCAGAAAGGGGGGACAGAGTCCAGTATCAAAGGTAACTGAAATATTCGCCTACACAGGCAGTCAGCTGCAGCCTTAGGGATACCAGTGAAACCAGTCCAGAGCTTTTTTAAAAAACTAATCTAGGAAATCTGGATGATGATTATTCTTTACTTCAATTCAAGACAGAAGGAAGCCTGGATGGACTGCCTTGGGTCACTGCCTCCTGTCCTCTTGCCTGTCTTGTAATCACACAGTTGTTTTAAAGGAGCATGTTTTGTTTGCTGTTCGAAAAAGGTGAAGTAGCAACATACAGGCCACCTGAAACTGAAAATGTAAAGAGCTAACATGACAAACATCAATTAATTTGGAAGATCTATCAGAATACCACAAGCTAAGGCTACCTTGAAAGATGAGGAAAATAGGTATTTCTATATAGGTCTGTGGTGGTTTTATAAGTAGCTCTACATCAGCTGAAACTGTCATGGACAAGATCCAAAGAACTGATTCCAACTGTGGTAAATCTCTTAGCATTAAGAGATGCTGAAAATCCAACCAAATACCACTTTGCAGGCGTGCTATGAAGATGATGTAAATCAGAAAACAGTGTCCACTGCTACACATCTGTACACCTGCCTGAAAGCCAACACTAAGCTGTTCCTGGAAGAAAGGCTCTGGGGAAGCGGCTTGATCTTTGGCCAAAAGAGTCATGTAAGAAAAACTCACACAGAAGAGATTTCAGATAGATAGTTTGAGCTTGGTCTGAGGGAGGAACAGAGACCCTCATCATGCTGATGGTCGAAATGCAGTGTGCTGAACATCCATGAGCTTGTGTTCCCCTTTCCTGCCTCCCTATCTAAACCCATGCCAGCCGGACTGCCAAGATTTCTTTCCTCCAGCGTCCTTGCAAAATTTTTCATGCTTTGCAGACCCAAGCAGTGAAAGGGCATCCAGTCCCCAAGTTAAAGGCTAGTTATTAATCACTCACACCTCTTGTTTACCACAGTAAATTTGAGGAAAAGAAAAAGCCTTCTGCAAAAACCCGCTTTTTAGATCAGCACCAGCAGATGACCTTAACAAACGAGGCCTTAGCAGCTCCCAGTGGTTTTTCTATATCAGTTAAAGCCATTTGACAAGACCGTAAATGTGTGCCAGAAACTGATGGGCTCCTCTGAGTGCAGACTCACCACTGCTGCTAGTGCTAATAACGCTGCTAACCTAGGGCTAACATTAGCTAAGGAGTTTTACCAAGTTCCCTCAGATAGCCAGATTAAAAAGGCATTAAAAAGGGAAGAAAACCTGGAGTCTTACACAAAAAAAAGCCCTATAATTTCCTCTGTTGTCCCGTCTCCAAAATTTACATGGGTCTTCACTGCACAATGCAAGAAAGCAGAATAAATCACAAACTCATCGTTCCACTTTTCCCAGCTGCTTTTCCTTGCAGTGAACCTTATTTTTCCATACTATTCCCATCACGGCTGCATTGTGAGCCTGGCTGGCATTTTCTTTTGAGAGCGAGAAGGGCATGGAGAAGGCGTAATGAGGAATGAGCCTCGCTTTGTTGGATTCTTTCCTGGATAAAGGTAGGAACTCCTAATGAACCCGAGGCTCTTCCAGCCAAAAGTGTTCCCCCGAGCAAAGATGTGACACCAGGTCACTTGACATGGGGAGCTTAACAAAAGGAAAAAAAAATCTCAAGTTTTCTTGTGCTCCTGAGCAAAAATAGGCTGCTAATAATTGCATTCGAATCGAAGAGCATTAGTGTGGAAACTGAAATCTCATCAGATGTTCCACTGGAAAACAGAAGGAGTGGCTTTTCCAAGCGCGAGACAGCACTGCTGCTCTTGGAGAGCACGAAGGAGTGCACAGCCAAGGAGCTGGGCGGGTTTGCCTGGCTGAACAAGCCCCACTTCTTTTGATGCTGCTGAAACTTGCCCCTGTTGCTGAAACCCTGGCTTTGATGGATGCTTCACGCAGAGGGGATGGGGCAGCAGAGAGGACGGGGAAAGGGAGCACACGGAGAGACAGGAAGGGAAAGGGGCTGCTCTGTTCCCGAACACCCTGCCTACCCCATCCCTCGTGAAAAGGCTCCTTCAGCCATACCTATCTGCCAGTCTCTGATCTGCCTTTCAAGATTATGATGCTCTGATTTTATTCATTCCTGCTGGAGGTTTTGCTTAAATATAAACAGCAGAGCATTTCAGACGGAATTAAAAAAATACAAATAAAAGAAATAAGGAATTCCCCAAAGCTCCAAGCACATTTTAAAACACGTTAAAAAGGACACAACAATAACAGCTTTATACATACCACAGCTGCAGTGATTTGGAGCAAAAGTAAGGAACCTTGAATGTGCTAGTGTTTTGTTTTAAAATATGCCCCATAATGTTCACATTCACAACTCACTATAACACTAACATCTCCCCTTCTTCCCTCTGAAGGAGAGGGAGAAATTCAGTGATTCTCACTTTCCCCACCTTCATTTCTGCTCCTCAACGTGTCGGGCGGGCTGGATTCTGGGAGACCAGAGGCTTTTGGGAGGTCCCCAGGACTCCGGGAAATACAGGCAGCTTTGCATTAGGATTTACAACCAGTAGTTGAAGAACAACTCAAGAGGTGTTTTATTACTTGTGACGAGGGACTATCAAAAGAAGCCACAGGGTACTTTGCCAGCTGTCTGGTGTTGTTTCTTCAGTTCTTATTGGCAGCAGTCTTGGTTATGGCTCTATTTTTCTTTCTCCTCCTACTTAACTTATCTTTCATCTTACAGCCTCCAACATTGACTTGATTGCAATGCACTGTACGTTAGAAATTAATCCACAGAAATGCTAAAGAAATTTGAGCTGCTAAATGTAAAAAAGGCAGCAGCTCAAGCTTCTGACAGATGCAGGCCGAGATAGTGCTCCAGCACTTTATCACAGCTCTGATTGTGCAAAGAGAAAAAGAAATCCTGGTCTTGAACTTAAGGGCTTCCAGCGATCTCAAGCCAAGGATGCTCAGTAGTGCTTCTCTTTGATTCTGCCCTGCCAGCACAAGGGCTACAGCAAGATGGTACAGCAACAAGAGACAGGACTCTCTGATTGAACAACCCACAAGCTCCCCTTACTGTAAAAGGTGGCCATGACCACAAACCCATAAGCTGTATTTCCTTTTGACCTTAATGTAGGTGCTTTTCTTTTTCCTCTGCTCAGGAAAGAAAAGTTGACTGTCTTTGCCTGAAGTCAGCTCTGCAAGACTCTTGAGCTACCGGTAAAGGCTCTTCCGTACAGAATTCGACATTTTGATTTTCTGCTTTGAAAGATGACCAAAGGATGAACACTTGTTCTTCGCTAAGCACAAGGCTTTAACAATATGTCCCACCTTGTGATTAACAGCAATGACTTGGTTTCTTGACTTTTTTGACATGAAGAATGGAACTACGTGACAAGTCAAATAGTATGTAGAAACTACATTGTATATACTGTCACATTCTTGTGCATTTAGCATCTCCCAAACACAGCCCCAAGCCCCCTTTCCCTCGACTGTGAGGGGTCTGGGTACCATCTCTATGAAGAACAAAGCAATCTGCCACTTTAAGAAATGAAGGTGAATATCTACTGACACTCATTTGCACCGTGTGCAAATAAAGGGGCCCAAACCAGAGCAGTTATGTTTTATAGCACCACAAATGTCAATAGAGATGGACTAGCTGCCTGTGTAACTTAAACAAAAATGAAGAGAGAGAGGCAGTGCGCACCGTTGATCTATACTGGAGGACTTTGAAGAAAATAAAACCCTATAAATCTCTTCTGGCTTGTATGTACAGATGTTTTACTTTTTGTAACACTATTTTGAGTTGGACTCATATGTTGTAAATCAAGCTGTAACGTTCATTAAATATATATATATGTGTGTGTATATATAAATAAAGACATTTTTTCCATCCCTTCTTCACTGCAAGCAGTTCAGCAGGGCAGAGCACCTGCCCTCTGCAGTGAGCACAGATAGCGAACTTGACCCTGGCAACACCATCAAGTAGAGGATCTCTCTGTAAATGGCTCCTCCTCAAGCCAATACAGAGACTTCCATAGCACCTCTCCAAACAGGAGGTACTGGTGTATACAAGCCACATCCACTTTCTGAGCTGACAATAAACACAGGCCACTGGACGATGGGATTTTGTTTCCTCTCCATTGAGAGCTACCAGGCATTTTAGTACCAAACCTGAATTTCAAAAGAATTAACAATATTTCTTTAACTTTTTTTTTTTTTTTGGTAAATTCTGTCCTCACCAAGAATGCTGAATGTTTATTAAACTCCCTGTTCACCTCTTCCACAGACTGCACTGCTTATAGCAACTGTTCAATGCTATATGGGCTGCTAGGTAAATGATCAGGTAAGCCCATGCAAACTTTTTTCCAGTCCTACCGTTACTTCTGTATTTAATCCTGTTTCCTCTTGTTTTGCAATGCCTTTTCTTTGCCTTACAACCATATTAACTCACTACTACAATCCTTTCTATTACCAAAACATTTTAAAAAAATAACCATGCTTTGATGTAATAAAACATGAAAAAACCTGAAAAGATGGAAAACCGCAGCCCAATGTAAATCATGATGGGACGCTGATAATAAAAGAATCTTATTCATGCCAGATAAAGCAACAAATCCTCATTTAACACACCAAATAATTTATCCTTACCCAGAAAGGCACTCAGTCGGACATTCAAACAGCCGTCTTTGTACGTGGAGAGAAGCTGCCAAGTCTCCATACTTGAATGATCTCATAGGCCCTGGAAAAAAAAGAAAACCAAAACATTTTACCATATTGGCTGAAGACACAGGGGCAAAGGATTGACTTTAAAGCATTTTAGTGGTTTGGGTCCTAGTAGAGATTTGTAGACAAGCTTTGGGAAAAATTATGACCCCAAAGTCACAGAAAAATAAAAGACCTAAACAAAACCTTCCTTAAGTTTTCTCGCTTATGATAGTGCTATCAATGACCACCCCTAAACATCTGGTTTTGCTCTCTCACGTACTCATACCAACTGTAACTCACACTTGTTTCACAAACAAGGAAAAGGTACATAATGAATTATAACCACTGTTGGAGAAGTTAACGTGTAAAGGCAGCACACTTTTTTCTCTGAACCATCAGACAAAGGTGATTGGTTCTCACCCGCGACGCCTTTCCCTGCTGGTGTCAAAAAGGCATTGTTCGCTTAGAAAGGAAAGGAGAACAGGGCACGGCATGGACACAAGCAAACAACAGGACATCGATCCACGTGTGGCTACCTGGGAGAAATATCTGTGTGCAGGTCCCTTGGCCTGGGCTCAGTACTGAGCGCAGACACTGAGCTCAGCGTGGTTCACAGCTGTGTACGCTGGATCTAGTCCTCTAAGTGGGTAAATTTCCATAGTTCAATCAGGCTGTGAATGATGACAATTTTACCAGCTGGAGACTGGCTATGTTTGGGGTTTCTGAAAACACTGCGGTGCCTTTCATCATTCGACTGCACATGCGAAACCAACTCTGAGAGAGCACATGAATTATGTCTTAGTGTGCTCAGGCGAGACAAAAGCGAGCAGAAACCTCAGGTTTCAATAGTAGCTGAGAGGTTGGCCATTCTCCTTTGCCACTTGCTAGGTCAGGATGGGCAGAATTTCCAAATGTGCCACAAACTCCCAGTTGACAAGAGAGACTCAAACAGTCCTTTATACCACTGAAAATTATGTCCCTTCGACTGTTAAGCCAGGCACTATATATGCATAACCAATCTTAAAAAAAACACAGGCATAAATCACTTACTTTGGCTCACATAGTGTGTGAACTGCACAACACTGAAAAACAACAGGGAGAAACATTATGGAGAGATAACATGAATTTTCCTGAATTATCTACAGCTTAACTCAGTATTTCACCATACTGTTTTGCTGCTGCTCTTCATAAATGAGGAAGGCAACATTAGCTCCCAGACTCAATTCTGTCCCAGCATCCCTCACTCCAGCTCAGCCTCCCTGTGCTGCTCCCAAGCAACAGCCCCCAGCGTTTCACAGGCTTCATCTGCATGATGGAAATGGCACCGATATGGCCATGTTTTTTTGCCTTTGAAGGTGTGGGATACAATCTCAGCTCTGTCTACGCATGGGGATTGACCAGAGTTACCACGTGTGCATGGACCGAGCCGCGCTGGGCTATCACACCTGCAGGTAGCTCCCACTCGGCGTACAGCTCTGGAATCTCTCTTTCTCCTCCCCTCTGCATAAATCAAGCAGCAGGGAGGCTCAGAAACATGACGAATACATTGGCTAGAATATCTCCTGCTGTAAAGACAGAGGGAGGAAGGGGGATACTAAACTAGCCTTGCCTTGGATGGAAAAGCAGCTGGAATTTAATGTTCTTGGAAGCCAGCCCTGGCTGCTCAGACATGGATCTGCCAGGGAAGTCCCCAGTGGAGGCATTGCTCATTCTTCAAAACTAAAATGTCAAGAGAAAGCACTGGAAATCATTAAGCACTCCGTTCAGTATTTCTTGAACGATCTCAGGCAGGGGGCAGGGAAAAAGGCCTCTGAATTGCCAACAAAACTGAAACAAATTCTCAGTGTTAATACAAAACAGAGGGGAGATCGTCGGGAACCTGAAGTGGGATTTTGCTTAATCGTGTCAGTCTGAATTGATAGGACATCAAGGTAGCCTTAAAAAAAAAAATGGACATGAAGGAAGAGAGAAAAAAGCAGAAAAATGAGAAAAGATAAATAAAGAGGATTTTGTCAGGCCTAGGTTTTCAGAGACTTTGCTGCTCAAACCCACCTTGCGTGACAGCCACGTCACCTGCATGTGGTGAGCTGTGCTTAGTCACCACGTGGAAGAGAACTGGTGACCAAACAGCAGGCAGCAGAGAAAGCCTTCCACTGGAGAAGAACCAGCAGATCCCACAAAAGCCACATCTCCCTGGCACAAACTCCACTGGGAAATACATAAATACTTTTCCTATAGTTCAAATTAAGGGAAAAAGGAGGTCATTTTGCCATCTGCTATTGAAATGCAGCTTTAGAAGTGTGTGTGACAGTTTTAAGCCTATACTCATCCAGACACACGTACCAACTGGCTCTTATGGAAATGCATTTCTGGAGCTCATAATTTTCCAGCCCTTCTAGGCTGAGGGAAGCGTTTCTGACAGACATGCCTCTCCTCCGAACACTTCAGTAGGGAGGCACCTTCCAAAATCACTGACAGAAAGGCACAGCTAAATTCATTAAACGCACTAAATTTTGATGCTGTGCTATGGAAATACACACCATGGGAATGATCGCCTTTCAGTGCAAACACAAATGACTAAGTCGTGCCCACTGAAATAAGAAAAACCCTTGACTGTTATTGTGATAGCAGAGGCAAACTTGGTGAGTGGCAGGTTACACTGGATAGGGTTTTTTTTTGGTTTTTTGATAAGACTCGAACATACTAACAAAATAATGTTCTGTATTGTATGAGTTGTGTAAAGTGGCTGCTTACTTTTGGCTGATCCAGTAGGTGCCAGAAACTATTTCTCTTTTTTCTGTATGATCTGTAGAGCAGTTTACAATCCCTTTTTGATGAAATCTGTATCAAGGGAAAAGAAAAAAAAAAAAAATCACTGTTGTACCCAACTGAAGTGTTAAATTTTGCAAATCAACTGAGAAAGTTGATTCTACACCAGCTAAACTTGATTTTTTTTTTTTTTCCAGTTGGCATTAGTCACATTTCTTACAATAGTGGAGAGCACGGGTAGCAACATGTTCCACCGAGGACTGCTGCACGTTGACGGAGCATTTAGTCAGTGTCAAGGCAGCAGAAAAAAGGACTGTAGGCTGCTCCCCATCAGCCGGAGGGTCTCTGCCTGCAGAGCTGTGACAGGGCAGACAGAAGGGGTGGGTTTGCAGCAAGCTGTACAAACACCTCTGCCCAACATGCTGCTGGAAAGCTCACGGAGACCGAGAGTAGGGCGCACGTGAATCCAGCAGCTGCTGCTCCAGAGCATCAGAGGGGATGGAGAGGATCCCCAACAGCAGTCCTGAGAGCAGCCTGGCATGGTCATGCGACTTCTTTGAGGGACGGGGGAGGAAACAAGAGAAGCAGAAGCCTAAGGGATGAGAGAGGGTTTCCCAGATTTGTTTATACACACGTATTAATGGACATGTTCCAAAAGCAAAGAGAGAGATTGCTTTAAAAATCAACGAAATGAGAAACAGCCTTTGTGCATTGGGATGAGACACCTCTTCCAGGTAGAAACAGCCCACGCTTATTCCAATCTAGCAGAATACATTGGATCTAGATTGACAAATTTAAAATAAAATAAAGATTTCTCCTCCCACAAGCTGACTGCTACCGCCATTTTCTTCTAAAGCAGCAGATCATCAAGACAAATATATTCACAGGGATTTCCTGTCAAAAGTCACTCTAACAAAAATGTATTTTTACTAGGAGAAAATAAAGCTCACCAGTGGGATCAGCAGAACACTTTCCATTTAAAATGAAGAGCATGGCAACTTTAATTTTAATGGAAATTAAAGCGTGCTGGCACTTCAATGAACTATAAAACTACTCAAGGGCTTTGTTTAATTTTTAATACAAAAAAAAGATGCTTTTGACCGTGTCAAAGTGACAATGCTTTTACAGATGCAATCCCACTTTCCGTGTGTGCCAAAGGAACCCTTACTCTTCTCAGTTCACATGACTTAAATTTGGTTTACCGCAAGAAATGTGTTACGACTTCAAATCTTTAGCCTGATCCTTTAGGGAAAATTAAAAGAACATTTTTTGCAAGTAATTGTGATTACTTACGTACAGAATATCTGTTTAGCTGTTGTTCTGATTCATTTTCTAACGCTGACAAAGGAACCAGGGTCCATCTTTGGAGATGCCACATCAGTTAAATCAGTAAGACCTAATCACTGAGACCTGCACATTTTAAATTAAGATAAACAGAAGCTCACAGGTATTTGAAACCTCAAGGTCTTTGATGTTTTAACACCAAACCTTGATAATTTTCATCTAACACACTTGAGTCTTGATTGAAGGCATAAACTAAGGAAATTCTGGGCTACCTGTGAGCTCCCAGAAAGCAGTGGATTTCAGTAAAAGTTGCACCACGCTAGTCAGGCACACTCGTCCCTTTGCGACCACTGGACTCTAATTACTTACAGACTAGAACTAACACTGCTGTGATGAGAAGCTCCACATGAGCCAGCAATGTGTGCTCGCAGCCCAGAGGCCAACCGTGTCCTGGGCTGCCTCAAAAGCAGCGTGGCCAGCAGGGCGAGGGAGGGAACTCTGCCCCTCTGTTCCTCTCCTGTGAGACCTCACCTGGAATACTGTGTCCAGTCCTGGAATTCTCAACATGGGAAGGAGATGGAGCTGTTAGAACGGATCCAGAGGAGGCTACAAGGATGATGCGAGGGCTGGAGCACCTCCTGTATGAGGACAGGCTGAGAGAGTTGGGCTTGTTCAGCCTGGAGAAGAGAAGGCCCCAAGACCTTATAGCGACCTTCCAGTGCCTGAAATGGCTCCAGGAAAGCCGGGGTGGGACTTTTTAAGCTTGGAGCAATAGGGTGAGGGTGAGTGGCTATAAACTGGAGAGGGGCAGATTTAGACTAGACATAAAGAGGAATTTCTTCACAACGAGAGTGGTGAGGGCCTGGCTCAGGTTGCCCAGGGAAGAGGAATTTCTTCACAACGAGAGTGGTGAGGGCCTGGCTCAGGTTGCCCACGGAAGGTGTGGCTGCCCCATCCCCGGAGGTGTTCAAGACCAGGTTGGATGAGCCTTGGAGACCCAGATCCAGTGGGAGGTGTCCCTGCCCATGGCAGGGGGGTTGGAACTGGATGGGCTTCAAGGTCCCTTTCAACCCAAACCACTTTGTGATTCTATGATTTTAAAAAGTACCTTTAGAAGATGACATTTCCTTCAATATTTCACAGCCTGAGATCATTCATAAGAGCCCACAGCCTGGAAGAGACCTCCTCCATCACTCAGCGTTGTCTCCTCCTACTGCAGACATCCAAGGAGCAGAATCAATTCTTTCATGGTCTGATTAAGTCCCACCCCCTACAATCAGGGGCTTGCTCCCCACTGTTCCTTAGAGAAGCTGCAGCAGGAACTTTCCCTCCCTGATGGTGTGAAATCTATCTTTCATCTATAGCCAGTTTATACGCCTTTGTTCATGTGACAATCTTCTGTTGTAGGTGTTTCTTGCCATTTGTTGTGTTTCAGGATGTGGGTTAAAGAGTCTTTTCAAGTTTCATAACATGGGAATTATACATTTTTAGAATACTGAAGTGAATTAGGAAGTAGATGTAAAATAGCAACTTAATCTTAAAATATGGAGTGCTGGGTGCCTAAATAGCTCTCTAAACCAGCCACAAGAACTTAAAATTCATCCAGTTACGAGCATTCAAAAAGCACTGATGAGTTAATCCGATTTGTTATTTCTTAATCAGCAGCAGTGGCACTTTAATCTAATTGCCTGTGACATTTCCATTGCTTATCTTTGACAGCAAAGGAACAATACTGGGCTGATATCATCAGAGCATTCAATGCCATTACCTAAATAGAAGTGACAGGCAGAGCAATTCATTAATGAACTCGTGCTTAACTGAAGGACTTGATGAGCTCAAGGTGAACCAGTCTGATGGATCACAAAAGCCTCCTTTGGATGCTCTTCATACACATGCAGTAGGAGGAAAACGCACTCACTGTATCTATTTGTTTACACTCAGCACTGAAAAAGCAGCACTTCAAGGATCAAAAGGCAACACAAAGCACAGAGTTATAGACAATAATAAATGTATAAGCCTTGCAGGATTTTTTTATCTTCTTTCACTCCTGAGAAGGAGCATATGGGGGTGAATACAGAGGTTTATGTACTTTCCTTTTTGTACTTGGATCTAATCAATCATCTTTTCCTTACCTCTTTGTTTTGAAGAGAATATTTCACTCGTATTTCCCCATGCCACTTCTATGCAAACCAAACTGCAAGAGGACTGGTGACTCACCCTTTCTGAGGCCGGCAGAAGACCTGACAGGTGCAGTAGTCATCGAAATGTATTATTCATCTTCAGTAAACCACTTTTTTTTGAGCATTACCTGATGTGCTCTTGGAAAGTCTTCAGCTCAGTAAGCTTTGCCTAGAGATGGCTTTCTCACAGTGGTTTTGATATTATAAGCTCCTTTGAGTGAGAAAGATTACTCGGTCCACATGGAATCCCACCAAAATCTCTGGGGTTCCACTTCCAAGTACGTGCACTTAGAGCCCTGGCAGTACCAGCATTTAAATGATTTAGCTTTCCTGATATTTTTCTTGGTCTGACTGTCTGAGAGACACAATCAGGCCACCGATGGCTTTACCTCCACAAATCATGAGTGTCAAAATCTCTAAATTAAATCAGGACAATGGATATACTTTTGCCAGGAACACTGGAGCGGATGTGCTCTGACAAGTTCTTCCTTGATTATTTTATGGCTTTGGGAGCCATTGGGAAGCACACCGGACACAATCTCAGCAGAGCTGGGTTATCTCCAGGCAAGCACTGTTACTGCTGCACACTGAACAACACTCACTGCCGTGCCTCAGTTTCCCCATCTGCGGCAGAAGGACAGGACGACTGCTATCAGTTTTCTCTGCAAGGCCCTGATGAATCCCATGGTGAGAGCAGAGGTATTAACTGCTTGCTGATGTAGAGAACTGGGCAGTAAGGCATCCCCACACTCTTGAGAAACAACGTCCCCTGAAATCTCATAAGCAAATTACTTAACTTGACAGCTTTCACTCAGCCAAATGTGATTGGGAGAACAGCAGCACAAGGAATCTGATTAAGCAAGATGTTGTGCAGTAAACATTTATCAGACATCATAGTAGCAAGCGTGATCTGTCTTGGTATAACGGCTAGCAGATATCCTCAAATAACCAACTGGCTGAGACATTTATCCTGAAATAGTTTCCTTATTACAACACCTCACAAATTAGATGTGAAGCTGTGTGCAATAACCTTATGTGTAGACATTACATGAAGTATTTTACCCCTAAAAATAAGTAATAATATACAGATGTGTCTGACATGATGAAAAACAAGATTTTACACAAAGCCTGGAACATATTTATCAGTGGCTCTAAGTCCAGCATTCTGGCCACGTTGGTTCTGCTCTTTCTCATCTTTTATGCACAGCTCCAGCCCCTTTCTGAAAAACATTCTTTATAGAAAAGGGACCAAAAGCACTGGATCTCCCCTCCCTCTGTTCACTCCTCAAACACACTTAGGGGTTTAGGAAATATGTCAGCTTCGTAGAAAAGGCTTCAGGTACAACCTTGCTGCCAGCTGCCAGTTGCAACACCCTCCCACTGCTTTGGCAACGCCAGCGCTGCAGGCAAGAGACATCCCGAATGGACTCACATTTCTCTGTGGCTGTGGAATTCAGAGACCAGTGGAAGCAGAACTCTGAGTTAAATTAAAACTCAGCAAGTATACAAAGAACATGACCCTTATCTGGCGCTTTTCTACTGTGTGTCAAAGAGGTTCAGTACCAAAGAATGTGCTGCAGGATATGGTCTCTCCAGTCCCTCATGCTGTCAAACAGAGGCTTCTGGGTCAAAACAAGATTAGAAATAGTGTAGGTATGTGTTACTTTTAAAATTATTATTTACTCTTACCTGAGAAGTCCCAACAGCTGTGCTGACCATGGGCCTGCTTGGCAATCTAGATGGCTGGATCCAGCAAGCTTCTGGAGGAGGGTTTTCAACGCAGATCGCAGAAGTTTTTATTATCGGAAGTGTCTTAATTTTTGTCATCCATCAAAATATGTTTATATCTAGGAAACAAAGAGATTAACAATTAACAGAAGCATTTCCATTATTACAGCCATCATCATATTAAAACAATGACACTACAAGGCTTTCAATACATCAGCCAGGTATCAAGCGTCAGGAGCTACTTACCCTGCTAGAACTTGACTCCTCACCTGCACACTGTGGGTTTACTCTCTTTGGAAGCGTCTGACTGCTGGAGGGGCTGGAGAACAAATCTTATGAGGAGCAACGGAGGGGCCAGGGGCCGTTTAGCCTGGAGGAGGCTGAGGGGAGATCTCATGGCTGTCTTCAAGTACCTGAAAGGAGGTTGTAGCGAGGTGGGTGTTGGTGCCTTCTCCCAAAAGACAGGTGATAGGACAAGAGGGAATGGCCTCAAGCTGCACCAGGTGAGGTTTTGATAGGATATTGGGAAAAACTTCTTCACCGAAAGGGTTGTCAGAGGCTGCCAAGGGTGTGGTGGAGTCCCCATCCCTGCAGGTATTTAGAAGACTGATGGATGAAGTACTTAGGGATCCAATTTAGTTGTGGGCAGGTATGGTTGAACTTGATGATCTCAAAGGTCTTTTCTAACCTAAGGATTCTATGATTCTGTGACACAGGTATCAGAGACGGGGTATGAAAACAAAAGCAGCACTGGTGCAACATTCTGGATTTCGTACTGATAGGAAACTGATTACTGAGGTGGGAGCAAGTCAGGTTTAGGAACTGCCTAGACACAGTACTTTGGATATGTAGCACAAGCTAAAGTTTGTAAAATGCTTGCTCATACCAGAAATCCCCCATCAATAAATAAAACAGATCACAATTATCCCATTTAGACTGCCTTGCACTTAAATAAACCCTAGATACATGTTTATACTCATTACGAGCTTACTGCTGTTTCAGCCTGGGAAAACTCAAATTTGCATCCTCTTTTCCCAGGTCTATCATATAACGCTACTGAGCTATTCACAATACCATAAATTTTACTCTAAGCCAGTGCTTTGAGATTGCTCCTGAACAAGGCAATGGCTCCCTGTTCTCACGCTCGCTCACTGCGTTTCCATACATCTCCGCCTACAGAGCGAGCTGCTCTCTATATTCCAGACAGTCGTGCTAAAACACTGAAGGAATTCTGCTCAGTCAGGTAGTGAGCAACACAACCACCATTTACCCTTGCCTGTAACATGCATCTTCTACCTAATTGTTTAGACGTGTCATTTGACCTCAAACTAATTCAGCTCTTCATCCCTTTTCCATAATGAAAGGGAAACATTTTCCTACCTGAAAAGAAAATGAAAGATATATTAGCACTGGCTGCTGGCTGTACTCTTATATGAGGTCTCTTTTTAGCTTAAAAAACAGCTTGGACTCGTTTTGTGTTTTGCTGCATACGCGCACAACACACACACAGTTTTTTAACTTGAAAATACATGCTTTTCCCTTTACAGGTCTCCTTGCAGCAGGTCCTTTTGAATATTTCAGAATAAAAACTGCAGTATCTTACACACTGGGACTTTTCACCAGGCCTCCGACACCCTCTATCATGTTAAACATTATGTACAAACCACTCTTTTAAAGGGCAAGATAAAGACACTCACTAAAGGCTGGCTTCACAGAGCAGCAATGAACAGTCTCCTGTACCGGTTCCAGGAGACAGGCAGCAGGTTTTACTTTGGATTTGTGTTTTAAGTACCAAATGCAACTAAAAATGGGGAAAACCATTCCAGAATTCTATGAATTGTTCCATTAAGGCTTACAATCTCACAAGGATTTCACAACCTCACCCCACAGCATCACCCCTGCACCGTGTGATCCTGTTCAGTCAGGCTTAACAGAAAGGCACAAGAAAGTAGAGAAAAAAGGCACAGAACATAGAGAAGAAAAGAAAGCAAAGACAAAGAAAAGTGAACACAGTTCAAGGCTTCGAACTCTATTAATTTGTTCTGCATTTTCAGTTTACGTTCCATGCAGTTGCTTAAGTTAAGAATGAATCTGCCTGATGACTGCTTTCAGCGAGTTTAAATTTATCACATCTGTAAGTATAGAGAAACAGAAAAAAAATCTGATCCACTACCCTGGAGTGAAACCCACGTCATTTAACAGAACGATCTCTGAAATCAAACATGAATCTCTTAAACAAACTGCATTTTGCTGCTAGTTTTTTGGGTTCCTTTTGTATCAACAGGCAGTGGATGTACTTACATTTCAGAGGGTCACTGGAAAAAGCTACTAAAATCCCAGCTGACCTCAGCATCATTCTGAAAGCCTCTCAAATTCTGTGTTGCAAAACCTGGTTGCAGCATCAACGCAGTTTTCTAACGAGAAAATAAAACGTCAGACACAGGCCACCGTTTAAATCATTTATTTCAGTAGGAAAGTTTTTTTGAAACCTGTACTTAAATTCATATGAACTAGCTTATCCAAACACACATTTTCACACACACACACACAGAATAAAGTATTAAAAAAGTGGGAGAACAAAGGCTAGAGGACAGCCAAACTGCACATCACTCCATGAGATCATAGTGCAATCTCTCTGCCATTGTGACACCTCATGCCTGCAGGGAATATTACAAATGGCTCGTGTTCACTGCGCGACAAACTTGACCCCCCTTCCAGTGACGGTTGGTCCTCACAGGACTGTTATCACAAGTATACGCATGATTTCCTGGTGCTTTTCATACTTCAGCACAGCAGTATCGGAATGGATGCTCCCTGTACGCAGGAGCCAGAAGTGCCTGGAAATGACACACCCAAGAATCCTTTCTTTCTTTAATCAATTTATACACTGCTTTTCAGTTTTATGTGTGAACAGCTTAGGAATGGTAAAAAATGCCTTCAGAAAACACATGTGAAGGCCAGAACCTACCCAAATAGAGAGAAATAATAAGCTAATAAAGCACAGAAAAGAAACTGAATACTCAGGACACTTGAGTCGCTCCAGAGCGGAACCAGGTTAATGGCCACTACCCCACGTGAGCTGCAGGAACTTGCATTTCATTAACACCTTTTGTCTCAGCAACATAAACTTCAAGGAATCTTGTCAGCTCTGTTCTGCAACAGGCATAGCTAAACGCAGTAATGTGCCTCTTCTCCTTTGAGATAACCCTTCTATTGTCTTTGAGGAGTCTTAAAAAGCATGAGATGAATTTTCAAATTATCCTTCCCTTTCCAACTTCCAAATTTAGAAACGCTGCAGTAAAGCTGCTATGGTTTTATAAGGATGCGTTTCAGGAAAACAAATATTTAGTTGCTTAAGAATAACACATTCTTTCTTTCATTTTCCCTTCCAGAATTTAGAAAGTCTTGCTACTAAAGCAATCTCTAGCAGTTGCTGCAGCAAGTACAGTACTCTCTACATAGTGTTTGCACTAGAAATACAGAACGCAAAATTGAGTTCAGGGGATATTAGGAATTATCCAAGCCTTCTCTTGCCCCAAACATTTTTTTTTTCCTGTAGTTCTTATTTTACATTAACAAAAAACTTGTAAGGAATAAATTTTCTCATAAGAGTACTCTGCAATGTTTAAATCAAAATGGGAGAAAAGCAAACTCCTTTCTAATAATGTGAGCTCTTAAGCTCGCGGGGTCTAGACCATGACTGGGATGACCTTTTGCAACTTTCCTCCCTACTAAATCTATTTAGAGACACACTAAAGTAAAAATAAATTGATTTTGAAGAACTTTGAGCTACTTCTGATAAAAGCTGAACAAATCCAAGCTACTAAACACCTCTGTGTTTTTCCCAAGAGGTTACACAAATACAGAAAGAAAATACTAAAGCAACTCAAGCCACAACTACTCTGTGTTGATCAAAACAACAAACTCCTGCAGAAATGCGATGACTGTAAGGAATGTCACCCCTCGGTACACTGAGGACACTGTAGGCAAGTCTGCCACTGTGGTACTCTCAGCACGGAAATAAAGGAATTGGTCTTCAAGTGAATAATAAGGCACTGACAAAAAGTCCTCCTTAAATCCAAGCACTCATCCTCTCAATCCATGACAAATTATAATGATGGTTTTAAAAAAACCAATAACTCCTACCAACAAGTAAACTGTCCACTCGTATGGATTCTTCTAACAACTTTCCCAAGCCAAGTCACCCTATGCAGAAGCCACTTTTAGAGAAAAAAAATAAAGAAAAAGGACAATACTTAAATAACAACAGAAGTTTTCAAACTTCCCCTCGTAGGGAGAATATGCCATTAACGAGTGTGGCTGGGTACCAGCCTGGGTGTCTTGATGCTTCCAACAGGCAGGAGCCTACAGCCAGTCACAGAAAAGACTGGAACTACTAATGCTGTGAGTTACTACACCAAAAAAGGGACAAAGAGTGAAGAAAAATGCTGCTGCCAGAGCCAGAAGAAACAAACATCCCATGCTTTATCTTATCTTGATTTGGACAAGGTTTGTTGCTGTTAACTCAAACCACAAGATCACTTTGTGTCTTACCAAAACGGACCTCGCCTCCTCGAGTGCCTTGGCAGCACAGGAACCGCAGTTACTCCTGCTGGGAGGGGAAGCATTGCCTTTCAACATCTGTTGTGTCTGACACTAACAGGAGAGGACTGTTGCTGAAAATGTATAAACGCAAACAGAGGAGGCTGAATTTGCGAGAAATATTAGATGAGATGAACTTGCTTCTAGCGTGGAAGACATAACTCATAAAATCCTGCAGTGGGTTTTAAAGCTTTCTTTTGCTCCCAGTGTGTTTTCAAATACGCATACTGCTACGAACGCTTCTCTTGGTAAAAGTTCAAGTGCTCTGCAGTTGCTTTTTGTGAAGGGAAAGTGAATCCTCTGGCTCCCCAGGAGAGACTCTATTACCTCAAGCAGGAGCTAACACACCTGTGTGACCAGTGGGCTGCCGATGCGCCAGCCGCAGAGCCAGCAAATGATGCCTGCCAGCACAGCGCTCTCCTTTCACATCCTTCCTAAGGAGGGTACGATTTCCACAGTTGTACAAAAGCGCCAACACCAACATGCTTTTAAAAGTGGGTGCTATAGCTCATTCATTAAGTACTCGTGCATTCATTTAGTATTTGTAGTTTTAATGCCTATAACTTGCCTATAACTTGCACCTAAATACACAATGAATCAAAATAGCTCGACTAAGACTCCCTTGGCACAACATTTCTGCTAATGAAATGTGTCTGGGATGAGCGATGTTTACGCAAATGATCAGAGTTTTAAAAACTATCTCCTTATTTTCTTTCTAGGAACAATGGAATAGAAGGTAGGATTGGAAAACCTAGCCAAAACGAGCACAGATTAAGTTAGAAAGACAAAAGTTAGCAGTAAGTTTGCAACAAACAGTGCAATGCTGTGTACTTCTAGTGCATCACACCAGTGTCACGGACCAGGCAGCCCCTGTTGTTCCACCATTCCCTACCACAGCAGTTGGCAGTCAGCCAGGGATAAGCATCTCCACGCGAAGTCTTGTTAGGAACATCTACTCCAAATGCTTTTTCCTCATCTCCCTCCAAATCAGGGGACTGTTAAGGGGCATCTTTAGTTTCAAAATCAAAAAATTAAGAAATGAAGTGACAAGTGTTAGCTGGAGTATTTCAGCAGGTATTAACAAGATAGAGAATTAGAGCAATACAATAAAACAGAAATCAAAAAGATTTCTATAGCTGCCAACTATCATAAGAAGTCAGGATGACAGTCTTACCTGAATACCATGAGCTCATTCCTGTCTTTGTTTTCTCAGCAATGGCTTTAATTATTATTTTTTTTTTTTAAATCCCCTTTTTTAAAAAAAAGGGCACTACTACATTTCTTAACAGCATTTTTGGCTTGTCTGAGCCTTTCTAAAGCTTAGCTAAGGCACCTTTCCCTTAGGGAACAAACCCACCACCCTCCTTCTGGGGACCATTTATCTCAAAATATGTAACAATTCAGGATTTCTGTGTTGCCCTGTAGGATGTGTGGCTAAGCAAGAGATAAACAACAGGGAAGTACTGAATTGCTCACTGTAACAAGTGCCAGTAACAGTTTCCCTTTCGTCATCAGTAACTCCAGCTATTCTGGCTACACATTTTAAGGAACTCCTCCCACAATATTCCATCTCTCCCACGAAAACCAGCATATCTGAGGGTAGAAAATCAAGAAGGAGTAGGAGGCCTAGGAATAATGAAAGTTGGTAACGGCAGCAATTTACTACATGATCATTTGCGAACTGTTTTCCCCCACTATCTTCCTACCACAAAACCCTAACTCAAAACAGCTGGAAAAATTAAATAAAACACAAACGACACCTCCTAACCTGGCTGTCTTGCTGTCTTTAGCAAAGCTGCGTGATATCGGGCTGTGGCTCCCAGCATTCACTAACAGAAGGACAGATATAGTTAAGCTGCAATGAACCTATAATAGCTTATTTAAAATTTCAAAATCCACAGGCTATTATCCACAATGCTTAAAAGAGTACACACACTGTTAAAAAATCACATCAAGTTATTTTTTAAATGAAAAAAAAAACCAAACCCAAAACAAAAGTTGTGCAAAGTCTACGACAGTAACACTGCTGGCTACGAAGATGCTGCTTTTACTCTACACTCAACATGGGCAAACTTGAGAGATGTGTAAATTGCAGACGGATTCAGCACCAGCAACCCCTTTCCAAAACAAGCGACTTTGAGATGAGAACAGACCATGCATTCCCCTTTAAAACCACAAAAACAATTGCAAAGGGACACAAATCCCTGCGGTGCTTGTGGTGCAATCCTGACAGAAGCATCCTTCTACTGTTTTCTTTCAAACAAGAGCCAGTTCACAAGAACAATTCTTGGAAACACGAACCACTCCGTTATCCTCTATGCCACCACGTGGTTGGGGTTGGGTTGTGTTTCGGATTTTCACTGTGAGACCGGATGATCCATTTTTTTTGCCCACCCCCCCCCCCCCCCCGAAATCAGAACTTAATCATGGCCATTCAGAGATTAACTTGACTCTAGATAAAACCCCAAAAGTAGATTTATAGGCTTCTACTCAGATGCAATAAACAAACTGTACATTTTCAAAATAATCACTACTAGTAGAAACCTTTATTAGACAGTCAGAGAACTCGGCCACAGACTGGTAGGTAACTTATTTCTTTTTAAAAAGGAGTGTTCATGGTGGACTCTGCAAGCGTATTTACGGCCACTAAACCACAACGGCAATGGAATAGTTACTACTTTTTCACAGACTTCGAAGTTCTGATATCCGAGTCATATTTTGGACAACGTTTCCTTGCTTTACAAACATCATACTTCCAAAGATTAAAGAAAGACTTATCATCCAGGAAACTACATCTAAGTGATGTCAAGGAAACCCAAATAAAGAAGGAATCAAAGTCTTAAGCAAAAAACCACAAATATAAAGCATGGCTCCCTTTTTACAACTATGTTTTTCTCTGTGAGTAATTTCAGTGACCAGGAATTATTCCTGCCAAGGATGGAATTTTGATAGACCCACACTTTTTCTCTCCTTAGGTTATCCTACCTTCTAATAAATCACCTATTTGCCTGAAGATCAAAAAGGCTTCTGTACGTAAGGTCTGCTTTAGGCCATGTTATTAATACCACACAACGTCAACTATCTTGACCAAGACAGATAATAAAATCAATTATTGCCAAATGAGAACATGAAAGCTCGAAATTGTGCCTCTATCTTTGTATAATGTCAAACTTTTATGTGATATTATGAAACATCATACACTGACAGTGGTCCCTAACTGATAATTAACCGATACCCAGAGAAGTAAAACAAGTCAGTGAACTCTACCCCTGGTGGTGTTTTTTTTTTTGTCATTCAGCCTTCGGATGCAGGAGACTGACAGGTGTAGAAACAAAAGGGAAGAAAACACTCAGTTCTGACCCAACAGTGCTTTCAGTTTTGTCTCTTGCGCGCACGCGCACACACACACACACACCCCGACCACCCAAACCCCTTGAACTACATTTTTAACCAGGAATTAGGTAACAACGTACCAAAAAAAAAAAATGTTTGGTGTGTAAGTGCTCAGACTTGGTGCCACTCTTTGGGAATACGGCTCCCATACAGTACCAAGGGCTGCAAACTTACTGCTGGTGAAAGCCTGCAGTTGTTCCATTTTTGTGTAGGTCTGAGAGAAATAACATTGCTCCAGGCTGCGTGGACCTGGGCCAAGCTCCCATCGAGCACTCCTGGTATAGTCTAAACCACATCTCTAGTACCAATTTTACCCGGTTCATACATAGCTTTTGATACAACTCTTCAATACCAGCTTACTTGTTTTCTTAAGAATACCTAAAAAGGTGAGTTATTTCCAAAATTAGTATAAAGTTAAAAGAAACTCAAACTAGCTACAATCTAATTAATTCAAGCACAGCACCGCCAGAAGTTTCACACACACTATTTGGTGTTTCATGTTGGTTTTCCTTCCACTCTTTTAAGGCAGTGGTTTCCACAGGTCAATTCAGAGAATATAACGAAGCATGGTCCATGGCAATTCATGTTGCGACTCCATGTTTAGTTTGGGGGATTCCACCCCCCAACCACTAGTGGTTTTGTTCAGGGCTCCAGAGTTCAGAGATCAAGTGGACAGGCTCTGTTCTGGCACAGAATACAGCTGGCACATTTTTCATCAGGACCTCGTTCTCAATTATGAGATGGTTCAAAGTGTTCTTTTGTTGTCTTGAATTAGCCTATTATTCAAAGGTCATCAAGTTGGCAGGAACCTGAAAACAAAAATATAAATGAGAATCAATGTTATGTTGGGTAGTAGTGATTTAGATTCAACTGCTCCACTGAATTTGAACAGCCACCTGTTCAAATGCACACTGTTGATGCTCATTTTGTCTGAAAAACAGGGGAGGAGGAACGCAACTGTCATTCAGCAGGACAAGTATACTTAGAGCTACAGAAATCCCAGGTATAACCAAAATATTGAACTCCTAAGCGGTTTATAATTTTATTATATGGCCTTAGATCTTACTAATTTTGATGACATTTAAGTTGTCAGCAATGCAACCTCAACATGATAAATCTCAGCACCAAACTACACAAGCAGAACCCTCTCACTGGAGTCCCAGCGAAAGAATTTTTGGCACACAGCTCAGCGATTGATGTTGGCCCTCTAGTATTTTTAAGACTAATTTGAAAAAACAAGGCATAAACACTTGCCTAGGCTTTTCCCATAGGAAACCTGAATGCCTGCTGCAGACATCACTCTCTTTCATGAAGATTAAAGCTAGTTTGCATTACATTAGTTTACATCCTCATTTTCTCCTCATCAGGTATTTGCCTGACAGCAACATCTCTCGTTTATTCAGGTTCTTAAAGAGCCACCACATTCCTGATGACTGTCAATAAATACCCAGTTTGGTCAGATTTGAAGCAAGCATTTCTTGCTTTGCATTCACCAGTTACCTGTAGAAACAATAACGACCCACTGGGCTAAAGTTCCACCGTTAAAATTAAAAATAAAATCTATTAAAGTAGTTCCCAGTGTTATTCAGCTGGTACCTATGTTCTATTAAAAAACACATTTAAACATGCAGTCCTTCTTAGGCAGCCACACTGTTAACAAGCAAAAAAGACCTTTGATTTTAAACAGTACCATAAAGCATCTCTCTAGGGACAGCACTATTCAGGAGTCAGATTACGACCCACAGAAAAAATTCACAGGATCTTTTCTCCCCATCATTTTTACTCATTACAAACTGACCTTTGTAATCTACGTTTGTATGAAGCACTGCTTCTTCTATAAAAGCAACTGTGCTGCACAAATCCACATTCAAACTACACAACATGCCAGAAAACAAAATATGCAACAAATGATGGCAGCAGAGCCTTGGCCTTTTAGTGGTAGGTTTGGGGTTTTTTTTAATTAATCCTCCGCTCCTCCTTTTCTTTTTAAAATCTCCTACACTTACCTTTACTCTGCTGTCATATATTCCACAGGGGCCCTGCCAAGATCCCCAAGCCTGCTTCTTCTGCACAAGCTAGGGGCTGACTCCTTTAAACAAGTCTGCATTAAATTGTATTGTTAAGCCTTAATAAATAAAAGCTGTCCTCAGAGGGCAGTTTTCAGGCTTGCCTGGAAGTCACCATATTTTTGCAAACTCTTTGCCACTATCTGCTACTATTCCCAGCCAGGAGCTGCTGGGAAACTTCTACAGCCAGGAACACAATCTCCTCTCCTTCGCACTGTCTCAAACCCTTTCGAAGTTGCTTCTGCAACCCTCCTTACGCCTTAGAGTCTTCTCAGAAGCAGAGCTGAACAAGAAACCACAGAAGGATCTGGAAAGGTCTTCTCAACCTTCTTCCCCCTTGAAATTCAGTAGTACTTTTGCTTTGGGAACTCCATAAACGAATGTGCAAAGGAAAAGGGAGATTTTGGGAAGATAAAGTGGTAACTTGAAAAGGATTTTGCTGATTATAAGGGTCAGTAAAAATTTACAGAAGAACAGAATTTAATAGGGGTTGGTGTAGTCTTATCTTCGTTTCTGATTGACAGAAAATTCTAGTCTTGCTTTTAAAGCCTGTCAAATGTACCCAGGACTGAACAATGTTTTTAATACATTTTAAAAATACATACAAACCACAGAAAACATGCATGCCCAACACCTGACAAAACAGCACAACAGGGGAGTTATCTGGACTTGACATTGAATGCCATGATTTACAGCTTTTTCTATAACTGTAAAATAGCCTTTTAAAAACAAAAATGACAAAAATCCTACCACTTGGGCAGATATTTTAAGAGCTTTTCTTCCACTTCCTCAGTTGCTTTAAATTAGCCTCAAGATAGCGCCAAATCTTTCTTCATTACCAGACAAGCACTGAGGATTTGTTTGCAAAGACACAAACAGGAAAGCTAAGGCAAATCAATAGGCATGTGAAATCAATGTGCAGGCTGCTCAGAGTAGATTGTTCTTCACCCAGAGCCATCAGCCACAGCTCAGTCATTCGGAAGGTCTGTCAGTCTGGAGATCTTGACAGCTCATACTCCTTTTCAATGTCTTGCTCTCACCTGTTGTCTGTTGCTTTGGCAGGCAGCGCTCAGGTGTTTAAACCAGAGCATTGCATTCATTCTGTTCCCAGCTTGAAATTTATATGAATTTCCTGAGAAAGGTAGAGAAAAAAAAATGATAAAGAAATGAAACAATATTACATATTTAAATCCTATCCATATTCAAATAAGTCTAAATTAAAACTTTATGAAAAGAGTTCATAGAAGAAGGTTTATATAACTTTACACTTTGTCTGGCACAGGTGCAACTTAATTGTTTGACCTAGTGCAAGAGAAATTTCAGCTTGCCAGTATTCCCTTCCAACATTCTGGATTTCAACCAACGTGAGCGTCAACTAGGAAAGAACAAAACGTTTCTCAGAACTATACAACAAAAACGATTTTGTTCATTGCTATTATTGCCATTTGTTTATAATATAATTTCATCATTTTTAATGAAGTGCAAGACAGCACTGAAATGAACTCTAGAAAGCTACATTCAAAAATATTTGAAGATTGTTCCTAAATATCCACTCTGTTCAACATAATCCATTCCAGAGCAGTATTTTCAGTGCCTGGTGTTACACACTGCTTGCCTGGGCTCAGAAAGGCCAAGTATTACAAAAACATTTCAGGTTGCTGCTGCTGAGTTTAAGCTGACAAGCATTTGTAATTTACATGACTATATCAGTGGTACTAGAATAGATGCTCAAAAATAAAATGTATTAAGACTTGAAGCAAATAAACAATGTTAAGCTTCTGTATCAGAACTCCTGAGGATGCTTTTCTTGTATACTTCGAAGTGCTATGGAAAAGTAACAACTTCTTCACAGTTTAAACTGAAAGGAAGGTGCTACGTTGGAGTAAAGGAGAGCAAAGTCTCTTAGGTTTGTGCTTTTTTTTTTTTTTGGTTTGGTTTTTTTTTTTTTTTTTTTTTTTTTTTTAACCTGTTAAGAGCACTACATTTGAACAGATGGTTTGGTTTGGGGTTTGTTTTTCATTTGGACAGGAGAGGGGACCCATCAAGCACCTAGCGCGAGTACCGAACTCTTTTTATTGTTACCTACATTTTCACGTATGTGAAAATGCCTCTGAGTGGTCTAAATGCAGTTTAAAAGAACACGGATGAGTACTTCCAATAAAAATCACAAGTGGATTTTTAAGAATACAGAGCGTTCTTAGAACTTAATGAAGACTCCAAGGATTCTCCACAGACAATTGTTTCCATAGCATTCTAAAGACAAACATGAGCTGTTGGAGAGCAGTTGAATTAGTGAAAGGTAACATCCTTCCGGTTTCATTTAGTTGCTTATGAATACCTCGGCAAAGCAAATGTTCATCCTGCTGCACCCCTGCTTACCCTTCTCAGAATCGGTCAACAAGAAGAGATCTGGATGTTCAGGGTCATCTGCCATCATCACCATCCAGCCCACCACCGACACGTTCTTACTCGGCGTGGATTTGAACTGAAAACACAAGTAGACATGTAGACGAAAGGAGGGCAAGAAGCTTCAGCCACACCACACTGAACAGAACAAGTATTCAAAAGGGCAATACTTAGTGACGCTGTTAAATACACAGAGTAACTGCAAAGGAAGCATAGCACTTCATAAACTTAAAGTTTATGAATTTTAAATGGAATTAGTGAAAACAGAACTTACCACAATGAATGATATTCAAAACAAATTAAAAGGAATACCATAATTCCCCCAAATGTGCGTCAGATATCTAAACTGCACTGCATGCATACTACAGCATTCCTAGCCACATCACTGCATGTGTGCAGGAAAAATTGCATTAACAAATGCACAGCTAATCCCTCCGCTGTTAACAAACAGAAGAACTAAACTTGTCTGTGTCATAATTATACAATGTTAACACACATTAATTATCACAGTAGCCTGGAGTTACACAAAGCACAAGTCCTGTGGACAAGATAACACAACCATGTAATTATTACAACCTGACAAACGAAATGGATCAAATAAACATTACATGCTCATTTATTCACAAGATGTTCATAACGATATTTTCCTGTTTGACTTATTGCTCACACATTGACATATAACTTTGGCCTCTCCCAAGCACACCACTTCTATCCTACACTAGTCCCTTTCTTGATAGCTTCTTGGTCACACCCTCCTTTTCAGTCTCCCAGCCAGTATTATTTTCTACTTCTCGGCCTTCTTCCTCTCAGTTCCAGGCTACTTGTCCAGTAACTCCAACTAATTTCCAAACCACAAGCTTCCTTCTCCCTGGTCTCCCTGCTTATCCATTAGCAGACCCTCACAACTAACCTCTTATTGCTTGCTCAGGCAGTACCGACTCACTCCCCAATACCTCACTCATTCCATTTCTCTCAAGTCCTTAATTGCCAGATCTCTGCTTCCCACATTTATGGGTCCAACACAGACTTCCCTCATCAATCCTAGCACTCCTGCCCTCTGCAGTGCTTAATCTCACTTCTCTGCCCAGAAGTCCAGCTCTGCTAGATGCTAGTCCTTATCTGATGTGTCTTCCACCTGTCTACCTAGATCCCCATTCCAATCTCTTTATTAGCACCTATTTTGACCACTGCAATTACCTTAAAAACAATAAAGCTGAAATGATCTCAGGGACGTTTCAATTTATTAAAATTAATTTACAGTTGTAAAATACTTTTACTTTTTTTCATACCAATGCCCCACAGTAGATTTACAATATTAAGCACTGAATGTCCTTTGCTTCATTTTAGAACCACAGCTTTACCATTACAAATCTAGAACTCTGTTTCAGCAAAAGGAAGCATTACTGCTGCTAAGTTTGAGGATATCACAAGCAAAGCAAGAGGTTATAAGTATATTCTCTGTATAGGAATATAATCACTTTATAAATAAAATTCCAGTGCAAGTCTAATATCAACTATTCTAATCTGTGCCATAGATCACCTGGAGACCCTGAACATCAAGGTGAGTTTATCTGCCTGGGACTTGTGCAACAGGCTACATTTAACAGCTTAAAACATATTAGGACTTAAAATGAACAAATGTTAGACCAATATTTGAAACAAAAAGCATTTAACCAAGTTCAAAATAATTTAAGAGCCCTGTCTCTCTGTATCTCAGAAACTCCAGAACGCACCATGTGTCTACTGCCCTCTCCATGTTGCTATAGTTACCCTTGCAGGAATCATCTATCGCAAGTTCCTACCAGTCATGTTCAACTGACATTTGCATAACGTCAGTGGAAATATGAAAGCTTGGAAACTTGGAAGAGATGCCTGGACAGACAGCTTCAGCACAGAAGTGATGATGACTGCTCTTAGGAAAGACCTGCCTGCCTGGCTGCAGAATGGATGCCCTTTTTCTGGTACTATTATGGATAAAACTATGGGAAAAGACCATTCCGCATAAAACCTGTAGAACTGCATATATTAAAGCTCAGTAAGTCTACTGTGTTTGGGAGGCAGACACATTTGGTAACACCTCATACGAAGAGGAAGTAAATCATAAAGCTCTGTCAGACAACATTTCATTACAGTAAGGGCTGGATAATGCAACTTCTTTCCAAAAGGAACCCAAAAGCTCTTTGGAGGTTCCAGTTAGCAATGAAAAACATTAAGGAATTTTATTCGAAAGAAGGAATAAAGACAGGGAAAGGGAACAAAATAAAGACATAGCTCATGAGTTCTTAGAAAAAAAAAAAAGTACATATTCAGGATTTGCTATGGGCATTGCCTTGAAAAAGAAGATGATACAGCTTTTACCCTTAAAGGGATCTGCAAAATGCCAACTTCCAGGCAGTACTACAAAGCCATAATAGGTGATTTTCAGAGAGGTGGGAACTTGAGTCCCAAGCAGTTTTAGCAGGTTACAGATCAACAATGCTCCTCCTGTACTGCACTATTTCTAGAATTTCATTGAAATAGCACATTTGCACTTTCCCATCTTGGTTCTATACCATAACAGTAGGTGTACAATATGTGATATTGCCATGCAATCAAAACTGCCAGAACTTGCTTGCTTTTGATTTTATTAAAAACATCTAGTTAATCATGGTACTTCTCCAAAAAGTAAAAAGCTCCACACAAGGGAAGTGTTTCCTGCCAGCATCAATCCGTCATCACTCGAAATGTATGTCAGTTTTCCATCCCTGTGCACGGCTGGATTTGTATTCCATGTTTATGTAGTCCCCCAGGGCAGTTCATTCTCCACCGATGCACAGAGCCTTGCTAACAGCAAGTCTGCTTTGTTAATATGAAGGGAATGAAAGCCTCATTGTAATTTAACGCTCCTGGTCCCTCTTTCCTTTTTTTCTACAGGCACCTAGAATGACACTCACTATACAGATCGAAAACTACATAGCTCTGGCGCTAGGCTTCACATAACTGATTGTTTCTGTTTGGAGCTCGAAGGCATTTATTTATAAATCTTTGAATAAAAAAACATGAATTAAACTGCGAGCAGACTTCTCACTCCAACCTTTTGGCACCTAAAAATTTCCTCCTCCTCCAAATCTCCCATTGAGATTTTACGGCTTTCTAATAATTAATTTTCTCTGTGTCTGGACATACTTCCTAGAATGACGGCCTTCTTTATCAGAGTAGTGCGGTGAAAGTGTCGGAACTACAATTACCGAGTTTCCTGGAGTGCCAATAAATGGGACTAATTCTGAATATAACATGCAGTAGAAGGCTTGGGATGAACAAGGGTTCATGCTCAAGTGTGAAGGCTCAGAAAGTGTCTGTTGCTTTTCCAAGTACCAACAAACATGGAAAAACCTTTCATGCATGCTATGTTGTCACAGAAACTGGCAAGATTTTTCCAGCCTAATCAAAACGCACAGGTTTTTCATGGGTGTAACTCACATTTTTCAGAGCGAGTCCTTCCTTTAAGACTAATTTCGAGTTGGCTGTTTGTACTTTGTCCTTTTCTAAAGGTGTGCAAGTTCTACAGTTTTATCACAGAAGCCTGTTTGTAGGTACTATTTCAGCACAAGAGATAAAACCTTAAGCATTCTATATACATTCCTTTAGATTCTCCTCTACTACAGCTCAGGGCCCTGAAGCTCACATGCTCATTATAGACAATTTTCTACTACCACAGAAATAACTGTAAACTCTTCAATACTTAGACTGTTAAAGATAATGAGCTTTGTATTTTTTCTTAGGAGATGGACCACAAGACAATTTGTCACATCCAGGTATCTCCTTTCCTTTGGGCTACATTCACATCTAGAACACAGGCTATCCTGGATGCAGGCCTTTGACCACATGCTGTGAGAAGAAGAGCTGGCTTGTCCGCATGCATAACAGAGGAGATTTCGTGCCCTTTTTGCTGGATTACACTGGGATTTTTATGAGGTAATTTTCCACAGAGGTTGGCTATTATAAGCCTGGAAGAGCTTTGAGTGTTGGCGCATTCCAAGTCCTCAGGTTCAGCTGCCTGAAGCAATAGCAGCAGCAGAACAGTCAAAAGCATGCCTGTAATCAAGACACATCTACTGTGAGAGCTTTAGCCAGGAAACTTTATATAGCAGCCTGGCTTTTTCATTGCCAGCGTTCCTTCCCATGTGACAGAAGCCCTGAGAAAGGAAGCTGAAGACAGATGTTTATGCAGCTCCAGAAGATGCCTGGAATATTTTACCTATGCAAATCTCAAATGTATCAACCTTTGTATTGGAAACCTGATTTGAAGTAGACGGCATCATCCTTTTTATCCATTTAATGTGGACAGTAAGAAACCAAAACCTAGATACAGCCTCAAACTCCTATTTTGCAGAACAGACCTCACTGGACAATATTTGTACAGTGATCATGCACTCACGCACGAGCTGCCTACAGATGGCTGACTATGGTTTATCCTCTCCATTAACTTTCTTTCTGAAAATGCAACCACATGTGAATTGAAGCATGACACTTGACAAGTCATGTTCACAGACTCCAGAACAAAAATCGCTGCTTTGTACAATAACCTTCTAGTGAAATGGACAGAGATCTGATCAGCCGATAGCCAGGCTAAAAGTACAACACAGCCTGACTGGCTTAACAGCTCCTGAGCACCTATCACTAGGCTGTTCCACAAACTGGAGCCTCTCCCTCTAATCCCCCAGCTTTGGTCCCCCACCTTAATTCCAGCACAAAGGTTATTTTCTATGTTATAACCACTTTGGGAGAACAAGCTTATGTGCATTTACCGTGAACTATTTGTTTAAATAAAAGAGAGTCCAAACCATAGCGAATGGGTATTCAATCATCTTAACCATGATTGCACCTGGGAAACCAAATCAGAGACCTGAGCCTCAAAACACGCTTTGCATCCACAACAGAACAAAATACATTTGCTGCCCTAAAAAGCTAAGAGCAAGACACAGCTGTCTATAGACAAATCCAAGGTTGTGCTGGATAGTTCAGTTCCACAAAGCTAACTGTTAAAAACCCAGATCTCCTCTAGTAGTCATTGCTTTCTACTACCACTTCCCCACCTCCCTTTCCTGTGAACAGTGTTGCTCAATCTCTGCTCAGTATTCGCAAGCTGTAATGCTGGCAAGCTTCTGATGAGTAATCCTGCCAGGGCCATGAACTTGAATGTCACCTAGCAGCTATCTGCAAACCTCGTTATTAGTCTGTTGGCACATCTGTGGACAAATAAACATGAGAACATATGGATGCGAGACAGATTTTAGCTTCTCAGGCACGAGTCTCTGTTCACTGGTAATTTAGTCACTGTAGGTATCACAACACATCAGTTGTTGACTTGGGGAATATTGAAAGTCAACTCAATAGGCTGAGAAAACTTTTGGAAGGTAAATGGATATGACTGCATTTCAAGACAAAAGTAAAGGCTTTTGCAGTAACAAAGACTCAAGAGGATCAGATACCAGATGTCAATGTTTACATTTTTTACCTTTTTGCTTCATTTACTTCCATAAAGAAAGGGCAAGACCATTTACCTGATTAAATTGTTATTCTGACGGAAATATATAAGCAAATGGACCACAAAAGAATTCTATATGCTTAATTTCCAAAAAACAAAATTACCAGATATACCTTTTTTCCCAAGTCCTCTAAACACATATGTTATTTGTTTTAAAATATTTACACATAGTACTGAAAAAGCTTCTGACTAAATAGGTACAAGCATGGTAAGTAAAGTCTTTTGCCGTTCAGTATGATGACAGACAGTGGACAAGAGAGACCTACAAACACAAATTCTATTCTTAAATGAAAACAAAATTTTGGCATAAAACCTAAAGGGATCGTATCAGTAACAGGAGCACAAAGTCTGACATCCCCAAAATTTTCTTTTCCATTTCTCAGCGTTTCCAGAAAAAACAAGCAACAAACTGTTAGTGACATAATGCCAGCACCAGTTCTCTCTTGGTTCTTTCTTTTGCTTTAATACTTTGCACTTCTGCTCACGGTAGCTTACAAGTCTCCTTTTTCTTTTAATGTGAGAGACTCATACCATAAGGTTTTCACTGAGAGTAGAGGCAAATGCAACCAAACACACACAGTTCTCTAAAGACACTGAGGAGGTGGTGTGCATGGCTTACAGGGCTTTGGTCTGGGCTAGTTCTGTCTTGCCTGGCAAGCCAAATCAAGTAGAAATTCTTAACTTCACCCAAGTGATCAAAGCTGGTAGAGGTGGGGCAGATGGATGATGGCAAAGAAACTAGGCCAATATTTCTATGAGTAGTTAGATATTATTACATTATTCTGAGTATTATAATACTGCTTTCTAAAGAACTACTTTTATTAAAAAGTGTAAAATCATCTCTGGATTTGTAAAATTACATAAGCTTTATGCAAAGCAAATGTTTTCCAGCGACAGTTGCCATAAATTAAACTGAAACACTGGCCAAGGCAGCTAGCTATTAAGTAATGGTTCTCAGTAGTGAATGAACTCAGACAAAGATCCAAGCATCTCAAATTTTACCCAGCTTCTTAACAGAATCTGTTAGCAGCATCCTCTTCCATTAAAAGTAATCATTGAAAAGAGAACTATGCACACGTGACATCCCTGGAACACCTACTGAAAATCCTTTTATTACTTCCCCACCTAAGCAAAGTATTTTTAGCTTCTTTCAAATAAACCTGCATGGAATAAAAGAAAAGCCAGCATCATATGGTATGCTAACTCTCTGCTTAAGATGTGAAGTGTCTTGTACTCCATTGTAGCTAAGGGATTTACAGGATTAAACAGAAAAAAGAAGTAGTCTAATTTTATATATGAAATCAGGACATGCTTAATATAACATATAGTGACTTCTCAGTCTTTCCACATCAATGCCTGTTTGGATTTCAAGCAGGAATAAACTGCTGCAAGACTCAGAGATCAAAGATATCACTTCTACCTTGGAAAAGCAGACAGACCCAATGACATAGTTCCTCTCCTTAGAGACCAACACAGTCAAAAAGACCCAAGGCATATGCAAAGCAGATATTCTTGGTGTAGCATATAAACAGGCATGATATTTCCATTAGGGCAGGTCTGTATGAGGTGACTGACTGGAAGACAGGACAGCGCTGACTAGAAATCATGCAAGTCCTAAACTACTCTTAGTGTTTACATCAGGAAATCGCATTTGAATTTTGGCAGAGGATAGTGGAATACGCCTCATTTACATACATGTTTCCTCTCTGTAGCCTTCAGGGATTTTGCAGCATAGTAAAAGAGTTGGGTTCCACACAGTGCTACCCAGTATTTTGTCCAGGATGCTACCTAGAAAGAAAAAGGGAGAGAAAAAAGTGCAACAGGTTAAGTGAAATGTTTTGTGATATTGAACTGTGAAGTAGCAGGCATCATCCTGCAAGAATAACTAATTCTCAGACAAGCCATCAACCATGTTTCCAGAGTTGCTGTTTCGAGTTATTCCTGTGGGCCTATGAATGCATTAAGAACCTCGAAGGCAGACAGAACACGTGCCTCTCCTCACTAATCTGAGAAAAGTTTTCTACATTTTACTCTCTATCTCCTACAACCCTTATTGAACACTTCATTGAGTTAAGAGTACAGTCGTCCCTTTCTTTTCAATTTTAAGTGCTGCCGAAAGGTATCTCCTATGGTTGTGAATACGTACTTGGATTTAGAAGATAAAATTCAAGCATTTGCAATGCAAATGCTAAGGGTTATCATCTATCGATAAATTGTTAGGATTCACGTATCATTCAGGAAGACAAAGCACGCTCCTTTCTTTTAAAGTTATCAGTAATGGTAAGAAATTTTATATAGCCTTACACTTCTCTTCTGCTCCCTAGATTATGGGTACAGCCTTATAAACTGGATAAAATCACTGAACAGAAGAATGCAAACTCTAACACTGATCCCAAACCTTAATCAGCAACGCAGAGGAGATCTCAGATACGAATTTAATTGCAAAAGGACACTTTATTGTATATATAACTGGGCAAAGGAAGAAGGTGGGAAAATGAGTTAAAAGTCTTACTGTAGGTTTTTTGCCTTCTTTCAACAAAGTCTTCCTCCTGAGAACACCTTGAATAGTAACTGCTCCTGGATACAAATGAACAGCCAGATCTTCAGATTCTAGAGAGCTAAAAGGAACACGTGAAGACTTGTGTGAAAAACATTTTTCCTAAAGTAGTTTTCCAATCATTACCACAAATTAATGCAACCAGCTGTATTTTAATTTAGAAATGTCACCTTTTTATTTATTGGACTTCATTGTGGAAAAAGACTTTGGCTGTTACAAGGAATTGCTGTTGTGGAATTTACACTCACAAGCAAAAGTGATCAGAAAAATTAGTTAGCCAAACCAATAATCCTTAATTAAAAAAATTAAAACTCAAGACATAATGAATACAGGAACAATTAATTTTAAAAAGCAAAAGTTTGAAGTACATTCACACTGTAGCTATACGTGTTAAAACCTCTCTTTCAGCCCTTGCAAGAAAAGATTATTTTTTTTGTTAGAAACACTGGAATCATTAGCACATCAAACCCAGAGCATAGCTCAAACATGCACAATCTTTACTACATCTTAAGGCAAGAAGAGTGGGCAGGAACAGTAACACAGAATAGAAACCCAAACTACAGCTTTAAGGTGTTTTAATGCATCTGGTGCTCCACTAATCATCTAACCCATGTAGGATCTAAGGGCAATGGGCCAAAACAATTGCCAAGTACAGCACTGTGAAAAGAAAACTTAGCTTCATTAAAATCATGAAGCTGACTGACGTACCAAACATTTTCCATCAGAAAAAAAATTACAATAGGAATGATTTCAGTGTCAGTCAGAGCTCAGAACTGACTTCTGACCCCCGCAGCTTTCTAGAAAAGGCAAGCAATCAAACAGCACCTGAAACTCGCTTTAAAGTAAGCCAGGATTTGCTGCTTCATGCATCCTAACATTCATGTAAGTTCAAAGTAAACTGGAAATCTAGCAAACATAGTCATTGCAGCACCTACCGAGGATGATGGTATGGAGACAAGTTTGGACATCAATAGATGTGAGTATGAGTTTAATTCAGTGAGACAATGCTTTCTTCTTGACATGAAAAAAGTTTCACAATTAACAGCCATCCCTTTCCCAACTACCGTGCCACGCAGCTGGAGACAGCATTTGTATTTTAGTTAATCAGAATAATCAGTTGTATTACTAAATCAGCTTGAAAATAATATGTATAATGATTTGGGGCCAATTTTAATGAGTTACTCGTTTTAGTCATATTTCTTATTTCAGGCAAGAGGGGAAAACAAATTCAATACTGAACTTACAGCAAAAAAAAACGTCTCGAATGCCATCCATTAGCACAAGAAGCAGCTTTGTTGTCCACACAAGAACTACCAACACTGCTAACACAGTGGTGGGCAGTTAGAAAGCTACCTCTTATAAAACATTTTTAAGCCTTCATATAAAGATCCAACGGTTCAGAATTTGAATTTGCAGACCAGAATGAACAAAAGCCGTTATGGAGAGACAGTATTAAGTCAGAAAAGAGGAAAGCTTTAAGCCTGAAGATAAAGGTCTCTACCTTTATTTTGACATGTCAGTTAGAAAAATAACATCAGAAAACACCCACTTAATTATTAAACCAAACCAAATCACCAACACCAGAGGGAAAGTTTGACGCCTCCGTGTGCAGTGGGGATTGTACCTGCTGGCCTTCATGTGGCCTCGATAGCCATTTCGTGACACTCTTGTCCCCGGACCGAGAGAATGGTACAACCTGTTCCTGTTGGATTCCATTATAAATTGTACGTATTACATATACTTTTATTCACACAAACAGCATGACTGCTAAAACAGCACAGTATTTTTTTGTGTGTGTATGACAAAGCCACTTCTTCCACACAAGAAACAAAGGCTAATTTGATTTAGAACAATGCATGCAGGGGTGGGTATCATGGGTTTTATTTCATCAGATGTCCTCTTTGACAGTACTTATAATACTGAAGTCTTTTACTAGCAATGAAGGATAATAAATTTTGAGATCAAAGCCTGCATTTAGTTCTTAGAGATTAAATCAATGTAAAGGAACCATAATAACAAAACTCGCATGTCTTCAAATTCTGACTATAGATATTACTACCAAAAAATGATTCAAATTCTGTGAGTATTCACACAAGCTGTCGGGCTGGAAGAAATCAAAAGCACTATGAAGGTACCTGACACTGCTTAAAATACTGTTATATTAAGTAAAATTGAAGTTAGCTAAGCAACATTTTAGCTCTCCAGCTCACACAAGCTTTAAACTTAATATCTAAGTTTCGCATTTTAGAGTCCTGAACCTGATCTATACCGTTATCCACAGCCAGGACTAGTGGTCTAGATCTGCCCTTTGAACGCTGCTTTGCTTCACTGAACCTTGTTTTTCTGGATCAGGTCCCCTAGGTGACTGAATTCCTTTTAAGTCAACAGAAGCATATGCACCTCTTGTTTTTTAGCTGCTGTTTTTCTAGTTGCTCGTATTGTGCAGAAAGACTGAACATCAGCTCTAGTTCTGCAGAAGCAGGCAGTTAAGTACAAGACTATGAGAATTTTAGAGGCAAGTCTTCTACGCTGTATAAATCTAACAATCTGTCACCTGTGAGAGGGCTTTTGCATTTTCTGGGCAGGGCTGTCTTTCTCAGAACGGGAAACCTAAACAAGCAGCATTGTCATGTTTCAGTCTGTACTCAGAGCAGCACACAAACAAAACAGTCCTAAAGAAGGGACACAAAGTTCAGCAGCATTAAACAAGAATGGGTTTTGTTTGCTAATTTTTGGTTTGTTTTTAAAGCAGCTCAAACTATTGCCTTTGCTGTAGGAAGAATTATCAAAAAGGTACTAATGAATTACCAGCTACTAATCTATCCCAGAAAATGCTATCATTTGTTTTTCAACATAATTGGTATCTCTGAATTTACTATTTTTGCTTTAAGATACATTCAAGGTATAGACAAATAAAACAATAACTAAGATGAAGGAAAGAAAACATATATTTGTGTGTGTATATTTTGCATACAAATTAAACGGGTTTTATTCTTACCTTTAAGCTTTTTTTTTTTGGCATAACAAGGAGACTATTACTCTTGCATTCAAGCTATTTGAGGGATGTCTATTCAGAGACACTCAGGATGACAAAACTGAAGTTTCTCTTAGTATACCGCCCTTAATGTGATGTAACTGTCAAGACTTGGAATTGAAAGTCCTTCAAGCAATTTTCATTAGCCCAAAGGGACATCCCAATGCTGAACACTCTTATTCAATTTTCAAACTAAGTTTCTGTTGCGCATTAAAACAGTCAGTGACACTACTTCTCATCCCTTCCCCATTTGCCAGTTACATACAACATTCTGGAGGGCCAGAGAAACCAGGAGTATTTGACACAATTCCTTCTGTTACTGGGGAATCTGTCTGTGGAGTATCTAATTACTTAGGCACATTATGCAGATTTAAGCCTTCCTAAATAAAGATCCTGTTTCTAAATCACTGGGGAATACTGAATTCCCAATCGCATAGCACAGGGAGTAGTCATTAATAGCACTGGAAGTATCCCAGTTTTGCCAGAAGCTGTTAGTCCCACACAACTAATGCCTCTCCCTCACTTGAACACTCTTTACTCTTTTAAAAGAGTAGAAACTCACGGTACAGAACAGAAACGGAGAGATGCCCTGGCTAATTTTCTTAAATTAATATTCACATTTCAGTGTATTACCTAAATACCTAAATTACAAAACATGCTTCATCATCTTACAAACCAAAGAACAAACACAAAGTTGCTACATTATCTCTGGGAATTTCACACATGTTGTTTTCAATATCTGTAAGAAACCCATAAAATAAGGTCTGTAGTAACAGTTCCCAACTATGCAGTTCTTTGATCAAAATTTCTAGCAAATACAACTCGATAGCATGGCAGAAGAAGTCATCTACAGAACTTCTGAAGCTGAATAACCTGAACCTGAGTTATGGAATCAAACTACACGCTGTACAGTGCATTTCCCCGAGTTGTGGAAAGATGAAATTTCCACCGTTTACAATATTAAGGTACAGCTGTAGGTCTTTTTCCACGTTCTCGAATACACATGGGAAAGGACTTAAGTGGTCACTGTCACCTGAGAATTTTCAGGTATTTGGATAAGGAGCAAGACATTAATTCTGAACCACAAAATCTGACATTAGCAAAGGGCATCACTGTGCCTTCCCCCATAACATGGGCAAGTGCCAATGAAGTGAAGAGCAGCTGCAAGAGACAAGAGAGGTGGCAATGACAAGGACAAAGGGACCAAGGATGGGCAAAATGTTTTAGGGAAAGTGAAAACTGAAACAGGTAGGTCACATGAATAGCATACACAGGATATGCTAATATACAAAATAAAAAATCATTTGGGGTTTAATGGTACTCTGGTCAAGCTATTTAGAAGAATGCGGTGATGACTGAGACAATGAGACAAAAGCCCTATTAACCACAAGTGAGCAGAAGCTACTTCTCTGCTGCTTTAACAAATCCAGTGAATTCAATACAGCTTATTAATATACTTATACACAGAGCACTAAAATAAAGCATCACTTTCAGGACTGAGTGTCAGCGTAATTAGCAATGTCTGAAGAAAGAAATGCAGTTTTTGAGTGGCAGCTTTTCTTACCTTTCAAACGCTGGCCAGGAAGTCTCTTCACTGAGTTCAGAACCATCACTGCTACCTTGAAAAAGATAAGAATGAATGACAGTTTATTTCATCATCTACAACCCAACTATTTTAACTTTATCTGTGTTTCCTCAGAATAGTTAAGATTTAACATGTAAAACATACTTCACTAAAATACTAAAATGAGAATACTTTGTCATTTGCACCAGACATTTCATATTAACTGAAGCAGACATTTGAAGGCCTAGGTCTAGAAGAGTGCTAATAAAATGGGAAAGGGGTTTTCAAAATTTAAAGAACATCCTGAATGCACATTGGCCTGATCAACACAACAAGTGTTTAAAAAGAAAGGTCACTTATTTAAATAATTCCTTATGAAATCACAAATGGTCATGGCAAAGAGGCGCAATTTCACAACAGCACAAACTCATGGCTGAACCTCCAACATCAGAAGGCTTTGCTAATTTGAGAAGCTTTAAACTGCTTTTTAAAGCTATCTCACACTTATTACGAGATTACAACAGCCTTTCTTTCCTTCTGTGCTTTACAAGGTAATATAATATTACTGCAAGTATTTTAACTGGAACATCAAAATTAGAGGAAAACCAGAAAACCCAAGTATCTGATGCACTGGCTCATGGCAGATCCACAAATAAAATACTAACTTTGCAACTGCAGTAAATCCTATAAGCCCAAACATTAGTATTTAAATACAAACACAAGGTAGAGCTACATGTAACCTTCTCAGGAAAACAGTAAATACACATCACTATGCAAACACTTGTTAACAGAACTCAGCAACTTCTGTTACTAGCCATACTACAAACAATGTTCAAGCTGTTATCCTGCTAGCTCTTCACCTTTCAGACCAGATCAGCTTCCCATACCAGCTACCTACCCTCGCCCTCCACTTCAAGCCAACACACGTTTTCAGCTGCAGATAACAACTCCTCAGTCTCAGCCTAATGCCATGTCAGGCACTGCTAAAAGCCCACCTTTCGGCACACTAACTTGGTGGGTTGTTTGTTCTCCTGAACACCCGTATATAAAAGGAAGAATTTATTTACAATGATTTTCAGACAAACTGGGGGGAAAAAAAAAAAAAGTGAATCAATGTACTTTACTTCAGGGCTCCCACACAGAAGCAAAGGCTGAAAATGGGAATAAGTTCCCTGTAATTTTACATGGAAAATCAGCAGGGAACAGTGGGAACAGTGGAGGCCTGGAGAATAAGGATGATCTGTACAAAGGTAAGTGTGGATATCCACTGAATAAACACAGAGCAAAGATGGAGGCAATAAAAATTCACATGCATCAAGGGTAATTTCAGCCAAGAACCATGAAAACTTCAGCATGGACTGAAGTTCTCTCTGTGCAGAATCCAAGGGACAATGCATGCCTTTGCCTGCAAGCCAATTCAAGTGAGGTGCCTCTTTTCCAAACATTAGCTCAACATCCTCATATCAACATGATCTCTAAGGGACACGAGGTAATTTGTTCTCAGCTTGTCCTGAAATTTTCCTGAAGGAAGGTCCTAACCTAGTTCACACTAACATTATTGTAAAAGGGACTTGGAGAGCAGAAGAAGCTAACAGACATAAAAACGATGTTCCAGTGGAGCTATGCTCCTAAGCTAGGCATAAAGGTCAGCAAAAAGGGGAGCACAATACTCAACATGCAACTAATTATTTTCTAGATGTGTCTTTAAAATTCTAGTACTTCCATTCTAAGATCACTGATCCTTAAAGATTCAACTGCCTAAAAGGTTGCAGCAACACATAGCTTGCCCATAAAAAAAAATAAAATAGTTACTTATACTTCAGTGACTCCCTCTGTAGCTGCAAGGACAACGTATTGAAAAGCCATAATTACTACAGATGAGTATGTGTTCTTACTTCAAGGGACTGTCTGCAGAAATTTAGAATCACAGAATCATTAATGTTGGAAAACACCTCTAAGCTCGTCCAGTCTGACTGTCAGCCCAACATCACCGTGCCTGCTAAACCATGTCCTGAAGTGCCCTACACAGTTTTTGAATGTCTCCAGGGACAGACTCCACCACTGCCCTGGGCAGCCTGGGCCAGTGTTTCACCACTCTTTCAGTAAAGCAATCTTTCTTAATATTCAATCTAAACCTCACCTGGCACTGTTTCCTCTTGTCCTATCACTTGTTACTTGGGAGAAGAGACCAGCAAACAGTACAATCTATCAGCAAATCATCACTCTGGTGCCACAAGGTGGGTGGGTAAGAAGTAACTATAAAAATGATTAGAAGTTCTGTTCAGAACAGTTTACATCTGACCTGCACCATGGAAAACTAAGAGAATGTGTGTACTGAACTCCACATTGTTCTGTGCATGTTTATACAGGAATATCACCAGATGGATCATGAAGCATTCCAGGCAAAACTGGAGTAGCTGGTTAGAGTAACCTATCCAGACAGAGTCTGCTGTTATGGTAGAAGTCTTTGCAAAATCCCCAGACAAAGCTTATAGTTTCCTGGATTAAACAACTGTCACTTAAAATTTTCAGCAAATTCTATATCCCCATCATAGTGAAAAGCTTAATGAGTTATTTCCTTCAAACAGAAACATTGCCATACTCCGTGAGGCAATATGCAGTACCTTCACACAACAAGAAATGTGGTTCAGGGATGCGCAGAGAATCAGATATAACAGAATTCAGGGACAGGTATATAATAAGCAGGTATTTTGGGTAAGACCTCCCAGGTGACTGTCTTTGAGGAAGACTGTTCATAGCAGAATAATGAGATCTTAAAGTTCTGTAAAACTTCTAGCTGGAGGAATGACAATCCAGAAGGTTGGTTTTAAGAATGATATTTCTCAGCATGATGACTTTGCAAGAAAGGGAATCCAACATCTTGGACTGTTGCAAAGACAAGAGTGTGTTTCCCGAGCCATCTAAACACCAAAGAGCACAAATAACAGACTGGCACAAATAGGAAGCGAGTGTCTGATACCACTAGCAGGTGCAATCGAACTCAGCTGCAGGTTGCATTACTCTAAGCAGATGTAATAGCCCAGAACAGCAGGTCCTGGAATGTTTGTTAGCAGGCCTGTCCCAAACCTGCCCAAGTAGAGAATCTGAGCCATTTGTTGTGTTAGCCTACTTATGGATTTTGTAATAATTCAGGCTGGAAGGGACCCTGAGAGGCCATGTGGACCAACATCCCACTCAAAACAAACCTAACTTGGTGATCGGATTCCTGAGGACCTCATTTAGTCATGTTCTTCAAGAATGCAGTGTCAACAATCTCTCTGAGCAACCTGTTACTGCGTTTCACAACCTGCATGTGAAAAAAATGCTCCTTGCATGTAATCAAAACTTTTCCTGTTGCTACTTTGAGCACCACGTTCTGCAAAACAGGGCAGTAATTCCCATTTTCTCTAGTCACCCAGCCAACACTGAAGTTATAAAGGACAATTAAAGTCTTGCTTATTTCCTTATTAATATAAAGCTAAATCTATGCTATAGTAAGAAACACAACATCAGTATGATTAGAGCTGTACTTGATTGAGGCCCACATGACAGAAATTCACAAAATTAGAACCCACTACCAATAACATATTATGAAGTATTTTTTAACATTTAAAACAGGTGGACACATTAAAATTTTATCCAAAATGATGTTTTGATGGCAACTATATTAACTTTGCAAAGAAAGTTAAGCGCTAAGTGCTGTGCAGAATGATTTTAAAGCTGTTGTTTTTTAGAAAAGCAGAACAATACAGAACAGAAAAGCTGAAATGTTGTCTTTTCAGAAAGTTAAATGACTTTGGGGGATTTATAAACAGAAAGTTTCATTTGTGAAGTTTAATCTATACAGATATTCCCCATCATACTTTTAAAAGCAATGTTAATTTAACAAGAAGTGGGCCAAACATCACAGCTATGGATTTAATGCTTATATGGATGCTTATATAGACTTTAAACAAAAATCCGAAAGAGGCTGAATTTTGGCATTTGAACATCTCTTTTTAACACCTATATAGATTATCTCTAACAGTATTTTTTTAGATTCTAATAAAACTCCAAAGGATTTTTTGTATGACAAGAGTTCTGATACTAAAAAAGCCTTTTCCTGAAAAGCAGAAGCATATACATACATCCCTTTCTCCAAAACAAAACAGAGGTGAAAGGAGCTGTTTTTAACTTACTAAAAGTTTGATCCCTAGCCAAATTCTGTTTAAACATTAAGTGCACTATTTGACTATCCTCTCAACCGGAAACATTTCATTCATTCAGTACTTTAAAAATATATCACCTTCTTAAATTCTTCTCAAGTATGTACTCAATATTTGAGTTTTTCCAACAACCTCAAGCAGGTCTTCAGGTTAAACTTCATAACAAGTCCTTGGTAGATCAAATCCTTTCTAATACGTAATGTTCTACGCAGGTTTTGGTTTTATGTAAGAAGCCGCTTGACAAACCACTACCTTCTTACTTCTTTCTGTTTCTAATAAAATAAAAAATTTCTTGTACAGGATAAAAAAAAAATTTAGAGTTCTTTTTATCTTTACTACATAACAGGAAGGCTTCTTCCTGTCTTAGGAATAATAGCAGCTGGCAAAATGTTTTTTTCACTAACTGCTGGTGATTATTGGAGAAGTTTCAGGGCTGCGCACAGAGCTCTAGCACTGCCGCTGAACACAGACATGACTTTCTGTTCACGTCTGTAGATATGCATATGCATACATCCATGCTACAGCCAACAAACAGCAGGAGGCTCCATTCCTGGTTATGTGATAGGGAATGCCTACACCATTGCACACCCAATTCGTCCCCGGTCATGGCATCCACTCATTGCTGAAAGTCTGAGGATATTGAGCGTTTAACACAGGCTTCCTTTATCCCAAAGTTAGTCCCCACAGTTAAACAGGTGTTAACATAAACAAACCAACCCTGAAGAGTTTTTAAAAGTACTGAGACTAAAAATTCTTTCCCCTTCTCAAACCTGCAGCTGACACTCTCTTGGCTCCAGTTCCAGCGTGTTTCCAGAGCTCTAGTCACTAAAGCTGATCACTGACCTGACAGAGCTTGAAATTCTAATGTGAAAACAGGAAAAAAATTGGTCTGGAGACGTGAACAGCAATTCCTGTAGCACATTACAGCCCAGCTAACATCATGGAGATGGACTCCATGCCTTGAAAGTTATGTTCTGCTTTGTTGAGTCTACCACCATAGTGAAAATCCTCATGTATTTGAACCAGTTCATTACCATTTAACTATTGTACAATAAAGTTTAAACGGTTCACCTTTGGCTTGCTAGTTAACCACATCAGAACACTGTGAAGCCTGGCGAACGACTCCGGTGATATAGAGCCAGAGAATCACACAAACATCTAGCGCCATCATTGGTAATGAGTTTTGTCATGAAAAGCTAACAAATAACCAAATGGAAAAAGATAGGGTAAAAAAAGGGCATCTTAATTTATCCTACTTTTAGGTGAGGAGGTGACAGCAGGCAAATACACACGGAAAACAGCTGGTATGAGTGTGCAGGTGCTTACTCCAACCCGGCCAAACGCAATGCTTCAACCTTAGCAGGGCAAAGTCACTCTTCTGAGATAGTGTATTACAGTGACCTCATCAAAATGTATGGACCACAGAACACAACTACAGTACCAAGTCGCAGGGATTCTCAATGAACTTTCACCGCAAAGCAAAACCATCTGTCCCAGTTACTAAAAGGAGACACTCTGGATTGTCTGCACAAAACAGACAGTTTCAGTGGTATTCACCTGTCCTTATTTTCATGTGTTATCTCTCAGAAACCTCTTTGCAGTCAACAGAAATAAAGGTTTTTTTTAAGAAGTCATGTAACCTATTTTTAGTCACTCACCGAGGAATTAAATGCATCACCTCCTTGCAGAGCTTAATTCTTTGTGATTATAAAAAGCCCCAACTGAATAGCTCAAATACAGCTGCCTATGAAGGTCTAAAACTTAGAAAAGACTGTTTCCTCCAGAATCCAATACAACATTTCCTGTCTGCTATTGTATATAAGACTGGTCAAGTATTTCTTCCTTTTCATTAGGATAGCCTTGGCACTGCTGGGAAAGGGTGTCTCACTTTTGTTCAGGTAACAGCCACCGATGTTATAAAGTAAAACGGTAACAGAACCAGATGTACATCTCCCTTACTGTAACAGAACACAGTACTGTCTGCTAAACACAGTTTCATAGTTCTAGGAACAAGAACTGTTTTGACCCAAGTAAAATAAACTGACAGAGAATAAACAGAGACTATTGTCTTTAATTTTGAGTTCTAGGTTTTTGCAGCATGAGTTGAAGATATACAATCAACCTCCAGACCCTGAAAGTAAGAAAAGCATCCAATAAAGATCCCTGACCATGGCTGTCACGTTACGGATAGGCCTATTTTCAGGAAATGCCACTTTCTGCATTGCTGCTCCTTTAGGAATCATTAATTGCAAACTAAAACACGCACTAAGCGTATCCTTCACCTTTGAAAGATTACAGTCGTGAAAATTTTGGTATGCTATCCCCAGAACGGATCATCAGTCTTTGCCAGCACCACACTATCAAAATTGTCGATTGCCACTAGGAATGTGTTTTTACTTTAGAGATGCTCACTGCTGGATTAAACTGCTCAGTTTTAGCATGTTTATATGGAAAACAAAACTTCATCCAGCCATGAATCTCAAGCCTAACGATGCTCTAACAGAGCTATGTCACAGATCGAAAGCTTCTGTCACAGGGATAACTGAAGAAATCCAAGTGGAAGAGTCCTCATATACCTGAAGAAGCCAGTAACATGCCTATAAATAACTAAATTGTAAAATGATCACAGTAATCTGCTAACAGCAAAAGCAACTCAGATATGTGGCCTGATAAAAAAAATACAGAAATTCATATCCTCTAACAATTTAGATAAAGCATCATAACAGTACAGTGCTGCACACAAACATCCTACATACACTGTTGTTAAGTGCTGCTTTCTGATATTTGTTGTAGCGGCAGATTATATCAGATCCTCCAATATGCAAGGCCTGGAAAGCTCTGCACACCTCTGAGCCCTCAAAACACAGTAGTGATACAAAGCAGTATTACAGTTACCTTTAAGATCACATTCAAGCTGCTGGAGTGTCAGAAACGCTGTGTTTGAAGAAGGATCAGTTACCCAAAAAGTTATTCCTATATAGGCTTATATCTAAGAAAAGGTAGTCCTGTTATAGAACAACAGGTTTAAACCCACATTTATGGGCAAAGTGAGGGATAACACTCTTCAACACACACAGAAGTTTTCCTGATTATCTGTTGAAGCCGTGTTAGAGAATACGGTAAACCTCCTCTCTGCTGCAGTGACTGTACTATTTCCAAATACTGAGTAAACAGACTACTTCAAACATGATGGAGGAACTTAGGAGCTTCAATCAACCTCCTTAAATCCTGCTGAAGCAGCAATACAGAATGCCAGAAAACTTATATTTTTAAGAATTCTTCTGTAACAGATACTGCAAGCCTCCAGAACTTACTCGCTGCCTCCATATGTATTTCTAGCACCTTCACTAAACTTTTGTGTCACTGTAATTTTCACGGTCGAGCAGCAGTGAAAATAATATTGACACTAGACTGTCAAAAGAATGATAAAACTAAAGAACCCTAGGGAGGCTGACGGTGGAAGAGAATGAGAGTGGGGAATTTCTAACCACAAATGCTGATCTTATATAAAATCCATAATTGATTTATAAAAGTCTGTTTCAACTTCTTAAGGTGACTACATTGAGTTGATAAGTTCATGTCTGAACTCAGCAAGAGAATAGAGCTAAAAAATTCTGAGTAGAAAAACCCTGTATCTTCCAAAATGTCTGGGTTGTTACTGGTTCTTAACTGCACCTCATGAAAAACTGCCCGTCAGCTCTGGCAAACCTTCCCTGTGAGACTCTAAGGAGGTAAATAATTTACTCTGGAAAAAAAGACCAACACAGAAGTTTCTTAGATATTTAGACAGGAAACATCAGTAAGATAACTGCACTGAGGAAAGGTCAATGCTACCTGTCAACAAAGGTCACAAAAGTCTGCTTTCCCTCCTGCTGTATCCAGCATAATGCTGAGAGGACTGCGTTTAGAGGATAGCACATGCAGGAGGAGCTTTAGTCTCCTGTACTGTGCAATCCATGAGAATGCAAGCTGTGTGCATGCTGATGAGCAGTGCCCGTCCTGCTGGATGAAGGTCAAATAGTTGGAGCAGAGAGCCTGTAGAAAACGGATAGGCAATACATACTTAATGGTGGAAGCTGTATGATGTGAGCAGGTTCAAACTACTTTGGTCTAAGCTAGTTCCACAGATTCACTAATTAACAATTTTTTTAAACTATGGTCTCTAGATGTTTGACTTTTCCACATGAAAAATATATAAAATGTTCACTCGGAGTATGTCCTTCTCTTCAAGAAAACACAGGAACAGCTCCTGAAAACAGCATCATTTGAAACTGTGTGACCTGTTGCTCTCCATAAAAGCTAAAAAGCATAACTGTTTCTTAAAATTATTTTATCCAGAGAAATGCGTAACACTACAGAAATCTTGTATTACAATAAACGCATAAAACCTGAACACCACTGAATTCTATCAAGGCAATAATTTTGAGAAAAAGGATTGAGATAGAGATTCCATTTCTCAACCCTGTCCGCAGTTAGCTGGATCCAAAAGGCACTTCCCTGCCCCTCCTAAAGGATCTGTGCACAACAGAAAGACAGACCAACTGTTGTCACATGAGAAACTCGGGAAGCATAAGTTCTCAAAAGAATACCCTAAATATTTGAAGATAAATAACTTGCCAAAATGAAATACATTCCGACATTTAGACATATCTGCAAGTTAATTGCTACCCACTGATGACAAAAGTAAGGAGTATTTACAAACTATGCTCTTAAATCATCAGCAATTTACAATTCTCACTATCAGTTTTATATGGTATTTTAAATATAATTCATACCACAAAAAATTTTAATTTAGATTGACCTTGGGGGCAAGGAAAGATAACAGGAAACAGTGCCCCTCTGCCCCATCAAGGAAGAAGAGGAATAACAGTTGTTGTATTGTTAAAGGCAATATTAAGAAAACCCTGCCTTTTTTGTAATTTGTCAGCATGCAGTTCGTGCTGCAAAAATGACACTGCCCTTCTCCACCTACATTGCTCAAATGTGTTCTAAGACAGAATTTTTATGTTAGAGCAGTACCGCTGCTTCTACTCTGTCCACTAATCACACCAAAATCTTTATTCAAAGACCATGTACCACACGGGTATGTTTACAGTCCTACCTATCGAAATTCCACTGGAAAGGGTGGAGCTTTCTGCCTGCCCTCGGGATGGGACATGGGGCTCCATCACGCTGTCATCCAGCAGATGCCTTGGTCCTGCGTTGGGGAATGTTGCGCTTTTAAATTCAGTCGTGTTCATTTTGTGTATGAAACTAAAAATAAACAAGGATAGAAATGGTTACATTATCTTTGATACATTTCAAAAGCTGTTGCTTTAACATCCCAAAGGATTGCAGGTAGCATGTTCTGAATACCAAAATAAATCATGGCTCAAATCATAAGCAGTTGTGCACAAAATATTTTATCTACAGGAATTGCTAGCTTTAAAACTGCACATCGCTCTCGGAGCGAAGAGAAAGTCAGAAGTACTTTAAAAATTACTTTCAATATCCTAAAGTATTTTCGTCTCACTATATCACTTACATAATTGAACTCTAGAATTTCATTCTAGCTCAAAAAAGGTTAACTTACACAAGTTAAGAGATGAATTATTGAAGTTACAATCTTGCATTTTTAAAAGATGACAAAGGAATTAATGATACAATGATTAAGATATTAACTAGAAGTACACCATATATTTAGAAAAATCCTGAAGCTGTTACTATACAATGTTGTACGAAAGACTACAAAGGAGGTCTCATCATAAAAAAAACAATAAAGCAATTATTTCAGCTTGTGTTTGAAAGAACTAAGCTGGCACTGAGTTAAGACTGTTTTGTCATTCACAAAGAGCCTATTTCGGCTACTCTTATCACCATTAACAGCTGCATTGTCCTCCTATTCACAAAACCGAGGCCATTCATGTTAAATAAAATGCTGACTTGTATCCCAGGCTGTGACATTTCCTATGTCCATGCGGTATCAGGTTCCTCGGTGAAGGGGGTGTTGGTGGCAGCAAGGCCCCTTCAGCTGCAAGATTCTTCCGTCCACTTTGCGGAGACGCACCGACTTCAGACCCTGGGAACAAGAGAGACTTTACTCCCCAGTAACTTCAGAACTGCTGCCAGGGTTACTTCTGGGAAAACCGTGACTGTCGCACAGAACTTCCTAACCTCGATTTGTAAAAGATAGCCTGTAATAACAATCACTCACATATTGATTTAAAAATCCATATACTTGAGTATTTCGCACAGAAGTAAAAATAAGCACACTTATTTTGAACAGACCCTCTAGTTAAAAGTACTTTCTAAGTCCTAAAGGCAGCTGCATTAGCTACAGTGACATTAAACAGATCCCATTGAGTCTACTCAAACTCCTATGTTCAACTACTTTCGGCATCAATCAAAAATTGTATACATTTTTGGAAGCATACTATACCATGGAAAGTTCAGATGAGGTCCCTTCTGTCCAGATGCAACAAATAATGAATATTTAATAGCTCTTCACCCCAAACAATACTAACATGCTAGTGCCACAATACACACAAGAACCTGAAAAAAAATGACTCAATTCCCTGAAAGAATTTCTTTACAGATCACCTTCAGACTTTTATTAAAAATATACAGTGTTTGTACTTCACACTTCATTATTAGTCTCAAGCAAATATCATCAATGCTCGCAACTCAAAAATAATGCATTTGACAACCTAAACTCTTCTCACATTTATTAAGCATTTACCTACTAAATCTTCTCTGGAGGCAGCAGAGTGCGGGGTGCTGGTCCCTGGTTCGATCTTTAATGAAAGTCTGCATTAAAGAAGCATCACATATTACTTTATCACGAAAGAGAAGCATAGAAAAGTAAGGTTTTGAAAAAACAGCTTTTTAAATTCCCAGTTGGAAGCTGCTTGTTTCTACAGTTGCGAGAAATACGGTGAAGTTAACACAAACCAGGCAGAACTCTCTTTAGCACAGGCTACTTCCAAACAATCAGCTTTCTTTTACTCAAGGGAAAAAACCCCTACTACTGCAACAGGGCCCAGGGTTCAAAAAATGACCTGCGAGGGCATTGTAACAGTAAAAGAGTCTCCTGCTTCAGTTCATATAGAACAGGTCAGGTTTGCAATACCACACTGAAGGAGAAGCAGACTCTTGGCTGCATCCATAATTCAAGTTTTTCTGTAACAGGCACTTTTTGATACTATTTCAAAGAGCACCACAAGTAGGGCAGACTCCCGGAGCAGAGAACTCCACGAAGATCAAACATGCCATGTCCACAAAGTTTGCAGAACTAGGATCGTTGAAATTAGCAGGGCCAGAAAAGCATCTACTTAATTTGAGGGAGAAAAAGTTTTGAAGTTTGACAGCTCCTGTCTCTCCCATCCCCAGAAACTTCAGCAATGATTCATTACAATTTAATTTTTTAATTTTTTAAAATAAAATAAAATCCTTTGGGAAGAGAACAGATGCATTCAAGCCACAATGGCTGTTCTCTTAACTTCAGCCTTTTTTCTGAAACCCTAGGGAATTAAAAAGTATAACAGTCACTTATAGTAAGAATAGTTCTTCAAAACACAGCCTTCCCCAATAAAAAAAATTCAGTTTGGAGATGTACAAAAGCCATAGTGTAAAAATTCACTTTTGAGTAACAGTCTTGTTTCTACATTATATGTGATTGTCTCCATTCTTTTCCCTGTTATGAAAATGTGGGATGAAGAGACTGTAGCTCCTTCAGTAGAGTCCTAACTAGTGAAGGCAGAAGAAGGTAGACCGTGAATTCATGAAGACAATTTGGCACAAAGAAGCAGACACTGCAGTTAAAAAAAAAACACCCCAGGTTTCTTTTCTTTTCTCCTTCAAATGTTTGACCGCAGAGCTTTAGTCTCAGTGATAAACCAGCAATACTTCAACAATCAGACTACAGAACATTTCAGCAAAATGGTAAAGCTGGATGCTTGCATACAAACATGCACAGAACAATTTACAAATCTTAAGATTGTAACACGTGAAGGGCAGCCAAGTGTCTGAGCCCTCAGTCACTGCTCTTTGACATAAACTGAAGGCTCCCAGACGGCTGTTTTTTTAATAAATCTGAGTTACGGCTACTAACTGGTAAAGTGTATTTGTTCCTCCGGCGTGTGTACCCCTCCCACCACTTGAATGTTGCTACACAAGCAACCATTCAACCCAACTGAGGTGCCAAACTTCCAGGGCAGGCAGGATGGGAATGGGTGGGGAACCTCCTCAAGCTGATCACTCAGCGAACAAAAACTTTCTTCATAGGCCACTGATTTGCTGTTGTTTTTTTCCTATCCTCAGGGCTTGTTCCTGCCTCTTGCCAGAGATTTCTATCCCCCAGTTTTGCTGGATGACAAATCACCTAATACAGTAATAATCTTCCAAATAAGGAAGACGAAACCTCTCTTTGGGGCAGTATACTTGGGGGAGGAATGGGTAAAGACACAGATGACAATATCTTGCCTCTCAAAAATCAAGGGTTTGCATTTTACTCACATTGTATAACTGAATCAAAGAGAAAAATATAAAATGACAATGAAATACATATGAAAGTCTTAAGTCATCCCAGTAAGAATGTGGGACTGGACACATAGGTGACTTCATTCTGATGGAAAACGACAAAAGCTCTCTCCAGTCATGGGTTTCATTTTGCTCACTGTTACATGTAAGCCGCAAGTACTGAGCATTCAATACCAAAAACCCCAAGAGTTCTACAGGACCAACACAACAGATCAGACAGACCTGAAAACCAGGGCTTGATGCAATCAGGCACAGAAAAGGAAGGAGATGTGCCATCCAGCACGCTGAAAACTGTCTTGAGCACAGGACCCTGCTGCAACCTTGCAACTGGTATGTTTGAGATGCATAATCTCCCGATAAAAGTGCAATCTTAAGGTGACAGGTTTTGCGTTATAAGAGTTATTCTGTAATGTATTACAGGCAGTTATAGCACTTCATACTTACTTGTAATTGTCATCTTCTACAAACTTCTGTAGTTCTTCTATGTACTGAACTGAGTTTAGATATTTTTGGACATGAGGCAACAGAGGAATATCTGGAGAACAGATGACATTCATTATCGCTGTACTGTTCATCAGTAAGCAAGCTTATTTTCCAGAAACTACTTAATCAGGATCAGATCTCTTGCCTTTATTATAGAGATGGAGGAACAAACTACAGTCCCTACTGATGCCGAAATTTTTGTCCTCCATAGCAATTCTCATGCGTTGACCTGACACACCTTGCATTCACAAAGCTGGGTTTGTACCCTCCTAGAGCTGCTCTGCTTATCAGAGCTCTCATCACGGAAAAGGGACAAGAGCATTTCTGGATCCTGGAGGGTTGTATCACTCCTTCACAGCCTATATTCTCACTATATTGAGCTTCCAATGAAGCCAAATCCTGTGTTAGTTCATATTCTACCATCACAAACACAGCCTTATGACTTCACTAGAACTTGAAGAGAGCTATGAGGGAGACCATCCTTCAAGAAACAAATACATTATCTGATCTACGGACAGAACTATAGATGTCCAAAAGACAAGCTGGACATATTTTATTACCTCCAGTAAAGTACTACTCCAAAAACAATTCTACTATCTTTAGAATTCATAGTCATAAAATTATGAAACACAAAGATGTATAAACACAAGTTTATAACATACTAGTAAAACTACTGTTAAGTACAACATATTCCACATTTTTCATCAGAAAATACGTACTGCAAAAAATGTGTGTGATGTAAGAAAAGGGCAATTCTATTTTGTCTCCTCACACTGATGCTCTGTCATAACAACAATATTAGAATAAATTTAAGACTCTTGGCCTGAGAGGGTGAGGAAGAGTGTCAATGGCATTCAAATGGGCAGGGCCTTACTTACGTGGTATTATAGAAGAAAAATAAAGCTTTTTAAGTTTTTCTCTTTAGTACTGCAATATTTACATGCTAGCTTACCATATTCACATGACTGCTGTAAATCTGAGATAATTCGGAGAATGTTGTTCATTAAATTTGTTCTTTGCTCACTTTCCAGAATGCTGCCAGTTGACGGGTAAGCAGAGTCAATATATGTCAAGTCTGACAGATAAATACCTGAATAAGATTAGAATGAAAAGTTTATTTAGTGTCTCACATTTAGCAGAAAAGACTCAAACAGTACTTTGAAGAATTTGCTGTCACTGACTAAGGTGCACGCAGGCTGACAACAGAATGGCCTCAACAGTATTTTGCATTTACCTGAGAAATCGTTTTGACAAGATCTCTGAGACCCTTCACACCTCAGAGAAAAACAGTAATAATGCCTGGACTTACAGGAAAGTGCATCACTGTGTTACCCTTGTCTGCGATTGACTTTGCACTCTCCTCAATCACTTAATCCTCAGTTTTGTCTCCTTTATCTCAGCAGTATTTGCAGCTGAGGGTATGAGCACAGCTAGGCTTCTGTGTGCAAGCTGTCCTTCTCTGTATGACAAACTGCAATGGGAGGCAGAGAGGATCCTTCCCTCCTGCATCACACCAGGACGGTACTAGCTGACTTAATCTTTAACAGTGTAATTTCCAAATCTAAAAGTAATTATGAGTACATGCACAACTAATCATCTTCTGCCATACTGCCAATTAAATATTTCCTCAACAAATAAGAAGTATACTAAACACACACTGCTGAAACACATGATCAAAATTACTAATTGTTTTAGGAAGTCCACTACTTCATTTATCCAATTCAGCAATTAAAAAAATAACAGAAGAAAAACTCAAGTTATCTGTAACTCTTTAAGCTGAATAGAAACTCAAACTCAACTTGCAGCAATACAGGAAAAGTCAGCCAGGCAAGAAGAGCACTCACTGAAACACAGTACAAGCCCAGAGATTCAGAGGAATTGCATCTCCGAAGATTCAATAGCCTTAAGGTAAGTCTCAAGTCTTCTACCCGCTTTCTTCCCCACCACCACTGCAACCTTACTCCTCTTTCAACCCCTCGATCATGCAGAGAGGAAAGTCCTTCTCCTTACAGACTAATACTGTAGATAAACCACTTCTTTTAATCTAAACTCAACTCTATTTCTTGAACTTCACCCAAAGACTAATCATTTTCTTCTCAACTAAACGAAACACATCCTGACCAACCCTGCTATTAAAAGGAATTGCCCTTCATCCCCTGCATCTCCACAATATACGCATATATAAAAATAGAAATTTAACTAATACTTGAAAGAAACTTATTTCGGTAATAAGAAATTTCTGAAATTATATTTTGCTTCACTCTCAGCCTCGTATAACCAGAATCGCAAGTTTGGCTTTACAGGTGGAAGAGCTATTAATACAACCTCACAAGAACAGCAGTTGTGTTTGTATAGCACCTCACCAGCACAGTCCTCAAGCGTGAGTTAGGAAACTCTGGGCATCACTCCAAAATCAACACATACACACACGTGTGCGCACACACACAGAATCAGATTAAAATACTTGTGGTTGAAAGGTGACATGTAAAAAAATGAGTAAGAAGATATTAAACATGACCTGATACACTATTAAGTATCTCATTTTTCTATTTTGTTAATGTAAGATTATTAAAAACCAGAAAGGATAATCGGAAACATCAGAGACATCACAATACCATCGTGACTACCCAGAATGCATTGGCTATCCTTAATCTAACTTTGCTAAGCAATGGCCAAATACACCTTAAAAATCCCAAACCTTCTCAGTCTTCCACAGAAAGTAAACCATGCTTACTCATTATAACTGAAGTCATTCACTACAAAGAGGCATCTGAAATTTTATGCATGATTTTATGAACCAATGCAAATGTAGGATTATCCTTTGGAATGACTCACCCAATTAAGCGTTGATTTTTTTCATTTAGCTAAAGCAAGAGCTCTTCTGTAGAGCTGTTCTCTAAACTTGACGCATTTCTATGAAGTCCGCAATCATTCTCTTTCAAATGTAATTGGCAAATCCTTTGTGAAGAAACCAAAAGGATCAATAAAAGCAAACTGAGTGCACTTCAGCACTAGCTGACTATTGGGAGAACTAAACCTGCATACCTCACAGGGCACAATCTCTCTGGCTTTTGCTACTTCTAACATCAGTCAGATGTTATCAAATATTCTGATACCTACCCAAACCCCTCACACACACAGTTTTAATATTTTCCACGTCTTGGAGACTTCATATGTTTAACAACTGGAACTGTTTCTTATTAAGTGAACGTCAAGAATTGAACGCGACATTCTGCTGAACATTCTTCTAGACTATAAGTGTTTCATTTTTCCTGTTGTATCCAGCCAGGCTGCCCCTTTTATTCCCAGCAACACAAATGGAGTTTTATCAGCCTGAAAGAATCTTTATTCTAACTGAAGCCTAGTACTGTAGTAACTTGAAAGCCATCTTTAGGCAGCATAGTAAAAATGTTTGATTTGTAATTGCCTGCTGAACTCTTGCACAGGCTGCTGCCATATGGTACCCTCCCTTCTGCTGGCAAACAATCTTTCCTTGTTCTGAACTTCTCAGCCTCCCTACCCCCTCCTTTTCTGGAGGGTATGGATAGGAAATCCGAAGGAGGCGTTTCTTCTGCTCTCAGTGTGTTCGCGGTGACATCATAGGTGGGCTGAACGTCTAAGGCGAGTGTGTGTGTGTTTAAAAAAACTGTCCAAAAGTGATGTATATGGAATCTGGGTCAGCTGTAGCTGGTTAGTGCACTTCTGCATGTGAAAGTAACACGCTGCAGCTTCAAACACCATTTCTTTCTCTCTTCTGGAATAAAAAGTACTGGAACATTACTTTTTTCCTTTTTTTTTTTTTTTTTCTTTCCATGATTAGTTAGCTTGGTTATCGTATGGAGAAACCCAGTTCCTCAGTCCAGCTTGGATGTAGCAGAGAAAGACAAAAGCAGTTTTCAACTCCAGCTGCAGAATAACAATCCACAGCAGAGGGTAACATAGGAAGAAAAAGCAACTTGGCCTCTGGATTTCCCATCTACCACAGAAGCAAAACAGCTGGAAGATTTTTTTCTTGGTAAGTTCTGAAGTTATTCTTACTTGCAAAAGTTTTATTTTGAACTATTTGTGAATCCTACATACAAATCCCTCAATGCGATTGTGAAGAAACAAATCTCTCTCAGCCTCAGAAAAGTTTGACCACTAAAATAATCTTGCTTCTGTGGCATTTGGTAGACTTCGGAAACTTGGAAAGAATTAAAAAGGACTCTGCATAAGGGCAGAGACTAACGCATTGCAGTTGTGAGGATGAACGGGTTCTAGTTGTTTAGCTGTAAATCTTCTGCAGATCTCGTTATATACAGTTACAGAAAATTAGTGCTCTTGGATCCTTTGCTAAGCATGTAATTTGGGTATTGTGAACGCACTCATGTGAAATTCTGATCCTACCGGAAAGCAAAAGCCAAAAATCCTATTGACTTCAGGGAAGCTGGATTTCACCCAATGCCAGAGCACAGACCTAGCATTACTAGAACAAGAAAATGGATCCCTCAATAAAACCACTGTACAAAGTCCCAAGCAAATCAATGCACATCTGTAAGCAGCCATCATTGTATGTACTTTCAGCTGAATTTTTTATTTGTGGTACTTCTGAGCGGGAGCAGCAGCCTGACATGTAGAGCCAGCTAAGAAACCAGCCATACACTGATGCAGAATACAATGGAGTTTGTAGCACAAACAATTGTACAGCTGAAAATCCAAAGAGATTGCTGCAGCAGGCATTGATTCCTCCCTGTACCCGTCTGGGGAACAGTGGAGAAGTTAACTGTACCTCCACTGAGCAGCAGTGCGCTTCTTAATAAAGGCTCATTTCATGAATGTGAAATGCAACCTAAAAGGCAATGCTACGTTAAGTGGAAAATAACATGTTTTGTTACAGTTGTTCTTTGGGGGGAGGGAAGGGGAAGGATGCAGTTGTAAACCAAGGATTAAAACAAGAAAGCTGTTTACAAACAGAAGAGGAAAGTATAGATAAAAACCAAAAAAGAATTGCTAATACATATTTTTCTACTTTTTGCCTTTCTTCATGCTGACTTAGAAATTAAAATACAGTAAATAATCCAGAACAATGAAAAATAATTTATGTATTTGTGTTAATGAACTCTCACAAACATCTGACACATGAGAGAATGAAGGGGGTGACGCTGAAACATGAGACAAAGCATCACAAACCCCAAACTTAATTAAGGTTTAGTAGCTATGGGAGGGGAAAAAAGTCTGAGGCCGCCTTTACAAAAAAGAAAGATGGATCCTTTCCAAGTTCTTGAGCCATTTTTTCTTACCATCCTTTTGTGCTTCTCTACATATTAAAGAAAACAATCTAAACAACAACCCCCATTTGAAGCCTACATTGTGCGCTTTGGACACCAATCTCCATTCATTCATGATTAGTCAAGCTTTTGATCTACTCCATTAGAACAATTCTGAAATCTTTCACAAATCAGAACAGCTGAGTCAATAATTTTAAAGCAATAAACTGGCCATGTGCAAAGTTTTAACTCTCTCTTTTGCTGCCTTCCAATTTCACAGTTAACATTTTGAAATGCTTATTTTAAACAAATAATGGACTACTAATCTTGTGGTGGTGCCCCAAGAAGGATCTGAGGTACGATGGAAAAATATACCATTTAAAAAGTTACAGAAATTCCCTCTGAAGAGTGGAAATTCTGAATCTTTAAACTTCTGCCAGTACATACATTGCTTTATCAGATTTGCATTATTTTACTGGGCTTAGTTTGTGGTTTGTAACATGCTCTATTGGTCTGGTCCTTAAAATCTCTACACCAATGAATGAAACAAAGCTTCCCCTAGCCAACATTGCTAGATGCTTCATGTCTTCAGTAGCTCTTTCACAAAGAATTCTGGAGCCCTTAAACAACATTTCCAAACAAAAAATTCCCCCTCCACACCACCTGCCTGGTAAAACGGTGCAAACACACACAATGGCAAACAAATGTAAAGGAACCCTCACAAAAAAAAAAAAAAAATCACAAAAAAAATCTGGAAGTGTATGATACTTCACTGTGTTTGCAGAATATCCAGTATGACAAGATTTACAAATCTCTTCTGCGGAGAATTTCTAAGAATCCATCAGTTTTAGGAGTGCCACATTTTCAATGATTATTTCAAAAGCCCCTGAAGATTTTTAGACTGCCTTTTAGAGAAGGAATCAGGTTCCCATTAATCTCGGAGAAGTAGGATCCTGTGACTCGATATATCATGTATCAGACTAACAAAACCCAAGAACATATTATTCCTGAATCCTGGTCAATATAACTGAAAGTCATCCTGTTATTTCAGCAAAGGCAGAAGAACTCAGCAGAAAAGTAGTTGTTCACATAGAAGACAGTAACTTACAGAAGTACACAGATGCAACAAAAACCCACATAAACGCTTCTCCTATAATAAGACTGCCTTCCTCCCAGCAGTATTACTTCTGATGTTATTGACCCAGTTTTAAGCTACAACAACACACAGACTATACATATTCTGTGTAAAGACAGGGGAATACAGTTGGGTTTAGTGATTTTTAGCTGCTTCAACAAAGCTGAACAGAAAACAGAGCATGCGCAGCATCAATATCAGAGCTTTCAGATTAACTGGTACCACATGTTGAGGACATTTATTCTCAGTATTATCATCTACTCTCTCTAAAAATTCTGTTTCTCTTCTTGGTTTATGTGTTTATAAATGAAAGTTTATATAAAGAGGACACCGTGGTAATGATCACATTCTTTCAATAAATATTCTGAATAAAGATATGTACTGATACCATGCTTTCCATACAAAGGGAATCCTGTATGCGCTTACCTGCAACACTTCCCTTACATTCAGTATTGGCAACCTACGCTGCCCAGGGAGAAACCATTTTCATCACTGCTGAAAGAACAGATTCTACCTTGTGTTGTGTATCTCCAAATTCTACATCCTGCTGAACGTGAGAGTCACAGCAGGACAGCAAAGAACAAATAGCCTGCTGTATAGAAAGTTAAAAAATGCCAAATATATGCTAGCTTCCACACTTCCTCATCCCTGCAACTCCAATATTTGCAACTGACACAATATTTTGGGGCAGTAACACAGTCCATGTCACAGTAATTTCTCAGTGAAAGTTAAAAATAGTAGTTACTGGTTTATTTTGCTCCTTTAAACCGGAATTTCGTTCCTTTAAACATTTCTAAAAATAATAAATCAAAGCCTATTTTGGAAATAAGTTTTTTTTTCACATGGGTATTAGACTGGAAAAGAAAGAAAACAGAAGAAAAGGAGGGGCATTAAATGCAAAATGGTATTGCAGCCCTACCCACAGCTCTGTATGTTTCTAACACGATGACAATGAAGTTTGTGTTGCTATGAATTACTGCACGTTTTCTCCTGCAGAAGCAATAAAAGATCAGCACGCCAGAACAATGCCACTTCTACAGAAACCTGAGACCCAGACCTGGGTGACACAAACATGACAGAACCAACAGAAGCAACAGTCTACTTCAATTTAAAAAACACAACAGTTTTCAGAGAGTTAAAAGGTGTATTTTAAAGCAATACTATCGGTCATCCCCATCTCACTTACTTTCGAAGGTCTGCTTTTGGTTATTTCGGCAGCTCCACTCACCACAAGCAACTCCAGACTCACAAGAAGGGTCTGAGATTGGTTCTGTCTAAACTAATCCCTGAGCTTCAATGGCCTTACATCGTAACAGTGACAACACTACCTAAACACCCAAACTTGGGTATCCGTAACATAATGCATCTGATTAAAAACCCTAAAACAATTTCCCAACTGTAATATTTGTCACTTCTAGGCCTTAGATATTAGGCTATCACTCTGTGATATTTTGGATAAACAGTTTGTATTTTTTTAAGCTGCCTGCCCAGAACACCAGGAAATTTCTGAAACAGTATTTTCATTTCCTTCTAAGCTGACTGAAACTCCAGGTAAATATCCTACTCAGAACCTATTCTTGTAGAACAAGTTAGGCACTAAGCTGCTCAAACACGCCAAGCAACAGCGCAAGATGTTTAATTTGTTCAACATCAAAATTTCCATGGAAGCACGTACATTCCCTACCATGCAGATTCTCTGAAGGAACTCAGCCCTGCTTATGTGAATTTCCCAGTTTAAGACAAGACACCTGAATTATTTCAAAGTCCTATAGCAAAACCTTATGCAGCTGTTGCATTTGGTTATGCTGCATCAGACCATTTAATTAATTTCATGGTCCCACAGCACGTGGACACAAGACTTTAACACAGAAGCACAGAAATTCAAAATGAACACATTTAATATTAAAAGAAATGTGGGAAGAGGACTGCAGTGGAACACACGGTCAGAAAGAGGGCTGTGCTGCAAAATGTTTGGGTTTGAAAGATTCATTTAAGTTTTAATGTATTTCAGGAGAAAAATGTGCTGCTGGGGGGAAAGCCTCCAGCCATTCATTATTTAAGTAACTGTACAGGGTCTTTAAAAACTACCGAGAACTAAAGTCTTATTCACCGTTTTGGACTGTGTAGTAGCTATCGCACACTACGAAAAGAGTAAAATATTCATCCTTAACCATATGTCATGAAGCCACTTGCCCTGCAACTGCAAACATGGAACATAACAGTATCAATACAGAATTTAGGAGACATGAAGAGTTTTCAAACTTCAGACAATTAGTTCAGCTCATCTTTGTCGAGTCAGAAATCACAAATAAACCCATTTCCCATGTGTATACCATGATTCATGTGAAAAAAATCAACCTAATGAACTTCCTACACTCAGCACTGTTTAAGTGATCAATATTTTAAATGTCTGAAATTAGCAAAGAAAAACACACAATTAGCTCTGGAGAAAAGTGATGCTTTTTCCTACCTTTTTTTTTTTTTAAAAAAAACCCGGAAATTACACTTTGAGCAGAGAAATACTAACAGAACTTTTAACCAAGTTCTGTTTTTGAAAAAAATATTTACTAGTAGACACCAAAATACTTAATACATACTAACAGTAAACCACATGGAAATAAATTTTAAAATATTAACTTTACAAAGCTTTTATGTATTCCATTTATTTATGTTGGGTAAGAAATTATTTTCAGCATTTGTTGAACGCGAGCAACACAACTGTCAGCCAAACAAAAAGTGGTTTTTGCGGCAGCAGCGGAACATTCGATCAATGTCCCTGGATATAATTCCTGACCGTACGTACAGCATGGTTTGAAGCTTGTAACCACTGCTCTTAGTGAAAGCCAAAAAATAAAGGGTTGATATGTTTACTGTGAGGCTGAGCAGACATCGTCTGCAGCAGTAATATTAAAGCCATTAACAGAAAGTAACCTGACACAAAGATCACCTTATCATTTGTAAATGGGAGTGGGAACGTAAAGGGAGCAGCACTGGTCTGCTTCTCCTTCAGGGAGACCCTTCAGGATTGCCAAATGCACTTTGCAGGAACAGCACAAAAATGATTAACTTTCTCCAGTTTTACTTCATTTCTGTTTGTAATACACCAAGGCCACCGGACAAGGCCTCGCACAGCCACTAATCACAGTCTGGAGAGGAACGCCAGATCAACAGCCAAGATAAGAGTCAAGAGCGATTTGCCTGACAAAGCAAATTAACCATGAAAAATGAGAGGTTTTCCACCTGATTTAAGTGCTACCTTTGTTAATCACCTCAAATATTGAAAAAACAAAGTTAAAACCCCCAGGTCTCTAAGAAATTCTTGGATCTCTATTGCTGCCTTTTAATCCTTTCCACAAAGTTACAAGAAATATATTATTTTCTTGAAGAGGCGAACAAAACACTTCAGTACAGTATTTATATCGATAACACATCCGGTACTTCAGGATTATTTGAAGAAAGATGTTCTCAAAGTAGTGTGATGACCATTTAAATGTTCACCTCAAAAGGCAACTAAGTAGGAACAACCAGTGCAGGAGAAACTGCATTACGGGCTTTCCTTACAAATTTAAAGTTACTTGAATACGTAATTTTCAATGTTTAAGGCAATGTTACGCTAATCTCCTGCCTGACACCAATGCCCAAAGCCAGTGTTTGATACACCTGTACTTTCCAAGTCTGTTGTATCTGTGTATATATGAATAGGTACGTGTATAGCATTTAACAAGTCATACATGTAACAAAACTAAAAGAGGACCAGAAAGGCTTAAATAATCCACATTCCAATATCTAAATGAAGTTTCAAAAATCCTATCAGTCATCACTGTTCCCCTATTCCCGCTCCATGCAGATATTCTGGAAGCACTCTGCATGTTCTATATGCTTGTATGTTTAACTACAGTGAGTACACACCTAAGGAGGCAGATTTATTATGAAAGCATAAAACTTTCTCTGCAGAACATTGTTTCTGAAAGTTTACCCATTAAAAAAACTTCTTTATTAAATCCAAACTCCAAATTTTAGGGTTTGCTGGTCAAAATGGAAAGCTGTTCTTTGAAACTAATTCCAAGTAACAGATTCCAAAGACTTGTCTGCATACAGGTGAACATGGCAAACCCACTGATGTGTTTAGGCAGTTTAAACAATAGTTATGGCTCCGATTGAATTATTTTATCTTTTATCTGTTCAATACTGTCTTCTAGCAGTCATCCTACTTGCTTCAAAATGAAGATATTTAAATGGACTTTGGGTGTGCTCCTGTTTCTGCTTCTGTCTATCGGGCGCTGTACAGAACAATCTACACCCAGTAAAACATCCCAGCGGAGGCACCCTCGCTCAACAGATGGTGGAGAGGAAGGGAAGAAATGTGGTTACACATTCTTGGTCCCAGAACAGAAGATCACAGGGCCAATTTGTGTGAATACTAATGGACCAAGTACTGGCAACAGAAAGGACGAAGTCACACGAATGGACATCGAGAACTTGAAGGATGTGCTGTCCAAGCAAAAGCGAGAGATTGACATTTTGCAGCTGGTGGTGGATGTGGATGGAAACATTGTGAATGAAGTGAAATTACTGAGGAAAGAAAGTCGTAATATGAACTCTCGGGTCACCCAGCTCTATATGCAGCTCTTGCATGAGATAATTCGAAAGCGTGATAACTCACTTGAGCTTTCCCAACTGGAAAACAAAGTCCTTAACGTTACAACAGAAATGTTGAAGATGGCAACAAAATACAAGGAGCTTGAAGTAAAATATGCAGCACTAACAGATCTTGTAAATAACCAGTCTGTGACTATCTCGCTGCTGGAAGAGCAGTGCTTGAGAATCTTCTCACGACAGGACCCCCATGGGTCTCCCCCTCTTGTTCAAGTTGTGCCACAGCACATTCCAAACAGCCAGCCATATGCTCCTGTTCTTCTGGGAGGCAACGAGATACAGCGAGACCCAGGTTATCCCAGAGACAGAGATGTAAGGCCACCACCCGATCCAGCTACTTCTCCTACAAAGAGTCCTTTCAGAGTACCACCACTGGCTTTAATTAATGAGGGTGAGTTACCTATCGCTATTTACCTAACTTGAGATTTCTCCATTTCAGAGGGAAACTGTCTAGGCTATAGAAACAGAACTAAGAATTTAAAGTATCTGGTACAGCCTGCCCTTTCTCCTGCTTCTGATCTCCCTTTCCCCCAAGGATAGCTTTAGTTTGCCAAACAGCCTAATGCATAAGCTAGAGCTGCATAAGGCAAATTTGTTGAAATAGCTGATACTCAGAAATTCAATCTGAAGAATTTACACCTTTGAGTCACAAAGTATTGGGGTTTCTGTCTCCATCTGGGTTTCAGTTATGGAAAGGAAAACTCAATATTACCATATACTATCTAGTGTTTAGCCCTGTTTTTCTGAAGATGCCTGCTGGCTACATGCAACAGTAACCGGCAAGGGTGAATAAGAGAAGCTAATTAATCTTAAATAAACAAAGTAATTTTAAGTAGTTGTCCTTTATACTTAACTCATACACATTTTCCAGAAGTTAATCATCCACTAGAAGAATTGTACTCATTCTGTTCTGAGCTGCTTTAAAACAAACATCTAAATCCACAAACAGCGGTGCATCCAGTCTCTAACAGTCTGGTTGAAATAGTCAAGCGAGTCAGATAAGTTTGAAGGTATAATTGAATCAAGGCTGGATCCAATTAGATGCACTCAGCTTTGAAAATTTAAAATTGGAAACTACACCCAAGTAGGGGATGGCAAGGTAAACGAATACCATAAGCATTATGAAAATACATTCAGGAGACTATCACATCTTCACGTGTTACATTCTTCGGGTCATTAGACAATTTCATTTATCACTAGAAACAAAAGCAGTGACAAGAAAATTAACCAGCTCCGAGCTTCCCTGAATTCTATCATTATTCTCACTTTACTAACATTTTGACACAACTGTGATGAAAAAAAATTAAAAGTTTTCTCAGGTATCTATTCAAGCACTTGCTCTTGGCCTCTGTCAGCTTGCACAGCAAAGGGTTTGCTGTTCAGTTTTTTGGCTTTCAAATTGCCATTAGTCACAGCTGGAAGTTCAGCTTGGCTTCTAAGACGAAAACAAACACTTATTTGTGACTGTTCTGCAGCATTACAACCAACCAAATGCTGATGTAAAGAACAACTATTTTTATTCAGGTTCTGCAGAAAATTCAGGCACGGGTCCAACTAAAATGCCAGATGTCATGAGAATTTAAGTTGCACATTGTGATATAAAGAAAACATCTAATACAAAAGTATTACTTGAATGTTTGGTCAGACAGCAGAAGTCTAATTCCATAAAACAGTGACTTCCTGGTTTTCACTAACCCTTCACTCCTAAAAGTTAAAAGTTTTAATCCATTTTTGCAAGGGAACAAAAATCCCAGGGAACTTATTTTAATAGTATTCAACTTCCTTTACTTACTATTAGGATCTTGAGCTTTAAGTTCAATTGTTTCTTGCTATGCCTTCAGAAATGAGGGTTGAGAACTGCTACAGCTTGTAGAGCACCCATCATTAAACCACAAAGTTCTAAATTGCAGCACAATGTCCAGTTATTATCTGAGTTTTCAAATAAGGCTAAGCATATCTAACGGTGCAAAGAACCAAGAGCGTCCATGTCACAGAAGAATGAGCTTTCTGGTTTAAAGACCGTGACTATTTATAATGTATAAAGCTGTCAGAAAAAGACCAATGAAAACCAAACAACCCCATTCAGAAACAGACCTGTTGACAACTTGGTTATGGCAGAATAAACTGGACAAACAATTAGGAGCTTTCTCCCACTGTGACTGATGAAGTTTTACCTAACAAATACTTGCAGGCAGCAGAAGTCAACATGCATCCTAATATTGTGGGTGGAGAGTAATACTCCAAACATATGGGGAACAGAAGGATGGGATTTTATTTTCTGAAGAGTATTTTGGTTAATTTGCATTAAATTGCTCTAAAAATTGAGGAAGAATAATGTTCCTGGAAACCACAGCTTTCATTATTACCTTAATTCCTGGAAAAAACACCAGTGTCCCCAGATTTTGCTGCCATTAACACTGCAAAAGGTAACTTCAAGTAGAAAGAGTATTTGAAATTTACACACACAAACCCCATGCTGCTGCTGCTGTCTCTCAGCCAGCAATGTAACCTTTTTTTTTTTTTTTTTTTTTTTTAAATATATCATAGAATCATAGAATAGCTTGGGTAGGAAGGGACCTTAAAGATCATCTAGCTCCAACCCGCTACCATGGGCAGGCACATCCCACTACACCAGGCTGCCCAAGGCCTATCCAACCTGACCTTGAACACCTCCAGGGATGGGGCATCCAAAACTTCCCTTGGCAACCTGTTCCAGTGCCTCACCACTCTCATGGTGAAGAAATTCTTCCTAACATCCAGTCTAAATCTGCCCCTATCCAGTTTATACTCGTTCCCCCTCGTCCAGAGACCCCAATCACACAAGCAGTGTGGAGAACCTCCCAGTTTCACAAGTCTCAGCATTCGCACTGAACAAGAAATAGATCCGTTTTGCTATTGTGAACTTAAAATAATTCCATACAAAGAATTTACTTCTTGAAAATGATTCAGTGTTGTATACCAAAAGTTATGGAGTTTGTGGGATTTCTTTAAACTAAGGGGAGAAGTTTGCTACACCCTTACTACAACATTAATTTATGATTAGTGCATAGAAACATCCGAGTATCAAAAAGCAGACAGTTTGCATCCTGTGGCCTTAATGCCAGATAAATTCCATGAGTGATCAAAGTGCAGTATATAAACAGAGCAGTACAACTCTGTCTGCCTTCAATTCTACTTAAAATCACTCCCAAAATTTGCTTGTGTCTTTCATGGAAAAAAAGGAGCCCTTGATTCCTCCTCCAGCAGAAATTTTGTGCAACAATACACTGCAGATACAACTGGACTATTCTTAATATTCACTCAATATTACAAAAATACTACTTGCCTATTTAACCTTTTTCTATTACAATAATTGCTTTACAAGACTACTTCTAGAACAAGCTCCCTGCTCTGTTATAAAGTGCCCAAATTTACTTTAAATGGTTCAAGGAAGGGGCAGGACACCCAACTTAGCCCAGGAAATTATCAACCCACTGGACAAACTGCCAACATGCACAACCCATGGGGAGATTTTAATTGTGAACAAGAGAAAAAGCGCTCACGTTCCAAAGCGACAGTATTCCTTTCCTAAGCTACCACCGCACGCACTGCAAGAAGGACACAACATCCCCACACGCCTACAGTACAGCATGTGGCAGTACTTACAGCAACAGCTTGGTGTCTGCAACATTCTGGGTAGCACTGTCACAGCCAGAACCTCCAACCAGTCACATTCATTAGATACGAATGATTTCTGCACTCTAATTAATATGGAATGCTTCATAGATGTCTTGCTAATTGCATACCTACGCAAGTGGCAACTATAAAACCTATAAAAAGTGCAACTTTCAATTTTCTTGTCACGCAACCTTAACCTCTAAAGATGATCACTTTCACTTGACATCTATTTTTGATTAAAGAATAACCTCAACAACTATCTTCTATGCTGCTTTGCACATCAGCTTCTTCCATGACTGATGACTTTTCTCTGAACTTCCAAGCAGATTTGAAAAAGTCTTCTAAAAGGAAAGGAAAGCTGTAGGTAATTTATTTTCACATCTACTGAGTACGAGTTTTTGGATACATTTAGGGCATTCAGCACTAACTAGCCCTCAGAACATGTGCTGCTTTTCATTAGTAAATAGCCAATCTACTAAATTACAGCAGCACTGTCAACAGCAAGAGCCTTTTTGTAGAATCACAGCCCTGAAAACAAGTACATGAGCCCTTTCAGCCGCTCAAAAGTCCTTCTCCAGTGCTTGCACATTTTCCTCATCACTGTCCATTCACATGCTTTATGCCAGGATGACACATGAAACTTAAAAAGACTCCTACCCATAGCTACCAGGCAGTCCTAGAACTGGGTTCATAAAGTTCATAAAGACAAAAAGTCACACAGTACAAGAATACTCTTTCACTCAATTCCAAATTGGTAGACTTGAACAGGAAGCATTTCTTACAGTGGCTTTCAAACTACGTATTTGTGTACATGTGCGTCTGAGTGGCTTGGTTTGGTTTTGTTTTACCTTTCCACCAGTTTCAAATGCATGCACCAGGATGCTTTTACCTTTTGTAAAAGTGGTACAGGAGAAAATAGAAATGAAAATCATAATGCACTTCCGGCATATCAAGACTCAGAGTACAAATCTTTGACACAGTAGAGTTAAAAATTGGGTGTTGGTAACCAAAGTATATTACATGTTTAGCAAAATGAAGGTTCTGTTTATTTATATACACACAATTTAACTAAGACAGTAACTTTTCACACTGTTTTTCCATGGCAGTTCTACCGTAATTGAAATACTGACTTTCCATTACCATTACATACTATTCCTGAACAATGTGCACTCCACAGCCAAGCCTGAATGATCACAGTATTTCTGTTCAAACAGGTCCATTCAAAGACTGCCAACAAGCCAAGGACTCTGGGCATTCCAACAGCGGGATTTATATGATCAAACCTGAAAACAGTAATGAGCCAATGCAACTGTGGTGTGAAAACAGCCTGGACCCTGGAGGCTGGGCAGTTGTTCAGAAGAGGACAGATGGATCTGTCAACTTTTTCAGGAACTGGGACAGTTACAAGGTAAATTCTGGAATGCAGAAAACCAGCTGCTTCATTTCAGTATGGCAGTGACGTTAACTATAGCAATCAAGACAGTGCAAGTATTTTCAATGCAATTCTTCACTGCAAATGGTTGTACTGAATGTATCTGGAAACAGCTGCTGGTTAGAGGCTGAAATTAACTTTACAAACAAAAATAAGTGAAAGGAATGGCCAAGGCTCAGAGGCGAACATATTCCAGTGGCGATGTCCTATTGCACTCAATGAATTACTTAACTTAGAATGAACTCTCTCATTGTCTGAAGCAGCCTGGACTGGTAAAGCACAACACAACAACGGGGGACACGCATTATCCTAGACAGTGACAGGGAAGTCATGTATTAGAAAGACCTAATTAAAAATACAATTTCTATTAACACACTGAGAACTGCAGTAAGAACTTGACAAGCTTGATCTTCTCCCTTACAAATAAGCAAAGCTCAGCCACTGGAATTATTAATTTAAGCACAAAACAGATTTGTGTGATCTCAACTTCAAAACATTCCTAATAATAAAGGTATAAATTATTTCCTTTAATTCAGGTTAGAAATCTGAAGATGTAGGGCTGGTGAAGGAAAACGCATTCTTATGTATTACTGTGATATTATGCATTAGCAGGCAGAGTACGTAGAGCGACAAACATGCTGTTTTGGAGCAATTACATGCTAGACAGGAAATGTGAAAATCCATTGAGTTTTTTTAAATATTAATCACATGCTGACTTCACACACCTAGGATGCAGCTTTTCCCTACAAAGCTGCACTTCAAATGGATCTACAGTTGCCACGTGCATTGTACCTGGAAATAACTGAGTAACATTAAGTCGATTAGCAATCTAAAAGTAATGCCATACAAAGGAAGTGACAAAAGATTATGACGAGGATTTGAACTTTTTGCATTCTTGGATTTTAATCATCCCTTAGCAACCATTATTCAAAGTCCTTACTTGTCAGTAAAGATCTGGAGTTTTTTAAATATGTTATAAGGTCGTTATGGAGTGTCTTACATACTTACCATTAGTGTTTAATAATGACTCCATCTCAGGCAAGCCTTTGCCTCAAGAGGTTTCTCATTAAATGGCATGGCTGAAGAGAGTGTTCTTATTGCCTAACTCTAAGCACCTGGAGAAGCCTCCGTGTCATTGGTTTTAAACTAAAGGCTGCACCACTGACAAGAGAAATGCCTCCCATGCCCACACTTCTGCTTCTTTCCCCATCTTCGTGTGGCTGCACAGCTAAAATGCCGACACAAGGGAAGTGCTGCAAATGTGGCCGTGGGCCAGGGGAAGAGCACCACTACCATTTTTGGCAGCAGTGCGATGCTACACCAACTTAAACCACTTGTGAAACTGCAGCCTGAGTTAGGAGCCTGCACTCTTTATCTACAGGATGGAGGCTTCCCCCGAACATGATGGAAAGCAGGAAATCAGCGGCAGATCTTACAGAACTAACAGCCTGAGATGGAGGGCAGGGAGACCTCAGAGGCTAGGAATTGTAACAGATAGCTCTAGTGTGTGAGGTACCTCCCCTAGCTGCAACACCAAACATCAACAACACTGGTTTACTCAGGGACAGGACACAGCACACATGAAATGTCACTTCACAGGTACCATGCTGGTACTCTGTGACTGGAAAGAGGTCAAATAAATCTAGTAAAAAGCATAGATGAATTATGTGATTAAATTTACAGTAAAAAAACAACGCTAGATGCATTAAGAAGGCTACAACAAAGTAATTTACCTTGAACACTAAGACTGCTGAACCATAAATACCTTTTCCAATATGGAAACACACTCCCTTACATGCCATTATTCACACATTCTCTCAGATGCCCTCAGCTTAGTCAAAAAATACCTTCTTTATTTCCCTGTTCTCTCTCCCTTTGCCATAGTAAGACAAGGAGATCACAGAAAACAGCCATCTTTACTGATTACGGTAATACCCCACACAGCTCGCAGTCCAGTTGAGCAAATGGCCAAGTGCAGTGAAATAAAGCATTTAAATGCGTGTGCTGAGCTATCACTCAGAAGCCTAAAGCCTTTTGGTACACAAGTTCTACTGGTTCATAATATTCCTGCTGATTAAAACTTTGACCAAGAAGTAGAAAGCTAACATCACCTTCTGATCCTCTTCTGTACAGAAAGGCTTTGGAAACATCGATGGAGAGTACTGGCTGGGACTAGAAAATATTTACATGCTCACCAATCAGGATAATTACAGACTATTGATTGAGTTGGAGGACTGGAGCAATAAGAAAGTCTATGCAGAGTACAGCAGTTTCCGTCTGGAGCCCGAAAGCGAATTCTACAGGCTACGCCTAGGAACATACCAAGGAAACGCAGGCGATTCCATGATATGGCATAATGGAAAGCAATTCACAACACTGGACAGAGACAGGGATATGTATTCAGGTAAGGAAACCAGTATGCATGTGACAAGTGAATACAGCAGATTCCAATACTGATATCACCTTTAAAAAAAGAAAGCAATACAAAAAAGTATGTAAATTCTTATGAAAGAGGCTTCAAAGCGATAATGATAAAAATCCTGCTGACAGGCCCATGTGAGCAAGCTTTCTATTTAGCTCAATGACATCCTTATTGCTTGCATGTGACTGCAGTCAGAATACATTAGCAAGTGAGTAGATGAGATCCTAGGAAGAAATGTTTTCCTGTGAGGATGGGGAGGCCCTGGCCCAGGTTTCCCAGAGCAGCGGTGGCTGCCCCATCCCTGGAGGGGTTCAAGGCCAGGTTGGATGGGGCTTGGAGCCCCTGATCCAGTGGGAGGTGCCCCTGCTCATGGCAGGCGGTGGGATTGGATGGGCTATAAGGTCCCTTCCAACCCAAACCATTCTGTGATTCCATAAGTAGTGCTGTGGCCACAAAACAGTAATCACCATGACCTAAAGCCTCTGAACAACGTGAAAGGAATTGCAGTTGTGCACAGGCTTAGTGATCTACCAGGGCTTGAGAAAGGGGCAGATCACCGTTTCATTCTCCTTAAAGGACTCTTCATTTCCATGCTCTTCCTCCAGCTTTCCCCTTAAAGCCTCAGCAGTAAAAACGCTGAGGAGTGCAATACTTCAACTGCTTTTCTCAGCTGTCAATAGCCATAAAGCTGGACAGATCTTGCAAACTCATCCAAGCCTGTAACAGCAAATACATAAGTTACAAGCAAGTCTTTGTGGAACTGTGCCCTGAATGCTGCTTGGGACTGTATCAACTCACACTGCTTCCACTGAACTATTTCTAAACACTACATAATCAGAGTTCCTTGAACATTAGCTCACAGACACGCACCGCTGGTAGTCTGGGAAGAACTGAGCTCCTGGGTTTTCAGCCATCACATTAAATACCACGTTAATGATCATCCCTCCGGGCAACAGCTGCTGCTAAAACAGAATTTATCATTTCAGCCAAAGCAGCACTTGATTATGACCACAACAGGCTATGGAGTCCTTCAAAGTTCCCTCTAAAACTAAGCCAGACCATGGAAGCGTTTGCTCCCCACCAATTCTCTTTAAAGCTTAGGTTCACCCATTTCTCTCTCTTCTGCAGGAAACTGTGCTCATTTTCACAAAGGTGGCTGGTGGTACAACGCTTGTGCCCACTCCAACCTCAACGGGGTGTGGTACCGGGGAGGCCACTACCGCAGCAAGTACCAGGACGGGATATTCTGGGCTGAGTACCGGGGAGGCTCCTACTCCTTGAAATCAGTTCAAATGATGATCAGACCTATAGACTGAGGAGCGACTCCCACAGTGCTCAAGTGGTCACGTATTCAACTTCTCAGCACTTGAGTTGCAGAAAAATAAAATATTACTTTTTAATCATTATTTTGCACAATCTGCCCCTGCAAAAAGCAGGTCTACAGTTTTCCTGTCCCCCTTTTTTCCCCTGTTGTGTTCCCTCCTCCTTTTTTTTTTTTTAGAAATTTTTTCTACTGTGACAGACGGTGTTTTTTAAACACACATTCACAAAAGCAGATGTTTGTGCTTGCAAAGCATATTTATCTTTGTTCAAGTCCAACATACTTAATGTAAACAGTCATTAAAGCTGGTAAAAAATTCCAGATGTATGACAAGATATAAGCTTTTTCACTTAAAAAGCTTATGCTTTTTCAGGTTAGCTCAATCCTTAAATGTAAATATGTGAAATTACATTGTCTTGCCTTAATGTGAAAATGGATTAGTTATTTAACAATTTATTTAAAAATGTCGGTATTGCTTTCAATGAAAATCTAACTTCACATTACTGTTTAAGATTTACTCCATGAAGTTACACAAAAAACTGAAGACCTTCTAAGCTTTGCCAGCAGAGAGAGTTTTGCAACAAATAATTATTTCAAAATGAAGCAGTGAATTAAACAACACACAAAGTTTCTTACTGCTTCATAAAATTCCGTAAGATCTGCATAACCTACCTTCTGTAAAACACTTAGGCAAAAATGTTCCTAATCTAAGAAAAATAATTGTACGAAATAATGGATAAGCTTAAGACAACCAAATTGCTTAGGATTTTTTTTTTTTTTTTTTACCTTGAACCTCCATACTCAAACATCCTAACTAAATAAAAATACCTCTTGATACTTGGAACTTAAATAGCAAAATGAAAAGCCCCGATATTAAAATCCTGACCTGACACTTGGAGATGCCTGCCCTGCTCCAGCTAGGAGCAGTGAGGTCGGATCAAGCGCTCACACATGCTAACTTAGAGAAGGACCAAGCCTTCGAATGCTGGAAGTTTTCCTCCAACACAGCTTTCTGCTGGCAGAGTGAAACACAGATTAGATATGTGCTCTGAGTGTTTTCTCCCTGCCACCGCAAACTTGGGATTGCTCTTATAACATAGAAGTTTCCCTTCCCCTTCACGTATTCAACTTCTGATACTGTCTATATCAAATTTCCTACTTCCCAATATCATATTTCCATTGGAATTTATATGCAATTTAAGAAATTAATTAGAAAGTACTTTCCCAACCTTTAACAGAAGCCATACAACATTCTGCATCAAAACTAGACAATTCCAACAGTTGCAAACAACAAAATATTTGCTTTAGGTACCACAGCCTCTGACACTGAAGCATTTTCCCAGCATGTAAAATTATTTACAACTGTACTTAGCCCCACAGCTTACCTAATTTAACTTGATATTACACAAAACCTAAATATGCTGTTCTGAACTGTAACCAAGAGATTTGTTTGGCACCTCCATATATGCCTTCAGGATATTAAGGAACTTTGCCCCTGTTAATATACTCCTCCCCCAATAGCTAGAATAATCATCTAGTATTATTCCTACGTTAAATTAGTTGGTACCAATTGCTGTGCAAAACCTTTTTTGTAATTCAGAGGAGAGAAAATAGCATTCTGCTTTCAAAACATTCTCTAGAGAAGATAAAGCTTCATTGATAATATCTGGCTGCAAGGGCTATAATTAATTCTTTGGTCAGAGATCAAAGTCAACAAGTTTCAACAATATTTAATTGCGGTTGGTGGGGGTGGGTGAAGAGGTGGGGAATCATACCCAGCATATTCCATTACTCATTTCCAAGAATTTTAACCAACAAAATAGTTACGATCACAATTCTGAAATTGTTCTTCATATAAAGAATACTTGTTTGTTACAATTATCATACAGACCTCATTGATTGAGTGTTCTATAAAATGATTTTTAATTGTAAATGCTTCACTTTCAGACTATGTGTAGTCTATCCTTTTTTTCTATGGCAGCTGGATAGAAAAGCAGTTCAGGTAAATTTGAAAGCTGAAAATGTCCTCCAAAACATTCTTTTAACGAACACTTCTGACAGCTTTGGTTCATTCAAGCTGGAAGATATTTTACCACAAGAATCTCTGGCTTGCTACAAGACCAGTGTTTGTTTATTCAGTGCAGCCAGTGAAATGTGTATTTTGCAGAACCCTCTAAGTAAAATTAGCTTGCACTCAGCCTTTAAATTAGATCTTACATATTGGACATCTAGAAAGTAAGTCTTCCCCAATTTAAAGCTGCAGGAGGATCTTAACTAAACATTACAAAATGTACTCAGAAAGCTCTGGCTGTATAAATGCTGTGCTCTGAAAGGACAAACTTCAAATTAAAGTTGCCGATTTAAGACTATGGGGAGGGAAAGCTCAGCTTGTAACTATCAGTTCTCAGCGTTTGAGTTGAATTTTCTAAGCAGGGTAAAAGAGGTTGTAGCATCCCTCGAGCTCACTGCACTGGATGTTCAGAAGCAGTCTGTCTGCAAAGGATACAGCTTTCACCATTCCTGTGCTATGAGTCTGAATTTAATCAAGCAGGCCTTGAAAAAGTCTAACCTGTACTAAACCTGAAACACTTTTCACCTATATTTCCAAAGTCTATTATAAGCATTATCACCAAAGTAGCTGAATATTCATCAGATGAATACTTCAATAACCTATTTTCAGCTTTTTTCTTTCTGGATATACTTCCTGAAAGACAGCTATAAAAATGTTTCATGACGTAGTACTGCTTAGTTAAATAAAAATCTTACTTCAAGAAATGGCTCAGTTGTTTCCTTGTGCAATCTCAAACTAATTGGAACTCCGTGATAAGATTACCTTTGAGAACAGAGTTTTATTCTAAGGTAAAATATCACATCACATACAAGGGTCCCATTTGGTTCGGCTACTTTAGCTGGCTGTTTGATCCAACAGCGATGACATATCCCACATCGTGTGATGAGGGCCAAATGCTGAAGGCTTTTATTGGTGTCGCATGGCTCTAAGCACGCACATTTAAGCTAGTGAGTCCACCCTGACCATTTGCCGCTGCATTTCTAGAACTCTGGAATCACATCACACTTATTGCTGAAAGAACTGGAAAACATTATTTTCCTCCACCCAAGCTCAATGCGGAAGGACACCTTGATCTTGTCTGCAGTGAGCGTGCTATGGTCATAAGAAAACAACCTGTACTTCTGTGGGTCCACTCCCATTGCAAAGAACACACAAAAGAAGTATTTAAGCTGTATCTCACAATGCTAAAATTAGAGCATTAATCCGCACTCTTCTGAAGAGCATTTTAGGGGAGCACAGCAACTGCAGGACCTCCACACCAACAGTGAAAAAAGCCCCACTCCACCCCTTCTTTTAGATGTGAGAGGACATGGAGTTTAAAATTAATACCCTCCCCAGCATACTCCACCATCACCATTTCCAACTGTGAGATTTAAGCACATTTCTACACATTTTAAACCAGGAGCAGAACTGATCTCGTATTTGATTTTACACCAGAAGTAACAGCAGAAAAAGATCCTTTCGGGAATGATAACCCATAACTGGTAAGCTTAAACCAGTAAGTTAACCCAGCAACTTAAGTTACTTCTAGTCCATATGACTCTCAGATCAATCAGTACAAATGCTTCGGGAAGGAAATTTTAGGAATAATACTCCTGCAAACCTGCTCTGGTCTTACTGGAGATTAAAGCTCTGCTCAAATGAGAAAAATCGGAATCAACAGCCAATCGTCCAAGATAGATCCAGATTTATCAGGACTGTAGTTTCAAGACAATTTTGTTCTTTCTGCCACTTACTTAAACCTTAAAAAATTAATTTTAGAGGCAGTGCACCAGTGGGCATGTGCTGTTTCTTTGGAAAATGAGAAGAGGCTTGAGGACATTCTCCGTGTCAGCAGAAAGAATTTTTATAAGAAACCAGGTCACAATACATTCTTTAACTACAGCAGGTCACAGCAAAGAGTATTTCTTTTTTTTCTAGGCAGAAAAGAAATACATATTTCACTGTAACAAACTATCAAGTGAAGTCTAAAGCTTATGCAAAGGCAAAACTGAGACAAGAAGTTGCTAACGTATTGAGGAAAACATCCTTAACCGAACAGAACTGAAAATCAGGGCATCTAGAAATCTGGAAACTGCATTTCCATACCATATTCCATGCGTATATACCGTATGTGTAGATATGACAGGAAAGCTATAAAATGACATGTTTAATCACGTCACGTTATGCTTGGCTTCTTTTTTGCCCCTTTCATCTCGGGCCTGGTTTTAACAGCAATATTGACAAACAGGGCAGCATGGGACAGTGTGCTCCATACCAGCCACTTTCCTATCCACACTTCAGACAAAACACTCTTGTGCCGACTCTTCCATTCGAGGCACAACTACCAACATCTGAATACCTGAAAATACAAGAGATTAACAGCTGTTAAGACCATGTTGGAATCAATGGATGATCCTGGCAGGGATATGAAAGGAACTCTACAGAACTATTACTGTTTCTATTTAAATGTAAAGCATGCAAAATTCAACCAGCTTCCCATAACCTGAATATATGCATTTCAGAAGTATCATTCCAGATTCCAATATCAACGATAGTATTGTCACTCATATGCAACAACTATGTATTATGACAGACACATAGATCACAGCATACAGATCATTAACCTTGAAAAAGTTAATAGTACAGCTGAATTAAGGAAGCATCAAACTTCAGGAACAAAACATTACATCTTAGTGAGCCTTAGCGACCACAGGACGCCATCTGGAATTCAGGTGTAAAAGCAACTCCTATCTGCAAAAATATCAACTACTTTTTCGGGAAAAAGAAAAAAATGGGTAAACGTTTCCTTAATTTTAAGCGATTCCTGACATCTTAAGATATCAAAGAAAAGCCACATTTAAAAAAAAAATATATCACACCAATTCCTTTAAACAAACTACACCAAGACACTAAGTAACAGTAGATTAGCCCAGCAACAGAAACAATACACGTTAAACACACATTTATCTGATTTTCACATAGATGGGAATATAATTTACTCACAATTAGTCCATAAAGCTGAGTCAGCTGTAAAAAACGTTTCTCCTGTCATCTTAATACAATGAAATACAGCACTATCTCCAGATTTCAGCATGTTCCAAACCTTAAGATCTACATTTATTTTCTCTCACAGGTTGGCAATTTCTACCCTCTCATAAATTAAAAGCCATCATTACTATAACAGTCAAATATGTAGCTCTAAGAGTGCCTGCAGGCATAACAGTTTAAGTACTTCTCCAGATGTCTATCAGTATCTATACAACATATGGGAAAATAATCTCCTAGAAAACTGATACTACATGTAAAACCTGAAGCATTTGTGAGGTTTAATAGGTATTTTCTTTCTGAAGGCAGTGAAGTTATTTCTTGCCCTACACAGGGTATCCAGAATCAACTAGCGGGTACAGATTCTTTACTTAAGTAATAAAATAGTTCCACAAATGCTTAAAAGCTGGTATTTAGTTTATGTAATTACTGAAGAAGCATGTTTGTCATCAGTGTTTCCCACTACAAATACTCATCTTACCTAAATAGGGAATACAAGGAGTCATCTTCAAGCTGCTGATATAGTCTCTAAGCCTCTTGTAATTATCTTCTTTACTCATAACATACTCAAGCTTTTCAAAGGTGGCTTTATCCTTACGACTCAGCAACTAGAAAAAAAGAAGCCAAACCCAGATGAGTGCTAGGTTTGATGATTATGATTTCTCTATTACTCTTAAAAGCATGGATTTCCACAACCCCTTCCCTCCTTTTTTTTTTTGTAATTGGTTTGTTTTCAAATACAACTACTTCAAAATCAAGGCATTTCCTCAAAGATGAGTACTCAGAGTGCTCAAAATGAGTACTCAAAATGCAGAGTAGTATTTCAGTTGTTAAATTCAAACTATCCTTCTAAAACAATAGCCAAATATGAACTCTAGGGTCCTGGAGGATACTTAATAGGTTCTCATTCTTGAATTGAGAGCTATCTAAACAAACTTTTCCAAAGAATAAAACAATACGATTAAGATCTGGTAAATATCTTTACCTAAGCATCAATTCTAGAAACAATAAATGTAGATTTACACATATCACGTACTTGAAGGTCTGGAAAAGAGTAAGGATTTCCTCCATTTCTCTCTACAGAACACATTATGTACTACACTGCCAACCAGTAACTTTACTGGCTCTTAATATTACCAGAATGCCCACTTCAAATGCAAAACTAAGAGTTATGGATCTCTTTCACTGTCCATTCTGCCTCCATCCCCACTGGTCCTTCCTTTAACAGCAGTAACAGCAACTAGGCTTTCTTCATAAGACTGGGAAAGTAAGTTAAGACATGTTTAAAACATCTAACTGAACTACCACTGCAAAACCCCATTAAAGGTTTAATTTCAATTCAGAGCCAGAATTTAAAGAAGGAAAAAAACCCTGTCTTATTTAAAGTTCCCACTGAACACTTTGGCAGAAGCCTCAATGCTCTAGTCCCTGTGACAATTTTTCCCCTACAAGATACCCAATACTGCATAAATACCAAGGGTCAGATTGCCATATTTTTATGCATATTCCCTTTTCTCTTTCAGTTAAAGATCAACCAGCACGAATATGATAGAAGTGACATGTCCCTTCTGTAAAGCTGTAAACACTCTGTTGAAATAACTGCTCTTCCTACTCACACTGCCTATACCCTAGTCTTCATTAGGATAGCTAATATACCACCAAGCTAAATGCTGACTTTTGGAAGAAAGTCACTTTTTAAAAGTGAATTGTTTGCAAAGGCATGCTTATCTCTGACATTACAGCAATTATTTTACATCTTTAGCTTTGGTTCCAATATTCGGATGAACAGCATCTCATGTTCATTAAAAACACAGACATCTGCCAATTCCAGGACAAGGAAACAGCAGACAGGCATGACTTCTTTCCAATAGAACATGACAAGTTCTACCAATAGAACATGACACATCTTTTGATCTCCTCGTAGACGGTCCCAGTTTAATCAGCCTACATTAGCTTGACTTAAATAATATTCTAAAATATTCTGCCATCATTTGATATCTGGAAGGCTTTTGTAGTTTGCAGATGGGAAGGTAAGACAAGGCTAACACATACAGTAACAGCCTAAATTCAGACTTGAATGAAATTAATGGAATTTTCCTCCAAACATGCTGATCTGCACGATCTTGTTTAAGTTGGATACATTATTTTGGGCTCTGTGAACAATCCCTAAGCAAGCTGATCCTGTATGACTTGCCCTGGACTAACAGTGCAATTCACATCAGGTCTCCACTTCCCACATTCGTGCAGAAAGTACATAGTATGCAACACTATTAAAAGTGTTTGTGTGAGGGCAAGTAAGGACCCAGCAGTTACTTTGCCATTTTTGGAGCTGCTCCTTTTTCTAAATAACTTTGATTCCTCTGTCTCTTATGCTCAAATGATGCACAGAACAGGAAAGAGATGTACATATGCAGAGATAACTAAAGCAAAGGCTGACAGTTTACAGCAGTGGGGCAGGATTCAAAGCATTCCAGACTGGTCTTTGCTTTCCAATTCAACTGTCCCAGTGCTGAAGATGACCTTTGTGAAATGCTATAAAGGAGAGAAGAGGTTTCAGGGTGCTGGCAGAGCAGGGCAGGATTCACGCAGGTTCAGACATTAAATGATTATTTGCTTACATTACCTGAGTTCTCGATGGTCATCTAGACTTCCTTTACATTAAATGGAAAGAAGTAGAAGATTCTAGTCTATGTAATTTCTTGGAAAGTTTCGTAATTCTTTTCAAGTTTTGAACAGGGCAAATCACACTTTAGAAGCATTTATTATTCTCCAGAGTTCTAAGGGTGTGCAGGCAATGAGTGAAACAAATTTCAGACGTACTGTCAGAAGATATGAATTTCATCTTTTTTAGGAACATTAGATTATCAAGCAAATACTTAATGGCTCCCTTCAGCTCTAGATTTTTTTTTTAAGGGACTGAATGCACTTCTGTTATTTTCCCGAGTTTATAAGTTTGCTGATTGCTACCAACTGTCTCAGAGAAGAAGAAATCCTTCCTCGACGAAGGTTTTAGAAGGTTACCATATAACTTACTTAAATGACTTGGTGACTCAAAGAATGGCTTGGTGTGCCTTTCCACATGTTTTTTCTTGCTTTTAAGACAGAGAGAGGCAAAGGCTTAGAATTACTTCAAGAATTTTTAAGTTGAACTTCCAATAGAAAGACATCCCTATCAGTCTGCAGCGCACACTGCTAGGAACTAGGACGCAACTTGAATTTAAAAAGGCTTCTGTAAAATGATGAAAAACAGACATGCCTGGGACTGTATAAGAAATTAATCGTCTCTAGAAACATGGGAGAAGTTCCCTGGCATTCCAGAGGTTGAAAGGGGGGCAAACTTATTAATGGCATAATTATGGTAGTAATTAATATGCTTATATTAATACACTGTTATAGTTGAACCTGTTTGGAGCCACGCACAAAAAAGATTTGGCATCACAGTTACAAAAACTGTTGAGGCATCAATTTGTTGACATGACAAAACCAGAAAAACAACAGCTCTTGAGATCACTTTGAAGAGTTAACTTCATTAGGATTTCCTTAGATGGATTATTGGTATTTTGAAACAATGTCTCATTTAATGGTGCACTTGCAGAACGTGCACAGAATTCTAGATGAGTGTTTTGGCAGGAGTGGATTATATTCAATTTTGGTAACATTTATCCACTGAACATTACCATCTGTCAGCTATGAGACAAAGAAACACCTTTTGCAACATGTGAGGATATGTTGACCTGTCTTCTCAGTGGAAGATCATCTATATATACAGATGCCCGCACAGGAGTATTTCAGCCACCTGATTATTTCTATCACACTTGAGAATGTCACAGTTGATCATTAAAACAGCTGGATAACTACACAATGTGTAGCTGAATCAAGCACAGGATTTTCTCAGCTCTGAGGTATCCTTCAGAGTCATCCTAATGCTCTTCTGATCAAGGTCACAACTACACAAAAATGATACTAATTTCAGTCAAAAAACAGGTGTCAAACAAGAATGTTTCCAAAGAAGAACTGTAGGAAAATCAGACCAACAAACATACTGTGTAATGCAGTTGTTATAGATGTGAAAATAACCCTGAAAACTCTGAGGAAAAACACTAGATTTAGCTATTGGTCAGAGAAACTACAAATCTCTCCATGGAAAGTGAATCAAGAGGTTTCTGGACATCTGCGCTCCATAGCAAAAAGCATTCCAACAGTATAAACCCCTAAATGATTAAAGTATAAGCCACTTTGGCATTCATAATTTTCCAGCGACTAAATACAAAATAACTTCAGGCCAAATTAGAAGCCTCTGCGTTTAGCAGAATATGCAGGGAACTATTTTTCAAAGGAAAATACTTATAAGCCAGAATGGAAAGAAAACTTGACAGGAAACCATAGACCTAAGAAGCAATAGGAGAATTATGTACACAGTACAAGATTAAAAGTATCTGTAGTAATTATTGCATCCTTCAAAACAAGCTATGGAATGCTATATCCTCCTATGAACAAATACTCCCCCCTTCGTTGTCCTGCTGCTCACTTACCGCCCATGTTTTCGTCAGCCTGAAGATCGGAGCACTCTGTAGGCCCGACACAACTGCCATGAGAGCGTGCAGATTGTTCAGCTCGTACAGTTTCTGAGGACAGAAATACAGACAATAAAAAACCAACAACATTCCAAGTGCTGTCCATTATGGATACAGAATAAATAATCTCAAAATGAAGAAATCCTGCATGTTCTCTGGGGAAGAGTCAGTTACAGTGAACTGCTGATCACCTTTTATGGCACCTCCTAAATTCTCATTACTGCACCTATACAGGTTCAGATGAGCCTACTTCATCTGTTTCACAGTCTAAGAGAGCTCTTCTGAAAAAAAAAAAAAAAAAAAAGAGTCTGTAAAAGCACACACCTTGGGGCATATTACCAGATGTACCAGAAATACTCTGACAATCAAACCAGTGAATTCCATTCATAGCATTCAATGGAATTTCAGAACTTAACGTGCTGTAAAGCGTAACCCAGTTGTGAAAGATGTAATCGTGGCAGTAATTAATACTGTAAATGCAACTGGCACTGCAGATTCATGTAGCTACCAAGACTGCATCAAAACACCCAAAAATATTGTTTCAGGATGAAATCAAGCAGGTAGATGTCAAACACCATGCACATGGAGTACTCCTCTCACTGAAAGACAATTTTTGGTGTATGACAACAGAAACCAACCAGCAGAAAGGAACGATGAAATAGAAACTGAATGCAGAAAACATCAAGCTAAAAGAATTGTATTAGAAACTCTGAAAAAAACATTGTGCGTGATTGCATTTTCTTACATATTTGGAATTTGCCTCTCCTTTTTTTTCCCCTTTGTCTCCAAACCCTTCAATCTGCCTTGGCCAATTAACTGCTGGCAGTACTGTTACAGCAGCTTTAAAACAGCCCAGAAGCAAATATTGTTCCTTAAGCTCCTGTGCAATATCAATTATTGTGATAGCAATGAGCACCCAGAGCACTGAACTACATTCAGGGATTTTCAGAGGAGCACACAAACTCAGGTTTTATCCCAACAAAAAGACGATGGACACTCAATCACAGTATTGCAAATCCTGTTTAATCTGTTTGAAAAATTCACTAAGGTAGGTTAGGATTCCAGCTAGAAACAATACAATAATATAAGGAACGCCTACTATTCAAGGAATGGTGGAAATCGTTTTTCCTCCTTTAAACTCATCTTACCCATCTTTCCTTGATTAGGAGGCCTTTCACAAGACAACAGGAAAAAAAGTAGACTAATTTGATTCTGGATAAATGCTGAGTATCAGAGGAGACTATACATATATGTATGTATATGTATGTTTTGGCCTCCTATATATGGGAGGCCAAAAGCGACCCTGCAAGGATGGTTTTCTAGGTAGCTGTTTTGGAGCAGGGCCAATAATTATCTCTCCACTGAGCGTGCTGCCAGGAGCTAACAGCATTTTACAGAACAACGTCCTCAGGTGGAAATGCCATATTTTAACGTCTACTGCCAGGTCACCCTAGCAGCAATTTCAGCCTGGGTGCCCAGCACCCTACTGTTCCAGCAAGTCTACTGATGAATGAGAGTCTTCCCACACCTACGGAACAAGGGTTCCCCTCTCCTCATCCACTTTCAAGGGGATTCTTTAGTAACCTGGTTTGAGTACACAGAAGTCAGCATTTGTTGACCCTTTTCTTATTAACGTCAGTCCAAATGGCTTTCAGGAAGATATCACAGGATGAGAGCTCTAAAACATTTCCTGAGCTCAGGAGTGCTTTTGGAACAATATTATTACGTTGACAATATTTGTGCCACAATTGGAATAAGAGATAACAGATCCTTTTCTTCCAAAAGTAAAAGCAAAGAAGCTATTTCTGTTCTGATTGGGGTTCTTTGAACTGATTCCATACATCATTTAGGTTTAACCATACCAGAAAACTCAGCCAGTAAATTATAGCATCTAAATAAACAGGATTTTAAATAAGGCATCATAGCGTTTCCTTAGCTAAGCCATTTTTGTCAAGGATGGCTGCCATTTTAGGACTTTGTCAGTATTTGACAACTCTGTTTCATGCACAAGACAAACAGCTATTCATGTCAACAGATACAACCACAGCTAAACCAGGTATCAAATAAATATTTACCCACCTGTATTTTTGAACTAACCAAGTTAAATATAATAAGTGTCATCATGGTGAATCCCACAACCCCCACATCCTCATCCAAATTCTTACCTTCGCAGTTTTAATATAGTGGCTCAGAACCTCAGCTCTTATTTTTAAAGTCTGTGCATGCAGAATCTCTCTAACAACCCAGAAGCTTACCTGAAAAGGATAAAATTTGCCTTTTTAAAATACAGAGCTTCAACATTACACTTTTAATATTTTTATTTCAAGAGTAATACATTAAAAGCCTCACAGCATTCAACTTCCACATATAAAGTGAATACATACTAGAAGATGCAATCGCTTATATTATCAAATCCTAATCAATATAATCCAGATAACTAATAAAAAGATTTCTTCAAAGTGTTTTTTACCCTGTTATTCTGCTCATTCCTACCCAAGACACCTTCTACCATTACACGGTGGAGCAGTTTCTTAAATTAAATTAATCAATCCAAGTTATGTTTAGAATTGAAATTTCACCTTGTTACTCTGCTCACCTTTCCCATTGAAAACTGGTAGCCATGCTCTCCAATATTTGGTTGGAGAGTGCATGTTCTGGTCCCTGCTTTGCTCAGGAAGCGTGTGGGTGGCTAGAACGGGTCTTTGTAAAATCTGTCACATTAGTTAGTTGGGATCTGTTTTTCTGAAGAGGAAAACCCTTCTGCTGCCAGTACATGTCTGTACCCTCTGCAGAATCAGTTACACACAATCCATGTAGACAGACTCCGTTTCAGGGTAAGTTTGAGCATGAGATCTCACAGACAAAGCAAACAGCAAAAACTCTGAAACGTCAAAGAATATTCTCCCATGAAAATAAAATAATGAAGAAATTTTATTAAGAGAGCCTACAGAATGCAGGAATATAAAAATGAAAATTCAGTTTCATCCTTCGGTTTTGCTGTGCTACAACTCCAAAACTGCACCACCCAACTTTCAGATACAGCTTCAACCACAGCTCACTGACATCCCCGAATTCTCAACACCTCTAAAACCAAAAATCAGACCAGTATCACCTGAATAAAATTGGGAGATAATTAAGGAAGGTTCTGCTAAAACCTGGGGTTTATAGTTCGTAATCTTTGCACTGGCTACACCAACTCCCTGCTAACGCACAGGACACCACCATACTCACTAATGAAATTTTACAGGAGTAACTTCCCCGTTGTACAAAAATGGCTGTTTGAGTCAGCACACTATGAAGGATGCTTGCTGCATTTCATAGCTACACGAACGCTTCTTCAAAGCTGTACTTTGAAAATGTTTTACTAGGATGGCTCAATTCTAATCTTCTCTCTCCTCTGCTCTCCCTATGCCCTCTGCCCTCAAATGCTTTAGCACGAAGAAGAACGATAGCAAATAAACACCTTAAAAACTGTAACAAAACAGGAGAAATGAATTAGTGAATGTTAACAAATACTGCAGATACTGTTCATGGACTTATTACAAATCAGGAAAAAAATGATACTATTAGCAAGATGCAGCGTGACTGATACTTAGAAAATAACTTCTGAAGAAATGTACGCTCTCATACGTAAACATCTTTCAACCCGTCACGCTGTTATGATTAAGAGTGATGCTAAACTGCTTCTTGTAAACCAACTCTGCATATGTAGTCAGGCTCCCGCCCAAAACTTCAATTAAAAAATTAAATATCCTGTTTATTATGTTTCACCTTGTATAGTACATCAGTTCTTTACGCAGGATAGTACAAGAAGATCCACACCTCCAAAAGAATTACAGTTTCAGTGAAGTTAGTGACCTGACGAGAACTGGGATGTCAAAACACAACAGCAATTTGGAACCAGAAAATGGAAGAATTACACAAAAACCACAGAAAAGCCCACAAACATCTTGCATAACAATTGCTTCCCTTTGTGCTGTTTGGGTACAGCTAAATTAGCCAGGAAGGAATTAGCTATGGAGCTCAGTTTTCTTTTTCCTCTCTTTCTTCTTCCTTTTCTTTTCTTTCCTTTTTTTTTTTAAAAAATAAAGTATTTCCAGATACACTGCTACCCTGACAAATATAAAAAATGGTTCTGTGCAAACAGCATTATCGTAAAATACGCAAGAACTGAATAAGTACATGCAGCTCTTCAAAATATTGTCAGAAAAGTTAAACATGAGTTTGATGTTCGGCTAAAGTTGCACACCTTGAGGAAACCAGTGTTTCCCCTGACCAATGAACAGGTTTTTAATGAGATGCTTTTCCTTTGAAAATCAAGGGAACATACATTTTTAACATATTTTCATATCATAAAGAATCAGGTAGACAACACACGTATGGCTGTGCCTTAAAATCCCAGATCTCTTCAGTCTCAGGTTGACAAAGCCTCAGCAAAACAGGAGCGTGCTTGCAGTAGGCCAGACTATGAAATGCTTGCTCCAAACACAGAGCAACACTCCATCATTTCCGAGAGGATGAGAAGACAAGCCAACTACTGTGTTGGCTCTGACTCCTTTGGAATTTCATGGGTATCACTGTGACAGAAGCGCCGTGCTGCACAAGCACTGCTGTTTACTCAAAGCAGCCTGGGTTCCATCCCAGTCCCAACCACACTCAGTCTTAGCACTTCCAAGTTGTTGCAGGAAAAACAAATCAGGACAAAGCGCAAAGCTCTCTTCGAAGCTCAGAGCCGTCCAGTCTCTTCAGGGACACAGTAAGCAGGAGCTAAAGAATTAAACACAATTATTTCCACTCCAACCGCCTCCACTCCTCTTTGCCTTTATACTGGCACTGATGGTTTTGGCTCATCTTGTCTATTCACGACTATCTTTAGACAGCACCAATGTACTGCAAATATTGAAACAAACAAAGTAAACCCTTTTATTTCGATTGGCTATTTTTTTATTTTATCCAGGTTTGTGCTTCACATAAATCTTATGCATTTGTATCATATATATTTGGTGAGTATTTTGCTTCAAGTCCTCTCTCACAGCAGTTTAATGTTATTTCTCATACTATCCCACCAATATCAGTCAGACGATGCACAGCCTCTGGGCATCAATGCCTTTGATACCAGTTCAAGATAGCATTTAGCCTTTGACATAATTTGTGTATTTATATTCTTGCCTATTTAGGCCAACATAGAAAAACATGCTTAACTTTTGAACGTATCTTGTCTTGAATCAGAGCTTAAGCTATTCAATTATCCCATGTTTGCCTCATCTGAAATGATGATTTTGTTGCACTGGTGCTCTTACGTTCACAGTCATTGGTTCAAAACTAATCGTGCTATCTGTGCTAATCAGCAGATAGCAAATTCAACACTGTCTCTTTAAAGGGACTTTCTGGATCATTAAATACATACATCTGCTGAAAACATCGTCATGCTACACAAAAACCACGTACATAAGCCAGACAGCAGTGACTTTGCATCATGAGAGCCAAGCTAGAACCCCTTTCTTGTTTTGGTTTGTTTTCAAGGCAGCACATGAACCTCTTCCCTGCTCCATTTTTTAGTTTCTGATATCCCTAGTAGAATTTCACTATCCCACTTCACTGCAACTCTGCAGCACTACAATATTAAAGACAAACTTCCTCTCCCACATAATGGTTGCATTTGGCTTTTAAAAAAAACCCAACAAACCACAGTTTTGCAGAGTTAATAAAATAAAGTTTGCCTAAATTTGCCTGCCTGAAAGATGGATCTTTTGCTTTACAATTGTTCCAATGTATTGAATCCAGTTAACAAGCTTCTCTAATACATTAAGCTCTTGACAGCACAGTTCCACCCCCATTTAAATTAAAACCTCAAGAAAGAGGTTTTTAACGCAGAGAATTTTATAAACAGAGAGAAGAGTTACCTTTATATAAGCTACAAACATTTTCACATTGGTGCCATTTTCAAAATGGAAACAATGATGATTTAGTAAGTACGCAAACTGCGTGATTTTGCACTCTGACAGATTTGCAAGTTGCAAAAGTTCCATACAAGCACACAACTAAATTTCAGAAGAAAGCTGCAAACGGCAGAGATGGAGGTTTTAAAAAGTTATGCAAAGAATTTACGTATTTAAAACCAATACTTAATAGTACATTTGTAGATCTAAGGAGTACCACACAGCTATGTATTCTTCAAGAATAAGAATAAGGGTCCTGGCACGGAATGATGCAATTGATTTCTCTTCCCTGAACTCGATCTGTTTTTACAGGCGCCACATGTAATTTTCACATAATTAATGCTGGAAATACCCTGCTTCAATCTCAGTGGACTGCAATCAACTGCACATAATCGCTGCCATTTCCAAAACACTATCAGCAGATCAATTTGCTGTGAAGCAGCTGTTAGTGATTTAATATTCTCTTTACTTACAAAGTGAGAGCTGTTCATGATCTTCTTTTGGCAAGCGGGGGAAAAGGAAAGAGACAGATGCTCAATGCATAACTTAAACTCAGTGAAATTTCAAAGGTTAACAAAAGTTTGATGAAATGTAATCCTGCCTGATAAAGCCAAAAGTCACAATGATTTTCCTGATTACTTATTAGAGGCCTAAGCATTAGAACCCCCAGGTAAGTGGGGCAGGTGTCCAAAAGGAACCGCACTCTGCCGAGCAAGCACGTGGGGTAGAACTGAATGCCAATAAGGCAAACCAGGCTAGGAGGTGAAAATTGCTATCCCACAGCAGTTCTGGGGTTTCACTGCTTCTGAAGGGATGGTGAATCCAAAGATGACATTACTATTGGAACGAGCAACTCCTCTGCACTGATACATTTGGAAGTGTAGGGCCACACCACATCCAAAGTTGTTCAGAGTACTCTCTCAGTAAGTCAAAAGTTGAGGCGCTAATGTGGATAATAAGAACTCATGACTGAAATAATACTCGCCTCTTCTGCTCCCCCACATTCCGTCCTGTCTCCCCCATACAAAGGTAAGACTGACTACTTTCCTTGGTGCCAGAATGAAGGCTGAGGTAACTCTCTGGAAGAGCTTCTTGGAAGGGCTCTGTCCCTCAGCCACCAAAGCTGCAGGCAGCAGCTTCCCAGAAAACTGCTTAGAGGCAAATTAACCCACTGTCTGAGCAGCCGTTGAATAGCTGGACTGCCTGCCTCTTTATTACCTATTCTTTGACTCTTCAAGGCAGAGTGTCTCCTACAGGCTACTATGACTCCTCTAGCAAAGTTTTTCAAATGACACCTTAAAGAGAGCAGAAACAAACAAGTAAAAAGAAGACCTAGAAATGCCTCAAAATCTTTGGGCTGTAAATACAGTCCAAGAGACAGGCTAAGCGCTGTGGCACCTGAAGGAAATGGTGCCAACAATGCGAAAAACAGAAGGAGATGCTACTTGTCCTGTTTCAGGTAATTTAATGGTGAATTTCAATGGCTCCAAGTACTTGCTGGCTGTCTGTTAAAAAAAAAAAAAAAATCCTTTTTCATTTCTTGAACCATAATCAATGGAACACAGCCTCAAACTGGCCTGTCTTTATTGCAGTGGTGACTCCACAGAACTCACTGGCACAGCAGAGATATGCTCTGGATTTTGCCCCAACTCTTGTTTCAGGGGCATCTCAAGGACAATTTTAATTTCCAGCAACGTATTTCCTTTAGGCGTTAAAAGCGGCAACAACAGGCATCTGAGTAAGGGAGTCTTCTGTAGCAGCCAATGCAACATCTGAAACCCAGTAAGGAAATGAAAGCCAGGAAGCGATCCTGCCAGCATAGGTCTTTGTTGGAGCTTAAAGATGACAGAAAACAAAATTTTCCAGATATTAAGAAGACTTAAGAAATCATTAGCAAAGGTATTTACAGTAAAGGAATCTGTCAGCTGACAGAGAGGCACATCCAACTCTTATGGCTGTAGAGAAAGTGCATAAATAGAGTGATGCTTAATTACAAACCCTATGACAAGAAAATCTGCACCTATATTTGTGTATATCAATACAGTGACATCCAAATAGAACCATAAACCACGCATCATGGCACCTGTCTTAAAGGTAATGTATTCTGTTTGGATGTCTATTGCTTTTCTGGCATTCCAGAAAAACAAGCTCCAGAAATGGGAAGTCCACTAATAAGTCTTAGTCCCTTTCTGGCTGCATCATTTCTAGTGAGGGCTTTGGATACAAAGCCAAAGGGAAGAAGGGAGGGAGAGAACAGCATATGAAACTCTGCTGACTGGCTTTGAGCAGTTGTCCAAGTGTTGCATTTCATTCAAGCTTCCTTGTTACAATACTGAAAAAAAATAAACAGCAACATGGTTCTTTCAGTCCACTGGAATACACTGAACAAGCTCAGACACTACAGACCTTTCAGAGTCACCTAGTTTCACAATTCCATTCAGACTGACCTGTCTTTCAAACAAAAATAAAAATCCCTTGAAACAAAGGAAGCATAGCAGAAAAAGGAAATTAAGGCAGATGAAAAAGCCAGTGACTGAACAATCACCTAATGCGTGCTCTGTGGTAACCAAAATACATGAGGTTCCCCTTAGCAGCCATCACTGCTTTCCAGGAAAACGACTACCAACTACTATGAAGAAATGTATTACTGAGAGGCAGGTATTTTTAACATTCCTTTCTCCTCACTGCCTTTGTTGCACACACAAGGCCAGTTTTTTGCATGGATTTTTATAAAAGCTAAGACTGAACAAACCCAAGATTATCACCCATCAATTAATAACCTAGTGAACTGGTTTGGCAAGTGTTCCACAGAGTTAAGGACAGAAACATTCCTTAAAATCCAAAATGATCACAAAACCAAAGTCATTAGAATGAATAAGAAGGGGAGACTTAAGATTACAAAATAAACTAATAGGATTTTGCCAGCATGACCGAATTCCTGCATGTTAATCTAAAAATACTGCGTTTATGGTGGTGGTGGGGAAGCACTTTACATTTTCTTGTTTCATCAATAATTGATTTAAACAAAAGTTAAACATTTCAAACAAAGCCACTGCTATGTCTTCAGTACAGTCTTCACCTTGCTGTACATCTTGAAGACAAGGGACTCCTTATGGCAGATACTTTAAGTTTTGAAGTAATCAGCTGTGATCAGTAATAAAAGTGATGTGCCAGAACACTTAATTCCCCAGACTTTAAACATGCACATGTAATGACACTGGAAAAAATAACTCACGTGATTGAATCTTCTGGTGAAAGCAACAGCATTTGGTGCAGAACTGTATTTCTCTTTTTTATTCCAGCCACAGCTTGCCAGCTCCTGGGAGAACAAGGGTGAAAGGTAATTTTTTTAATTAGCGCGTAACAGGCACGCAGAGCCAAGAGTACAGAGTGAGAAAGCCTAGTTTCCAAGTGACTTTTCAGAGCAATAATACGTTGAAGTTAAAAACATATAGTTAGACTTTTTCTCATTTCTTCTGTAAACGGAGATGCCACAAGTGTCATGTACCAATTTATTCGAATTATTAGATTTTTATATTCATCTTTTGATGGATTAGAGACTTTTTCAAAAAAATTCAGCTCTTATTAGAAACCAGTGAAATAATTCAAGATCCATTTTGTTACTGTAGAAAATCCTGCTTTAACTGTGAATCTGAGCTAGGGAGACCAGCACGTTCTTTTGGTTTTAACTGCTTTCTGAAAATATTTAAAGTCTACTGAGAAGATACACATCATCAACTCAATTTAGACACGTCCCATTATTTTAACCTATCACGTTGCAGTAAAGAAATACTAGAATCGTCACGTTTTGCAGCAACAGTACAAGAAACACTAATTCCAGTTTTCCCTCCCAAAGGAGCCAATTTTATTTCAAGTTGAACAATACTTAAGAAAATAGTTTTGTGGAGTAAAAAGGGGCAAGGAGGCTTACTTCAAAAAAACAAGTCATATAGTTCCTTGAGTCACCCTAAAATACGGAGGCTTCAACAATTAACAAATCACTTCTGTAAGGCCTGGAAAAGCCTTAATTTTATGACATAGTTACAACAGCTCTTACTTGTCTGTAAAACTTATTCAGCAGTTGGGCGATTACACCATCTTACCTGGTACTTCCTACCACTTAATACACAGTTTTAACTAAGATCATAAAAACCTAAATGTACCAATGAGCTCTCCTGTTTGTATATAACAGCAAACAATAGATGCAAATAGATCCAGCACATAACCTATTCCACGGTGCTACAATGAAAAATATCCAACACAAAGATAGCTTAACTATTAAAGTGGCATAAGAGCGAAGTACAGGCTTTAAGTTTATTCATTCATGCTTGCATTTCACATTGCCCACTCTGAAGGATTTTCAGTTTTATCACCACACTGAGAGCTATGCACCGGGACCAGCAGTGCTATGTATGTCCAGCTACCAAGTGATGTAATATGATTCAACATGCAATCAAAATTATGCCATTTAAGACAGTCATAGATCAAAAAGAATTTGCTATCCAGAAATTCTAAATTCTAAAGGTTTCATTTTTGTTTTTAATCAGGAATTTCTTAACGTCTTTTCAATCAAAGTCCCAAAACTACTAATGAGCCTTGTGCCAGTTCAGAGACTGCAAATTCCTTCACTTGTTGAAGTTTGTGGCATGCTGGTAGTGGTTAGAGAAGACTCCACAGGCGCTGGGAAGAATGTGGAGCCACTAGCTTTTTATTCAGGCCTATTCCTTCAAATTTCACTAGGAAGTTCTGCCACCAAACCCCCAATGGAAAACACGAGCATATTCAGCACAGGGATGCACACGCCCATCTCTTTACATCTGCACACATCAACGACTACGCATAAGACAATCAGGCAGCCCTGAGCGGCTACCTGAAGAGAGGAAGAGAGGACCAACAGAGAATGAAGACATCTGTGACACTTTTGTTTATATCTCTACCCCTCTGCATCTCCTAGTGCTGCAGCTTCCATTGGGATAACAATCACAGCTCTGCACTTGGGAGAATATAGGCTGATTCATCTTTATTGGCACGTGATGATTATACTTCCTTGACAGCAGAAAAAAATGGCTGCCATCACAAGTTTGGAGAAAGTATGGCACTTTCTTAATAATTCAGGGCATATCTGTATACTTTTCCAATCCTCACTACTCAGTAAAAGCAGCGATGACGCCAGGGGGCACTGTATGTCCGAGAGCTTACATGGTGCAGACATCAGAAGTGGACCTGACTTAGCTGGCACAGAGGTTTGTGGCACTGACATGGTTAGCAACAGAAACGGTCATTTTAAGTAAAAAACATTAACAAGAATCTTTAGATAAGTAACAGTACTAACATTAAGGTCAAATTTATATTTATACACTCAAAACTAGAGGTCCAATATGTCACTCAGGCTGCGAACTATATGTATATATACTTTTGTTATTGGAAAGAAGAGGTCTCCCTGTTTTGACAGACTACTTAGGACAACTGAAGCCTCTGCTCCAACAAAATCTTGAGATTTTTGCTGTCTGAATGGAGAGAGGAAGCGGCAACTGGCAGAGAATAAACATTTTTGGTAATTTATTTTGTTTCCCAAAAATTAAATTGGACTTTCATCTCCAGTTATTTTAAAAATTAAGCATCTTGGAATAAGTCTCTCAGAACTCTTATTTGGGAAAACAAACAAAAACCCATTAAAGGCTAAAAATATGAATTCCTACATCATTCTACAGATTTTTGGAAGTAGACAGAGATTAACAGCCTGTTTAACAAAGATTTGTTGGTGCGTTACAACAATCTATTATAAACACACAATTTTTCAATCTTGGCACAACAGGAAAGATTTTGTTCATCATCTCCAACCACACATAGAGATGAGAGCTGTGAAATGCGATTCTAAATAAGAGTATCTACGGGCATTGATACAAAAAACCAAATTCTGTCAATGCCTTTTAGTCACTCATTAAAGCCTCCATTTAGATGCCCTTTTACACAGGAGCAATCAGCTCAACACCATTTTGTTTTCCACTTACAAATTCACCAATGTTTGAGTGTATATGTCAAGCCACATGTAAAGATTTACAACTTGAATCAAGATACGGCACACAGTCTGGTAGACACTGGGGAAAAAAAAAAAACAAACTTGGAAACCTACAGCATTTCATTACTCTGCTGTCAAGACACCTTTAGGCAAACTAAGTGTTCCACCTCTGTTTTCCTCATCTGCAAAAGAGGAGGAAAGGATTTCAGTTGTGTCTAGCTTTTCCAGACCTGAGAGTTAATCTGTATGCCCCTTTTCACACAGGGGATTAAACACCTTTTAGAAGCGGATCAGATAAAAGACGACAGACCCGTGCCTACCTGTGAGGGAGCACTGACAGGCAGATCATACTCCCACGCTGTCAGTGCCTTCAACTGCTTTTCTGCAAGCACTTGACAAGTGTCAAACAGCTCCCCTTCCTCCAAGGGATATTTTTCTAGTGAAGGCATTGCATGAATTTTTCTTATTCAGCACAAGCAGATTTCTCACAAGGAGTTACACTCTAGACATTCACCTGCTCTCTTCTGGTTTTTCTTTTAGATAAGTTTCATTATTTCATTCTGTTTTCTCTCTTTATGGCTTACAATAACTATCTAGAACAGCCAAGAAAATTTTATGTGCATTCTTGACACGTCTTCTCATCTCCCAGAGACTTTCTGTAGGTCTGCTCACACAACAGTCCAGCACACAGGAGCATGAAAAGAGTAAGAAGTTACAAGCTATAGGTACTGGATCACTGCTGCCATCTCTAACTTGCTTGCTTGCTTCCTTGTTGTTCACACAAGTGACTGCCCACCCTGCACAGTGCTGGAAGCAGACTGCAAAGAACAAACTACCATCAACCTCGAGCAGTGGAATTTCTTTATCAGCAGGTCATTAGTAAAAGTCTTAACTGGTTAAATTGGTGGTTTGATTTTTCAATATCCACTCCTTTGAAGCTCAGTGCAACAAGAAATGAGGCACTACATAAAAGCACCCAAAACCTATCCAATTTCAGCACTGGGGGTGGGGGAAAAACTAGACAGCGGTAATGCTTAACATTAGAAAAAGCAGTACACAAACACACTTATGAGGAAAATATTTAAATGACTCAGATAAAAGGGTAAAATGCTTTAAAGTTTTGAAAAAGAGATATCCTATTAGAAGATCAGGATAAACATATCCTGCCAATCAAAAAGACTCTAAGGATGCCCAACTAAAAAAAAACTAGAGAGATCAAATGGGAGGCTTTTCGAAGGATTTAAAACAAACAAACAAACAAAAAACCCAATCAAAAACCTCACACAAATCCACAGGGGCTGGGAAGTAGCTTGCTGAAATCATGAAAGCTAAATCACTACAATGTTTTCAAGTACGGATCAAAAGGAAGGCTTCAAATATTTGTGGGTACACAAATGATTAAATAATAACCACAACCAAGAGATTCAGCAGGTTTCTCCACTCAAAGCAAAACAGTCTTCAGTGTGCCACAAGAGGGACGTGACAAAAGCCTGCTACCAATCAAACAGCTTCCGATAGTCTAAAGGTGACTGATGAGCTGAAAAAGAGTCCCACAGTACTGGTAGAGTGGACAATAAACTAAAAAAATAAACCTTCAAAAGTGCAAAGCAAGGCCCACAGGAAAACACTCATACAGAAATAAGGATACACAAATTCAGCACTTATAGTCACTGTGAAGACTCTGAAAACATTAGTTCAAGTCAGGCTGCAATCAGAAAGGAACATGGCATTACAAACAAACCAGGAGACAGAAATCAACCTATTGCCCCAATACACCCACAGATCACATCCATCTTGAACACAGGATGCCCTTACAGCCAGTTTTCTTTTTCCTAAAAAGATAGGGACGAGTTAGGGGAACATAGGATGAGGTACGGCATGAGGTATCAGGAGCTGAAATCTAAAACATTATCATCAGAATCGTCAAAACAAGACATTTATCATTCAGAAACATTAAATCTCGGCTACTTCAACTCTAGCACTAGTTGAACATATTTAAATAACACTCCATTCCCAAAACAAACAGTTCCAGACATTTTTGTGTCATAAACCCATCTGCTTCAAACTGGGACAAAAAAAAGAAAAATAAGATTTATTGACATAGTTACACTTTGCCATTACAGAATTTATACAATGGCACAACTTTTTTTCACTTAAATTTGAAAACAAAACCAGTGAACTGCTTACCTCTGGCTGAATTGCTTTAAATACAGGGACATCCATTAGAGTTATCTGACCCTGAAATTAAAAAAAAGTATCTTAAGTTAAGCTTAAAATTAACCTTGCATTCCATTAAGTTGCTGTGCTGTATGAGAACTGCATTTGTTCTGCTTCCTTTTATTTGCTTTCCTTTTTATTTTCCTTTTCCTTTCATTTTGTAGCTAATTTCAAAGGGTTTGGCTCCTACCACAGAACCGTCCTGCAAAACCAGAGAATAAAGTGCTTCTCACAAAGAGTGAGAAATTATTCTCAGGAGCATAATCCTGCACTCATGTATGCAAGTCACAGCTTGAACTCAGAAATATAAGAAGCCATCCAAGAAAGCAAAGAACTTCAGTTGCACAAGGGCAGTTTCTCTACAAACTCTGAATCTTAGTTTAGGTGTTACATAATTCTAGTGAAACAGCCCTAAAACTGTTGAATCGATACTTGGACCATATTTGTAAAACTAGGCTAAGTAGTTGTTCAGATGCACAGCAATAGTTAGCATTAAATACAGCCACCTTGCTTCCAGCAATCAGAACCAAAAAGTACCTTTTCATTACACGACATCTGTTTAGCTTTGAAAAGGGTAAAGAGGAACCTGGAGTCAAAGACCAGGTTTTGCTTTTAAAGACATTCACAGAGCCTTATTTTAAGCATACAATTTAGGGCCTATGTATCCAAAAGAAAGAGAGCATGTCTTTCACAGAGCATGAGGTAGCCCAGAAACACCGCTGCCCTCTGAGTTAGCCATCACAACTACCCTTTTAACAAGGAAGCCAGGGACCTTCCTCAGTTTCCTTAGAAGCAAACCGTACAGCTTTCTTCCCATTTTCCTGAAAACCAGCACTTCCCTCACTTACACAATGCAGTGGTCCAAGATTCTCACAAACCGCAGTTTCCATGGAATGCCATTGTTGGGTTGCACAACAGCTTCTCAGATAAAGACTGAGAGCTCAGAAAAATTTTAACTAGGAGACTCTAGTTGAAAGAAAGCAGGTGTAAAGAGATGAGCCTGCTCTAATGAGCCCCAACCTGAACGACATGATACGTGATGTGTTGTGCCAAAGATGAGCAAATCCACGTTTTGTAGCAACCTCCTTGACCTCTGAACCTATTTTTAGATAAGAATTTTAGCAATCAAACATGATGACAAAAAAACCACATATAAATCAAGCCCAGGCTCTGTAACCAATGCACAGACACAATCAGCTCGCATCATGCAGTACAACACCACAGAGGGAATAAGCGCTTTATGAACCTCTGTACAAACCTTCTTGCCTGGGCTCTGCTTTAGTTGGCTGCTCATTCTTCCAAGCAATATGTTTAAACTTACACTAGATTTTTCTAGTCTTGGATTAAAGCAAGATTAAATCAAACCATTTTAATGAATCCACACACTCAAATACAAAAACACTCCCAAACGTGCATGTCTGAACACCTTTGTAACAGTAAAGCCTGTACAAACTTTGACATAAGACATTCTTGGTCCTGTAACATAAATACTCGCATGTCGTCTGAAGCACAAGATTTGTACCTGGTATTCATGAATACCCAGAAGCTAATTTTCAAGTTGGCATTTAAATAATGTTCAATCCTACTACTAAATGTAGTTTAACAAGCAAGTGCATCAGCTGCAGCATCTGTCTTGACAGCACAAATCATACTGTACCTTAAAAGATTAAATAAAGCCAAAGGTATCAGATAAACATACCCCTCAAGCTTGCTTTAAGCAGCAGTGATTGCTAATAACAGAAAAATCAGGAATACAGGAGGCCAGAACACTCTCTGCCTTCAAGACAACTTCTCTATTCCCTTGCATCCATAGCAACTACAGTAAAATATATACAATACAATTTTGCCAAAACCAAGAGATGCCCTTCAAACCGAAAGCAACCTTGCTAACCGAAACCATTCTATTCTCTTATTAGGAGTCCTATGAAAAAAATTACTTATTCTTGAGGGAACAAAAATGGTTTCTTTTCCTAAAGTCAAAGACCCTTTCAGCATTACTTTTTTTTTTTTTTTTTAAGAACATCAAGGTCAGAAATGCAGAAATCTTCACACAAAGCCTTTTTTGACAAGGACTGTTTCTATCTCACCACAAGAGTACTGACAAAAAGAAGTCATTCTTAGCAAGGGAAAGGGACACATTTGTGAGACTGTGACCAGACAACAAACTATTCCAGCTGTGGTTAACATAATTTTGGTTTTGAAGGGTTTAGAATGTGTGTACAGGCAACACTGGTAATTCTTCGTGCTGTTTCCCACCTTTTCCTAACCCGAGCAGGTTATCTGGGAAAGGGCTAGGACACTGGAACACTGACAAGAGTTCCACCTTGCCAAGAGCCACAAGACACCTGACAACACCCTGCTGTAGGTGAGGGCTACACCCGAGAAACTTCTAAACATGTCAGAGATGTCAGTCTGGGTTACATTACACTGCACCTGGGTAAGCAACACAGCTTCATTTTGACGATTTAATAGCATGTCCTCTTGAGAGATCTACATACAAAGCTCTATTTGAGGAAACAAATAAGCAAGGTGTGTCTTACAAGAACAGGGCAAGACACCCAACAAGTAGAGGGAAGGAGATTTTTCACCAAAAGCACGGTATTCAAGAAGGGGACAGGGAAAATATAGCTAAACAACTTCTAGAATTAAAATGGACTTGAAGGTAATAACCAAGATACACTCAGAGAACACTTATGCTGAAAAGAGCCAAGGCAAAACTTTAGTTGAGATGTTGGACTTGTTAACAAGTCCTTCCAAATACTCAAGTTATCAACACACAGCTTCATGTACAGGCAAAGAGATTCACTTCGCTCAGGCAAGCTTGTCAGGCTAGAAATTAAGACTCGCATCTCTTTGTGTTCCTTTGAGGAATACAGAGAAGCTCAATGAAATGAAATTTTAAAATGCACCCCAATTCCTTCTGTCTTCTCCATGAACACATGTGGATCATCCTCCTTCCAAACTTTGTAGTTGCATTTAATGCCACTGCATTGACCTCCTCTCCATGCCCCAATACGAAAGTTCCCATGTGATCTGGACTACAACGCCACCTTTCTAGTTCCCAGCTGTTCTCAAGCATGAACTCCTCATCAGGCTACTTGCTCAACAAGTTTTCGTGCCATGTACCTACTGTGAGGACAGCATGCTGCCCGTAAGGCTCCTGGACAGAGACTCTCATTGTGAAAAGAAAAACTAAGTTTCTGTCTGAGATGCAAAAATTGAAATGCCTACACTTCAGTTACTGAAGAACATTGCCATAATCTGACTCTCCTTGAAGCCACATTGGTTCAAGCAGCACTTCATAAATTGTTCCTTAATCTGAATTTTTAGAAGGAATTGCATTTAAGCCTTCCAATTTGGCTTAGCACTGTCTCTCTGGGCTGTCAGAATGATTTTCATCACTGAAAAAGTAGCTAAGCCTCTGTTAAGCACTGCATCAGTAGGAGAATAATTCTGCTGTCCAAAAGGAACACTTGGGGATTAAAATTCCTGTGTTGAAACTCTACTTGTTTTCTCACAAAGTCTGCTCCAGAACTTCTATCGTTAATAGCTCCTCCACACGCTATAATAAAGTTGCTTCTTCTTGCTCTCACCAGGAGCACGTTTACTCTCTAGCATTCTTTTGTAAAATAAAGCTAACAAGCAACACACCAGCAGAAGCCTTTTTTATCAAGAGCTCCTCGGGCTTCACTTCACACAAGCTGCTCTCAGATGCAGCAGACAGACTCGCCTCAAACTCCCCGATCCACCAACAATCAGCCTCAGGAGAGGCCAAAACCAACATTACTGCCAGGAACCTGGTTGCACAAATCGCACCAGTTGCTGTGCAGGAGTTTGCAGAGGAGACCGAATCTGCCAGTCCTGCACCAAAGAAAGTTCTCCTGGGGAGAAGCTCAGGCCAATTGAATTTATTTTCTTTTGTTCAAAGGGGCACAGATTGTGTTTGTTGAACCACACACACCAAGACCTTTTTGCACTTTTATTACACACGTGACGCATTTCCAGAACTCGAGATCTGCTTCCTTTACAAAATACGCTCTCATACTCTTTTCAGATATAGATAACTTGATATTTAACTGTCATAAGAAGCCCCTGAGAAAAATTCCTTGTTTCACCCAAACATTTTTTTAAACAAGGTTTGTATATCGTTTTTAAATTTAACAATATTCTTTTTCTCCAAATATCCATTGGACAAATATTAACTGGAACAAAAAGTAACAGAAATACACATACATCTTAATGCAAACTTACTTCACAGTACTTACAGAGCCTAGGCAAAGAATAAAGAAACCTTCTCAGATAACTAGGTGGAAAAAAAAAAGCAATGGATTTATACAGCTGTGCTTCCCTTAATTCTACCTCAAATATTTACACCACCGCGGCTAAGTTGAAGTATAAATTGGAAAAGCGAGTTCAAAAAGTAATAAACATTCAAATAATTAAACAGTAGCAGTCTAAGGAATTCAAATTTAGCGTGAAGCAAAAAACCAAATATTTCTTCAGCCTGAGGTTCGCCAGCATCTTAATTTGGAGCTCCTGCCCCCAAAGCATGCTCCCTTTTCCTTCCAGTATCACCAGTCCCTCTTCCTACTGCCACTGCACCAGGAACATATCCCTGCCCCTCAAATTGTGCCCTGTGCACTCGAAACCACACTTCCCCTGCCATGAAAATGGACTGCATTCACGGCAACTGTGTCTGCCCTGTACACACACAACGGCTCCCTCGTCAGGGCCAGACACCAGTGGGGAATCCTGGCACCAACTTGCTTTGTGGCTTTGCCATTTAATGAAGAAGTGAGCAGTGATCAGCCTAAAAGCAGGTATTTAAACCAGAAGCAGTCTCCTCACTAGTTACAGCTAGAAAGTCCTCTGTGAAATCCTTAGCAGAAAGCAAACGTGTTCTATTTCACAGTCATTGAATGGGATTCTTCTTCCCCAAAATTTATGAAACATGCAAGCATTCAATACAACCCCTGGAAACTATGTTTTGGGTAAGCTGCAAGGGGATAGAGAAAACTACAAAACTGCAACAGCAGCAGCTATACCTGAAGATCTCACCTGTTTCAGCTGTAACTTGGCCCTTTGTAAAGCAGATTTCAACCTGACAAAGAGCTTAGCACACCCAATCAGTAACAACTCCTACGTAGCAGTAATAATTTCCATTGCTATTCAAACTAGACTCCTTGAAGGGCTGGAGTAATGGCTCCAGAAAGCTAGCACAAGGCCAAACAAAGAACCATTACATGAAACAGCACAGGACTGCGCATTCAGGGTAGTGTTAGGTGACTGCCAAAGCAAAGAACATGGAAATAAAATCACCAGAATTACTTACACTTTGGCTTCTCTTTGGCTTGGTAAGCAGCCTGTTGAAGATACAGAATTAACTTTTGTAGCCCAACTTGTCACTTACCCAGTGACTAAAGAGATCAAGTTTTGAAATAACAACAATGCATTTAACGCAGTAGGAACTGAAGACGTCTCTGTCTCTCATACTGGTACTGAAACCACTAGCATGAATCCTATTTCCAGTATCTCTCAAACTTTATTATCTTTCAGTTTTTCCCCTTCCAGCATAATTCTAGTTGCCCCATCTGTACATTTGATCAAAATGAAACACGACATAAGGTGCAGGATGAGACTTCCCAATGCTGATCCTCGTGTTACCAGTCAACCTACATCTTTACGTAACCTGTGCACTAGAATTCTTTTTCATTTGAGCCGAGGTTTTCCAAGTAGCTCTTGTGCACCAACTTGCTTTTATGGCTATTTTACTGGCTTTATCACATTCTCTTTTCTCTCCATGAATAAGGTACTGACACAGCCCACAAATTAATTCCTCGGTTCACCACTTCAAAAACTAGTATTGACACTGCAGCTGGTAACATGTCATTGCTAAGTCACAGATGTCAGCAATCTGCACTGCATCCGTTATACAAGAGCTATCACTAAGCTAGAATATTTCTCATACTTTGAAAAAGCACGTGGTACCATATCCACACCCAGTCTGAGGGGTACATACCCACTATTATAATGAAAATCTTACTAACACAGTTTTTTATTCTCATCAGTGCTGGTATCCTCACAAGCTTGGCCACATCGCATCCCTCTCTGCTTGTCTTCACATTAGTACCAAAATCCAGATGAAGACTTATACTTCTCTGTTATGGTAGGACTGAAACCAGGAAGAATAAGGAAATGGCCAATAAAAATAAAATAACAAGTGTAGGAGTCAAAGGTGCTTCTCCTCTAAGGTACCCAGGTTTTTGGCAGATTTACTTATTTCTACAACCTTCAGCAAGAAGGATCAGAAAATGACAGTATTCAAAGCAAGAAAGCCCTACTAGAAAAGCAGAAAGACTTGCCTGAGGAAACAAACGTTAAGGAAGAAGTACAACCGTGTACAGAAACATTGAAAAAGAAATGAAATTAATTATAACCTTGCCAAAGGGCTGAACACAGACTAAGGAAAATTTTGCTCGATTGTTCAGAATTCAGATATTTCAGATCCATTTACAGCAAACGAAACCTGATATGACGAACTAGATACTTCTAAAAGGAACAAGGCTAAGAGTAAAGATGTCTTCTTTTGGGGAATCGAGAAAACAAAATATGCCAGATAGCATAAACCAAAAATAAATAACTGTAAAGTGAAATTCTTAATTAAAAGATTCTCTCCAGTGGAACTTTACCCAGTTTAAGGCATAATATGAAAACAGTAAAAACACTGGATTTTAGTAAAGATTTTTATCTAGCCAAGATCTACCAAGTAAATTTAGAACACACATGAAAGCATAAAGTTTCTGCACAAGAGAGATGAGGATTATTAGTAGAAGTACTATGAAAAGTGATACAAGGCAAAGCACCTGCATACATTTTGCTGTCTTAGGGAGTGACAGCAACTTCAGAGACTTGGTGATCTACTCTGCTGCTTAACAGCAGCCACCACTGACTAAACTGCTGAGCCATTCAAAGGTACTTGTAGCTATACCTGCCCGAATGCGTAATTCCACTTGAATCCATGCCCCTCGCCACAAATTCCCCAAGTACTGAGGTTTCCTTTATGTAGGGAAATCCTAAGATAAAACTGAAAGGGCAGCCAGCCCTAAAAACATCTTCCCATGAAAAGTAGGAGATTCGTTGCCCAGCTGTTCCTGACCATGGAGCAAAGAAGAGGCCTCAACTATCGGAATGAACCTCAGTCAGGAATAAATCCCATCAACTATCCAAGAAGAGTTTAATGCCCAAGTACTGCTTCATAATCCAAATGCTTTAAATTTTCAGTGTGCTTATTAAAATTGATTTAGCCATTAATAATTAACAGAAATAGTTATTAATTATCAAAATATAGAACAAATTAAAGGGAACATTTTGTGATACTACCACGTATTGATAATCTCCTCAGGATAACTCATCATGAAACTGTATTCATAATTCAAGTAATAAGCAAGAGTAATATCTTGTTAGCTATCTTTCTAGTAACACACTCGAATCACTTAACTAGAGGGACCATTTGACATCTTAACCTCTACAAGTAAGGTAAAACCAGAACAAAACAAAACAAAAAAATCATCCCATGTTTTGGTTAAATGTTTTTACTCATTTGTTCTTGGTGCTGCAGGATATCCAACTCATTGTTCTGTACCACTGCCCCCAGAAGAAGAAAACGCTCCTCAGGTGTAAGAATTAAAAGAAGTTAAACATTAAAGCACCTCCAAAAAAAAATACAAGTGTAGTACATTCTTTCAATGAAAATATGTATGTCAGAAATAAGCTGCATCATGTATATTTATATATTTTAATCTTTGGTCTAAATTACATACAAGAGTGTGAGAAGTGCCTGGACAGCACAGGCAAAACCAATCCCTTAACACTAAACAGAACATGGATAATAAAGAACTAAAGCAGAGGATCCACTTTTGAAACCCATGGACAACAGAAGTTAAGCAAAACCATACATGAATGGGGAAGCAGAGGGAAAGCTGCCAACAAGATTCACACACAAAGTAACAAAAATCAATTGCATTCCTTACCGCATATTCTTCTGGTGTAACCTTTAGAACATCAAATACCACTGCATCAAAGCTCTTTTTCAGTTCAGATGAACCTTTGTCACTCAAGGATTCAGAGCTGCTACTCTTCTGCAAAAACAAACAAAACCACTGGTGATATTTGGGTTCTTTCCACTTTTTTGCTTTTACACTTCAAAATTTCTGTTCAAACATCACTGTTCACAGAGCTTTTCTACTGGGCAAACTATGAATTAGAAGTCAGTCACTGGACAGACTTTCTCCCGACAAATATGTCTAAAATGAAAGACTTGCGAACTGACTTCAAGGGATATCAAATCTGTTCCTCAAAACACAAGTCAAATTTCAGCATGTAAATAAACTGCAATTTTGTTGATGGGACAAATAACAATAGAGTCACACTGAGTTTCAAACAGAAAAAAATACCACTACCGTGAGGAAAAAGACAAGGTCTGCCCCAGAAGGAATAGTTCTACATAGAACATAGAATAGTTTGGTTGGAAGGGACCTGAAAGACCATCTAGTTCCAACATCAAAGAACAGTATCAATCCCTTCCTGCTTCTCTTAGCAGCTGTAAAGCTCACAGCGTAAATCTGTTAAGTTACATGCATGTTCCTGCTGAAGACACTTAGTATTAACAACTATTTATTAAAAAGAAATGCTAGTAATTCACACTTGCAAACAATACAAGAACCTACAATACTATTCTATGAATCTTTATCAAGAGTAAAGATTTAGCTTCCCTGCAAAATAAAAATATGGTTCAAAAAATTAACACTTGATATTAACACTCCATATTGGTTTCATAAGTTTCACATATTGTTTTCATATGCTTCATATGAAAACAATACACCTATGCTGTTAGTATTCACTTCCTTTAGTGCACAGAGGCAAACCTAGATTCTGTTCAGTCCTTACAAGAAAGGAGGGGTTTTTAACATTGAGATCAAGACATTCCATCTGGACGTATGCTTCACATCTGAGCCCAAACGCACTTATTTCAGAAATATGCACACAGCACATGATCTCTTTGCTGCCCCACACTCTCTCTGAATACCTGAAAGGCTGTGTATGCTTCTTGCTCCTTAGTTCCTTCTCACTTTCAGAAACCTGGCGTAAAGCAAACTCTCGACTAAAAATGGAGAAATAAGATGAGGGACATGGACAAAACCATCGTAAAGGACCACAGTTACTACAGACAGCGAGTGTACCAGGTTTAACTCCTCCAGCGAACAGCAGGCTTGCCTAAAGACAGTAGAGCACTGGTGTGCTTCTGCAACAGCACAGCCTTGACACAAGTGCTAACAGAGATCCTACCACAGCCTTGCCCATACTTTCCTTCAGCGAGATTCAAGACACAGAAAACTAGTACTGGTGTTCAGAGCTCAGTCTCACCATTGCTGGGAGCTCCAGCTCAGCTGTGGTAAAACATGCTGAGCACAAACCAAGACCTGCCCAGTTTTGCATTGGAGAGCAATGTATCCTTTAAGGACTTTATCCCAACCACCCTCACAGGCGAGACCTCCTAGAAAGCTGAAGTGATTAGACTGTGGTCCCCATCGTGACCGCACTTTCACAGCCCGCATAACCGTACTGCTAACATTAAAGGTTTTCAAGACCGTGGATATGGGTCATTTTTACAGCACACACATGAGCAAGCACTTCACCAGCTCACATCTTGGGGAAGCCAAGCTTCAGCACTGCTCCACTGTGCCGATGCCAAGGCAGGAGGGAAGATGGCATACAGTCACTGGTGCTGGTAAATAGTTCTACTGGGCTAATGTCTTCTCCTGAAAACCCTACAAGGCAGTAGTTCAGGGGTACTTATATGTTTTGACTTTGGCTCCCCACTCAGCGAAACAGGAACATTTGAACCTCTGGAGAATCCAGTCAGCTGAAATAAACTCCTGTCCATTTTAAGCGCTTCTGTTATAAGGATATGTAAAGAAAATACACACTCATTTAATAATCATGTCTGGGTTTAGTTAGGTTCTTTTAGCAGTATTATCTCTCTGAAGAAACTTAATTTTGAAAACACCACCAAAACCTGCAAACCAGACAGGCATCTTCAGTAACCAACAAACTTACAGAAACATTTCAGTTACAAGTCCTCCCTCCTCCCATTAGTCAAGATAGGAAAAAAACCCCATCACTTGCTCTAAGTAAATTCGTGTAAATTTCCCAAAATGTATTTCACTCAATGTTATCAGACATCACATAAACATTCAAGGTCATCTCGTTGTGTAAAAGCAGAGCTCTCCCTCCAGGACATTTTCAGTTGCATGCCAGCGAATGGCCAATCCATTCAAAATGCGATAAAGGGAAATACAAGAATCTGTACAAAAAACCCCATCAGTCTTGGAAGCTAATGCCATCTTTCTTGTTTAAATCTTGACAACAGGTGTGAAATTGTGCTAGAGATTATTTTATTCTTTTTGATAACACAACACTCCAATTTTCCTTTCCCCTTGTTTGCAGCACTTTCCATTTCCATATGCCCATGGAAGTGCACAGATACAACTCTGCTATCAAAGCACACGCGTAAATATATAAATAAAACACCTTTGGTATGGTCCAAAGAGTCATTTGAGGAAACAACTGTTTCCAGGACCTTTTGGCTCTCACCACTACTGACTTTGTAGTGTTCTTCAGTACTTTGTCTTTTAAACAAAAGACAAATGAAGAATCACGGAAAAAAGACAAACTGAAATCCACAAAAGCAAAAAAATGTTTCTAACTGTGACAAAAGCAATAAAAATAATACGCATCAGCAATAATGTAACCGTCTCCCTTGAGCAGAAAGCTTAGGTCAGTATTGTCCATCTGCACATGCCAAAGCATTTATTGAGTCCCACTAGAGAAGACAGACATTGTGTCTGGAAAGATGACTCAGACACTGAAGGAAGATTTTCACTTCCCTGCATCCCAGTACTACAAGGCAATAACAAAACAAAACCAACCCTGAACAACCAATCCAACAAAAACTTAAAGAAAGAGTAATTTGCAAGAGTCTTCTGAGCAATAACAAAAAAAAAACAAACAGATCTTGCAAACTCTCCAACACCGTTAAGAATTTAGGAATCCATCACAAGTCCCAACAGCCCCTCCTGTGATCCCAGCAAAAAGAAGTGACGGAGTTCTGGTGCTAACTTCACCCTGCCCCTTTTCCTTAGCAAACAGATGACAAATGGAAAACCATGCTAACTTCAGGCTTGGAGGCACCAGCCCAGAGGCCGGTCTCCAACACCTGGCTCAGGCACAGGCTCTTAACTCACAAGCTGTTAACTTCTAGAGGGCAGAAACTCTGGTGGGCAGGAGGGGACCCACACCAGTGGCTGAATACGGTCCAAGGGAGAAGGGGAACATTCTTATTCCGCTACCACTGTGTCAGACTGCCTCCACACACACACACACACACACACACACACCTGTCAAAGAAGAGAATGTTTCCCACAGGCCTTGCCAGCCCAGCTTGCTGCACTAAGAGCATCTATTATTGTTAAAGCTTGAAAATAAAAGCTTCCTTGTCTAGCGGTGATGGAAGAGACCATAAAAAAGGCAGCTTTGGCTAGGGCAAGGCTGTAAATACTAGATCTTTCTTTATTTTGGTGTACAAAGGTCAGAACAAAGTTACTTACATCTGAACAGGGGCATATGAAAGCAACACGCAAACCAAGAATCTGCTGCAAGAGATCGGTTAAGAAACCACTTACTTTTTGGTGCATTTACAAAAAAAATGGAGTACTTATGGTCTTAAATCCACAGTACTTGAGTTTTGGAATCCTTACCTCTGAAGCAGTAGCCGCAATATTAATACTGCTTGCCTGTCCGTTCATTAGGTCCATACTGCCCACACCATCAATCTTCAGACCTGCATTTACAGCAGCAGGATCATCTCCAAGGCAACTGAATAACCATTCCTACAAAGAGCAGAAAGTCATCAGTTTTAAACAAGACTCAGTATCTAAAACTCACAACAAAAATAAAGTACTTCCAAAACAGCCAAACCACTTTGGAGCCCAGACTTTAAATTCACTCCGTAAGATAAACAACTGAAGGTTCCACTACAATCCATTACTTACTGTCAGTACAGGCTTCCACATTCTTTTCCATACTATTTTCTATATACCAGGTATCAACATGTAAACGCGTTTATTAACCCTAACTGAAAGTTAGGCTTGTGGCATCAGTTCATGTATTCTCTTCCTCCGATTACCAACTTTAAGAAGTATATTCCAGGCATTAACTCTATTACATATCTGTTATAGGAAGTTATCCAACAGTTTCCTATCTTATACACCTACTCACCAGCTTCAAGTGAAAATTCCCCCACAAAAAGCAATTTAAGAGTACAAGTGGAATTTACACTTTTCTCCACAAGTTACCCAAATTATTGATTAGTAAGGAAAAAACCCCACAAACTCAACCAAAAAAAACCCCAAAACCATACATAAAGGAAAAGTCCACACACTAACTCTTAATGCATCCTCACAAGAACACTATTACTTTTACTTTTCATTTCTACAGAGAGAAGGCTGCAAAGAACTGGAAACCTTTGGCATCCACTACAAAAGTAGTAAAGACTATCCAATACCCAAGTGTCAGAGAGAATAAAAATTGTTTTGGGCTTAAATTTCATGAGATGCTAGTGCCCTCTAGTGTGAAAATGATTATAAACCGTTTTTTAGAGGTGTATTTTTATAACAAGCGTGACTGTTCCCCAACTTATTACTTACGAAATTCACTTTAGATATATAGTTTAACTCTGAACTACTACACAGCCTGCAAATAAAGAAGGTAAGTAGCAGCTAACTGAGCAATACCACACAACAAGACAGCATCTCATGCTTAAGACCTCTACATAATGAAATAAAAAAAGTAATCCAGAAAGCTCTTTCTCCTCAGGACTTAAACCAGGTTTGTCAGACAACAAGCCTGGAAGGCAAGAAACTGCAATATTTAATTAATAAAATATCCTCAAGAGAAGCAGTAACTTTAAAGTGTTGCAAGAATGCCATACAGGAAGGAGAACGACTGAACGAGCCACCCCAAATCTCAGCCAAACACTACAGCTTATAGGTAATTTGGGGTACTCACAGTCTCCATCTGGTCTACACTGAGGTGTACTTCTGCCATTCAGAACAGTCATTTACGTGCTACCGTTTTCTGCTTTGCTTTTAACAAAACCTCATGGGATTGTTTCGTTCACAGGGCAGAAGACACTACCTTTCACCTCAACGTTATACTCCCAGCACACAGGCTATAACTAAGACTATCCTTCCTTCACTTAACTGCACCCAGATTTTAGCTGGTATTATACCAACAGACCACATGAAGGGAAAACCCACATCATCATTGGCTTGTTAGTGTCACTGCTGTCCTGTCCTTTCCTACTCCAACCACCCTTCCGATGTCTCATGTGGAGCATTTCCAAGCGTTCAGCTCCCCAGTACCTCTTCCTACAGTCTTTTCACTTAGGAACGAAAACCAATTGATGTGTCCTAATTCTTATTTATGTAGTGACAGTAGAGGACAGAGGTATCACACCTCCAAAACCAGTTTCAATCTCTCCATGTGTTCAAAGTGTACTCTTGTCCCAATTTAATCATAATGTCTACTGAAAAAACTACCCTTTCAAGATGTGTATTTTTTTTCAACCACTGTAATTATAAAGAAAAGAATTGATACTTTGCCCAAGTTCGTCATGCTGTATGGCCCATAATTGTATCAACAAACCCAATCTTAAACTACAGGTTATATATTTGACCCTTGTCTCACATACTCTTCAGTGGTTCACCCTCCCCCTACTAATGGGGAGTGACACTGAAGAAAACTAGAGAAGAGCTGTTTCTGACCAAGGAAAGGAAAAACTGAAGTTTGGGGTTTGTGTTGTGGAGGATTTGGACGGTGCTATTTAAAAGAAATCGTGCATACCACAGAAGCCTATGGAGTTTGCAGAGCAGCCTCAGATACACACGAGCCAACCATCTTCTCTGTAAGGAACAGAGTTAAAGCCCAGTTTCCCCATGATCGGTCTCACATAACACATACCCACCCGTGACAGGCCCTAGCAACTCCTCCCCATTTCCTAATGCACTGTCTCAAACCTTAGCCTTAGCATGGTAACACAACAGCTCCAGTTTACTATCTGTCGCCTAATTTACTCTGAGTTTTGCTAGTATGTGCCCATCCATTCTGAGTGGCATTTATTCCCATGCCATCCAAACACCGTGCATCTCATTCACCTAGCAGCAGGCTAAATGGGACTGGTGACCCTGGACACTATGTGACAGACTTCCTACCTCAGAGGACTGTACCTGGAGGGCGCAGCGGAGATGCACACCGATCCAGGTTTTCCTTTGCTACCTTACTACTCACTGCAATGAAAACTCTGAGAACTCCACCCCCTATGGCTGAAATTAGCCACCATGCTGAGAAGAGACTCCCACGAGGCACAGAAAATAAGAGAAAATCACTTAGAAAAGCCTGACAAGCAAAGGAAACCAATTATAAAATACAACATCTGCCAGGCAAACTGTATCATATACAAACTGTCCACATGATGTTAATTTTGTTCCCACTGCTGCATTACAACAGCATGTTTGAATACATTTATACTTTTTCCCCCGTTGATGGAGATGGAGTAAGGCGCAGAATTAGCATTGAACTCCTATAAACTGGCATTTACCAACTTTAAAGTTCCAGAATTTGTAACATTAAAAAAAAAAGCTACAGTAGTCATGAGAACATCACCACTCTCATAACAATGAAAAGTCACAGCAACAGCTTCAGCCAGTGTATTGTTTAAGATTGATATTGGATGAAACCTAACAGCGGAATAAATACATCATTTGCTTGCCATACAACCCTTCTGCTTAACACCAAAATAAGGATAAACGCCAATATGAAACAGAGATCAACAGCTCTCAGCAGCATAGCTGTATATGCAGAATGGCTGTTGTCACACTGCAATAGTGAGTCACACGTTAGTCTTCACTGCGTGCCCTGTGTATCCGATTACAACGGAATTACACTGAGCAATTTGAACTTTCAGCCTGTTTCTGCTTGTCAATTCAATAAATGCCTTTGTGCTCAGAAATTCATTAAATATGGAACTGAAACTGTCTTATATGATGCAAAAAATACTTAACCATGTGCTTACACCAGCCTGAAGACACTACCTACCTCTTCATACCATGCGCACAGTACAGTAAAAAGCCAACTAAACACATTGATAAAAGGATTCATCATAGCCAAAGAACGAAAGTGTCTAGACTAAGCAGGGTCTGCTGGCTCCAGTGACTGAGTTTTTCTGCAGATTCACCCAAAGCTGTATTTAACGATCATTCCACCACAGTGACTGACCTATACACCCCCAAAGGGAAGGCGGCTTGGTGGAGAGAAGGGCAAGCGTTCATGAAGCTTGGAGTAAGGCCGGGTGTGACCAACCGCAGCTGTTGCAAAGAAGCTGCCTTTATATCAGCACAAAGGGGACCAGAGGGTGGCCTTTGTTTTAGATAAGCAGCTCTGTCAGTTGAGCAGATCATCTGACTGTATTGCAGTCCAGTGAATTGAACAGCAGTGCAAATGTCTCTCCCAGAGTTCATTCAAAAGTGAGTGTCTCACCCCGTTCGCTAGTGAGTACGTGGCTCAGCTCAGAGTACGCAAACTAAACTAACAAAGGAATTTCCAAGAGAGCAACAGGTTGGAGCTGGCTTCAACCCACATATTCCTTCCTGGTGACCCAGCAGCGTGATGGTGAGCACATTCTAGAGACCAGTAAGGGGGATCACACCGGTGTCGTGCTGGAACATTATATTGCAATTGCTGTATTTTGCTAAGAATAACCGGCATTTGTATTATGATTTCAGAATATTTTGTATCAGTTTGCTAAATCCAAAATCCTGTGTAACACTAAATACCTTCAGATAACTAAATTTAATATTTAATTTAATACACGCTCCATATGTGGAATACCTAAAAGAAGCTGGTCAGAGAGTATTTTACTCACCTAAGCCTAAACCACTTCCACAGAAAAAAACAGGGATATTCTTGTCTCAGCTTGAGTCAAATATATGTCAAAAATATACTGTACAAAGAGCATTTTAAAAGACAACTCTAAGATTACCTTAAAAACTTCCTGTCCCTAACAGCACAAAAGCTTTGAGGAAACACAGCCACAGTACAATTTTATGAATGACTCAGAAGTCACAATGACCAAGATCCTCTTTGTATTCACAAGGTCTGTCTAAAATGTCATTTTGATTTGTTTCCCCACAAAGAAAACCAGAGCATTGCATGGAATAATGACCAAATGTGAATGTGAAGGCACTACCCGACTTTGAGGGCCAAAGTATGGTAAGAACCAGAAGACCAGTTCAAGGATCAACCTGAGCTCTTGATCTTGTGGAAACCCTCACTGCTATTCTGACAACAGTACAGAAAGGCTTTCTTTCTAAACAAGAAACAGAAGTGCATTGGGCTGCACTGAATCTGCACTCCCCCGTGCACAGTACAGCCTAGCATGGAAACATGCCTAAAGACGGAAAGAAAGCTTAGTGTTTAAGAAAAAAACCTCAAACCAAACAAGCCTACAAACCAAAACACATTGAAACATGAAAAACACCCCACAACAAAAAAAACAGACAAACACACACCAAAGCCCCACAATTAAGCAGGAAGTCAGGAAGGAACAGGCAACAGGACAAAGAATGTCAATCCAACCGTGAAAGATTTTCTCAAGTCAAACCAAAGCGCAACTTCCAAACTCTATTCTTCAGCCTTACACTCAACCCGCCAAAACTAGAACATCCAACTAGGTTACTGCGCTGTAACAATAAAGATAGTGTGTACATAGCACTAAAAATGAAAAATGAAAGCCATCTAAACACATGCTTTAAATTCAGTTTTCAGTGAGCATGATAATGCTGAGAGGTAATACAAGATAGCAAAACCGATAAAAACAAACTCCCACAATGGACATGAAATAAAAGCTCAAGCAACTTAATACAATGTCAGTCTCCTGCAGGAAACATATGACTGAGATAAAGAAACCCCAGATCCAAACTTTCACACACTAAGAAGTCTCCAAATGAACAAATCTTGGCAAAGTTGCCACTAGTGAAGACTGAGATAAGAGGCATGAGTAGAAACATAAGCTAGAGACACAGCAAAAAACAGAGACAGAGGACCACAATATTAGAGCAGAAAGAGATTACTAGCAGCTATTAAATGCACAACACCAAATATCAGAACAAAAAAAAATTGGAAATACAGGAAAACAACATTTTACAGGACAGACAGAACTACCTGATGGACAGAAGAATGACAAATGAAAGTTAATTGCTAGAGGATCTTTTGGGCTGATGCCTGTAAAATTCCTGCTATGAATTTCAGCACATCAGTTGGAAGTGACTGCCACTGATGCCATAAGCATGAATTAGCTACATAAGATCAAGATGTTTGCAATTACGGAGAAATCCTAACTCCAAAACATTTCACAAGAAACCTTGACCCTGTCCGCTGCAATTCTGGTCACCTGGCTTCCAACAGATTTTTGAACGAAATATATGCAGAGAAGGGCTTCCAGGCTCATTGCAGGAGTGGAAACCAGGAGATGTTATCTTGCTAATGCTAACAAACTGAAATCTGCATGAGGATATGCTTGCCGTGTTTAAATATCAGGAGGACAAACCAGAGTTAGGAATAAAATGTAAATTTATGCTCAAAATCAGAATACAGCAATCTGGTTCTTGAACAGCTTCCAGAAAATGGTATTAAAAGCAAAAAACGATAACTGCTTAACTCGATACCAGACTCCTTCCTGAAAGAAATCATGTCATATGGTGCCTGCATCAGCAGTAGAGCTAACCCAGTAACACAGACTCCTTTCTTCATCCATTTGATTAGTCCTGCAGCAGACTCAAAGCACTTCTGTATCCTCATGGAACTCAACCACTCAAGTTATGTCACACATCCACTCTTTCCCCCTAAGCATCTGTTACACAACAGTCAGAGTAATATCAGCTGTTGGAGCTCCAAGACAGATAAGATTAGAATCCACAGAATTGCATCAAATGCAACAACAAAAAAACCCATTTTAGTAGATTTGACAATAAAGTTATAAATAAAAGCAGCTTCATTTAAATATGGTCTTTAATTTAGATTCTCCTCTCTCATCCTAGAAAAGGCTTTACCTAGACAAGCAATTTAGTGAAATTGTTATTCTTAAGCCACCCACAGAGAGTTTTCACCATTATGTGCGTGCTTTCCTTCTGAACAAAGAAGTAAGATGATTTTGGTCATTCTCTGATTTGGAGGGCCAAGGGAGGCAGCAGGAAGAAAAGAAAGAGAAGTAACATTAAGGTAACACACAGTAAGACCATCTCATTCATATCTTACTCAGTTTCCAGCTATCAAGATACCTTTCTGGTGCTCCAGTACACAGTGCTCTCCCCTTTAACCTCAAGAGCTGGTACAGGTCAGCTTCCATTTCCTCAGATGAGATAACGAAAAAACGTCAAAAATGCAGAATATCCCTCTCCAGAGGACAAGCTACTTATTTACCAAACCCTATTACAAAAAATAAAATTATTATCTCTATTTGTAATCAACCTGCAACAAACAACAAAGAAGTTCAACTCAAAATGGAAAGGTTTTTAAAATGAATTACACAGAAACAGGACCAAGATTCTTACCAGTCCAACTTCTACCGTCTATACCCACTGGACTGACTCACAGCCAAGAGTTAACTGGTAGATATCATAGCACAAGGCAACAAATTTTAGCAGTAGCCCTGGTACACAGCTGCAAGCAGTAGCATATCCTGGCCCTCACACAATGCAAGCATGAATGAAGCAGAAGGAAAGCAGCGTTGCAGGCAACAAATGGAGTAAGCCAAAAATGTGACCACGTGTATATGCCATTTAAGTTTAGCCTGGGGTTGCAAGAGTTTTGCTTTCTTCCAACAAAAGCTCTCTCCAGAAGAGCTTGAGCATTAGAGGACAGAACGTAGGTTCACTAAGTAAATAACAGCTGCAGAAGTACTGAAGAAGTTTGCTTGAACTGCTTACAAATTACCAGGTTCCCAGAGCTGCTTTCTTTGGAAATGACCTACAAGCCTCTATTCTGTTTTGCAGTTTTTTTAGAAAAGATGTTGCACAGAAGCACATTTTATTCCTTTGGATCAGACTATTATTTCACAGTTGCTGTCAGAACAGACTGAACATCTGAAGCTATGATGTATGGTTTGTTTTTCTTCCCATAAGCCAAAAGGGGAAGCATCAGGGAAACAAATTATTTTAGCACATAAAGTACATGGGGCATAATAAGATTTTACCTTCCTCTGCCTACCTCTCCAGCAATCAAGCCTACCAACAGTTTAGCCTGTTTGAGCAACACTCCAGACACAAAACAGGAGCAATCACAACCTGGAAAACAGTTTTGAAAGACAGGAACTGCTGGTATTTATTTCCATGAAGGAGAAATAAAAAGAAATCAAAGAAAATAAATAGGAACTATTTGAACTAGAAAGCAGATACTTTCAATTAGGTAGCTCTATAAGATTACAACCTCTCCACAACTGGCTTTTTCCAAGCCCCGCACTATAAGGCCACGTAGCTATTGGGTTTGCTTGCAAACAAGAGGAATAGCCAACAATCAATGTCAAGTTGATTGACTGATGCTTAGTTCCGAAGTACTTTTGTTATGGGTTAGATGCGCAGGCAGGGTATCCATGGAACAAGGAAGAATACATCCGTAGACAACATTCTGAATAGAAAAATCATACTTGAGAGTGTGCAACAGTGGCATAACCTCCAAGCTCCAAGTACTCTTTTCAGAGGCACTCGGATTCTTTGTTTCTGGATAATGCAAACAAAACACAACTAGGGAAGCATTATTATAGACCGTGCATCAGCAAAAATAACACAACACGCTCACTGTGAGAAGTCTCTAGAAACTGCCTTTTACAAATTTTTAATAAGGCAACACTAAAAATTCCAGCAGAAGACAAACTTGAAGAAAATCACTATACATATCTCCAAATGGACCCGTGTGGGTGGCATTCCTTTTCTCAGAAAGGAGAAAGTACAGGAAAAAGATTTAGGGAGAATATTTAAATAAAACTTGACATGCAGCTGCAGACTTGCAAGTTGTGAAACAGAGATGACACCTGACAGCATGAGCTTTGTTACTGGCAACAGGCTACAGGAACTCTGTCACCAGCAACCACCACAACTCATGCACCAAAAGCACCAAGACCAAGGATCTAGACTGAATATTCTGTGTAAACCCACACATCACACGTGGATGTAAAGATAACTCAAATATCCATGCAACTCATCGAATGATCTGTAGGCCTAAAGTGCTACAGTCAAAACTCAACAGCCAAATAAAAACCAGGATAATCAAACCATACGGGGCCAGATTCTTAACACACGGGAGATCACAAAGTGCCAGCTTGCTGAGTAACAGCCTCCAAACCCACAGAACTGAAGACTCAGTACATGCAGCTGTCTCAACTTTCTTTGTACAGTCAGACAAGAGATTTACGTTTAGGAAAAAGAAGGCAAAACTCCCCCCAAGTTGAATACTTGACTCTCTTACACAGGAAGAAGAAAATAATGTAGAGAGAACATTTTATCCTATTGTAAAGCCACTAATAAGCAACGACGATCTTTCTTGAACAAGACAGATAACATCTCTGTCTGTTTTAAAATTCAGCTTTCAGAGAGCCGAGTGCAGTCTTTACCAATAACACTTGTGATGACAATATTTCAACAACGTTCTCTATAATTAGTCTTTTTTAATACCATGCATCTATATGGAAGTTTGTACCGTTGCTATAGAAATAGTGCTAGCCGGAAAAAAAATTAACAGCATATGAATTGCCTGTATTGGGTATGACAACAATTATATGGAACTACAACAGACATTTGGGGAAGAGAATTGGATTTTCTGCCTGTGCCACTCCCCTGCATTAGTTTACGAAAGCGCATCAGGCTCATAGTATCCAGCTTCTACAAACCAGTTATTTATCTATCCAAGCATCCACATCTTTCCCACATTAACTCCCTTTGGAAGAGCCTCAGTAAATCAGGTAACTAACGAGAGAGCAGGTAAAGAGCCAGATACCTATAGTTTAATACTAAATACTTTTTCCTCATCCAAGACCAGTCACTAACTGCCAACCACCAAAACATCTGCCTGATAAAACATGTTAAAGAAACTGAGCAAATCCAAGTTAATTCACACAAATCCAGGACTTCAACAAACAAAATAGACATTGGAACCCTGTTTTAAATGTTCAAGAACAATCAGATAAATCTACTGAGGATTTGTCAGCTGGCCCAGCCAGATGTCAAAGACATACTCAAAGCACCTGCAGTTGGAGCCCAAGCATATGTTCGCTTCAACTGAAATACTTCAGAGTGAATAGTTCCATGAAGGCAGATACTGTATTTTTGAGATGCTATCAGCCTTATTTCTTTTTAGCAGAACAGAAGCTTACAGTAGATTGCAGGGAAATCTTGCTTCTTTAGATACTCAAGGCAGACAGGAATTTTATCTGAAGGCCTGAAATTCTTGTATATCCACCTTATTTCTTGTGCACTAACAACAACAGTTGAATCACCACAAAACCTAAATGCAATTTCAGGTAAACAGACACTATAAATGAGAGCCCTGCTGGAGCTATTTCTAAGCCATCTACCTACATTATTCATGAAATGATCTGTTCTCGAGAAGGAATGACATAAGAATTATCTTCAGAGTTTGTAAAATTTGCCTAACTGATGTAGAACACAATGGTTTCCAGAAGACATCAAAAAGAGACCAAGGACACTAAATGGAAGATCTTAGCAAAGCACAAGAATCAACTATGCTAAAACATTTCTATACCTCTAATGGTAGTAAAGGCAAGCCTCAAACTCTTGTTACAAAACAGGGAAAAAGACAAACGCAGGAGGAAAGGTTTAATTATAAAGTTCTCCATGGCACACATGAGAACTTTAAACCAGGGACCAAGGAAATAGCGTAATTTCTGAGCTGACTTCCTAAGGAGGTAGAGACACACTGTGTGGTTTGCGATCCGTGCTCAAATGAGGAATGCAACAATCAACGAACTGCTAGAAAGGTGCATACATCCTTTTTCTCTACACTGGATTTAGCAGCAGTATGATCAACACGCCAGGAAAGGATAACACAAACCTGGAAATTGTTTCCTGGCATCAGAGTGAAAGCACAAGATGCACATGGACACACAACGCTAACTGCCTGCACGGTTTGATGGGCACAGAAAGGCTGCGGGCACTTAAGCCAAGCGAGTGCAGCTAAACAGGCTCAAAGCAGGGACAAGCATTTCCTACCAGATCTCACAGGAAGCATGGGGGATCCTGCAACGTTAATATGCTTTTAAGAGCACAGTGACTGCTGACAGAATAACAGCATTTGCTGGTCTTTTCAGTACATAGGAGTCAAGTGCAGCTCTTTTACCTGCCCCCAGCCCTCAAAATTCCAGTATGCCTTCGATACAGTCTGTCAAGCAGGACTTTTAAGATTATTCCTGCCCTATGAACTCAGCATTAAGTCCACAAGTGAAATCCTATCCAAATTCCTATCCAAATCCTATCCAAATTCCAAATATTGAATATCTTGGATATTCAAGATATTCAGTGCATGACTGAATACTTCTCACTCAATCCTTCAGGTTAAGAAATGCAGCTGTGTCCACTTCCACCAAATCGATGGATGCATGCATGCATTAAAAACTCACTTAAGTGCAGATACATGCAAGCTGAAAACTTGGGTCCGAGAGCAATGACAGAAAGACAGCCTGTACATGATATAGTTTCGGTAGAGATTTGGAGGAGAACGGTGTTTTGCGCGTAAAGCTACCGTTTAACAGCAGATAATGCTATTTCTTCTTAAGCAAATCATGCTGTTTACTGGTTTATTTAACTAAAAAGAAAATTACATTCATCTTTGTTAATCTTTTAACTGATAAAAAGTAAATCTAGAATGCTGCAATGCAAGAAAACCCACACTATAGCATGGCATGGTATCACAATTAAGAATACAAAAAACATTATTATGTGACCATTCAGTGACATGAACTGTACCTTTAAAAAGCTCACACCAGCTCCTTCCAAAAAAAAAAAAAAAATCCACTATGAACAGCATGAACTGCTCATTAGGTCAGCACTAAGGAGATCTCTGGTCTTGGCAGGCTGATTTAGAAAACACTTTCCTCCCCTTCTATGATCACCAAAACTGGCACAGTGTGAAAACAAAGGGGCAGTGCAAATCTTGGTTAAATCTCAATCAGAACAAAAGCAAAGATTCTCAGATCCTAAAACACCTACCCAGGTAAGCTATTCTGTTCTCTATGCGACTTTCTGGAAGTAAACGTTGCAGGAGTTCTGCCCTAAATCTTTCACTAAAGTAATTTTTCTGTCCTCTTCTACAAGCAATGGAATCTTCTGGACCAGACTAATCAATACCGCAGGTTTACTCTCAAGCAGCAGAGATTAGCCACTCAGGGCAAACAGATGAAAGCTAGTTCTCCACCTCATCTAAATGAAAATACAACACTTCTTTGAGCCCCTATCATGCCTTGCTTTAGGAGTTTTAGTTCAAATAATTCAGCCACCCCAATAGACGGTTGGCCAAGATGAACATTTTTCATTTTTGCTGTCACACGATTCACCTTGAATAAGAACATGTAAACACCTTGAACACGGAAAAAAGGTTTATGACTAATGCAAAGAACTGAAACGAGTCTGAGAAACAGTTATTTAGACATTTGGAATCAGCAGCCAAAGTCAAAATTTATACAAGGATTTGATACCACTCCATCGTTATTGACATTAAACTGTCCTTGCCCTGGAGGTACAAGGAAACCTGTCAACGTAAGAAATGTAGCTGGATACTGCACGCCAAACAGGGAGAAGCCTTGCTTGAAACAACAAGAAGCCCCCACGAAGAAAAAGCTGTGTTGGCAAACAAACTGAGCTGGGGGAAGCTGGTCAGGGAGCCCATGTTGCCGGCAGGATGTTTTGCTGCCCTGCAGAGGCAGGGCACAGCCCACAGGCTGCTAGTTGGAGAACTCTTGTGCAGAATTCAGTGTTTACAAATTCTGCACCACTTAAGCATTTCTAATGCCCGATTATTGTGAGTTTAAGATGAGTTTCGTTATCAATGCAATATTGCACCAAGGACTGAAATTGATTCCCAGTTCAGAAATTGTGTAAATTTGCAATTCCAGGAGGTTGGTGACATACAAGATATACTGAAACACTTCACACTAGAGTATTTTCAAAAGGTTCTACCAATAAAGTGACCAGAGCAACGGTACAGACCAGATGACCCCCAGGTGTCCTCCCTAAAGTATTCTACTTCTCTAGTCTAGGGAGAACACAAAGGCACTGGCCATCTAATTAAAACTGTGTAGGCTCAGAGAGAAAGAAATATATCAAATATACTGATCAACTAGAATCAAAACCACACACTTCATTTCTTGCTCTACCGACAATGTGAATTTTATGTATAATTTTTAGATTCCAAAAGTGGATAAAATGACTTAAAAAAAATTTGAGATCTGTTTGAGCGTGTTTGAATCTCCTGTTCGTTTCCTTCTAGAAAGATTTGATAAAATTTGGCTTCAAGCCTCCAACAAAAGCATTCTACTTCATCATAAATACAAAGATGATCCTACAGAATAGGCAGAGAAAGCTATTTATAAAAGCATCCCTTCAAGCAATCAACTTGATGTATGAGGATGTTCTCCTAGCTAGGAAAAGCCGCACTGCGATGGATATGTAGACAGCCCAGATGCTGTTATCCGTGCAGCCCCTCCTCTCCAACATGAACAAAGCACCAGAGGCAGACCACAGTCCATTTGGCCCTTCCTGAAAACACACAGGAGAAAAGCAAGACTGCCAAACAGGCACACAGATCAGTGTTAGAAAAGTGTTAGGTTCAGATGTAAGAAAGCCTGCACACACCAAAGTGAGAAAGAAACGTACTTGTGACAGAAGGCCATAATCCAGGAACAGGAAAGAAAAGTTGTGACCTCTCATGTAGTGAACCAGAGTCCGGTAAGCAAGTAATGGCAAAACAGACGGGTATCACAGTGGGGCAAAAGCAGAGAGAGAGGATGCACAAAGCCCATCCATAATCCACTGCCCCTAGCCATGCTATGACTTTGACAAAAGGTGTCACTGTGTTTTGATAGCTGGTGATCCTGCAAGACTTCATGGTGTCACCACCATGAGATTCAACTGATACTGCCCATGAGGATCTGGAAAACCTGAACTACAAATAATTTGGTGAAAGAAATGAATACACGAATAAATTTTTCTACGGTTAAAATACATATATATTAACTAAATAAATTCAGATCTTTCTATGTTGTTTCAAAGCCAAGATCATCGATGTTAATATATAATTCGTTTAAAAACAAGCAACACAAATTTGTAATTCATTTCCCCATTCTACACAACCAGGAAGGGAGTTTCCTCTTACCTGATAAAAGAATGGCTGAAAAAGCCAGTAAATGGGCTGCACTTTAAAACTATTCTTATTTTTCAGTTTCATATTCAGCTTGCCAAGTTGAGGAGATTCATTTTGCTCATGAACACTACTTAAGCAGAAAGGCGAGCCAGCTACATCCCAAACAGAGTTTCAACCTTCCTGTTGAAACACTACTGAAGTCACCAGCCACAATACAGAGTTTTTAGGCAGGTAGTACACTTTTGGAACAGCTTTATCACTTAAAAGCTAAGATATTTTAATGAGCTGCACAAATTTATCTTCCACTACCTCAAAGACAGAGGAAAACAAGCACAGCAGAACCAGCAAACACAGTTACCAATTTAAATCAAATATTTGTAAAATCATTTACAGTATCTTTCCAATCTAAGAATCTATTTTTTTCACAAACAACAGATTTTTCCAGCTGAGATGCGCGTGGCTGATAGACACCGTAAATCTGACAGAGCTATTGGAGAGCAAGCAGCAGGGTTGCTCTGCACAGAGACTGCTGTATAAGCCAGCTTCCCCGCTGAGGGAGGAAGCAAACTCAACATCAGCTCACTCTGGGACCCAACTGCATGTTCAGCCCAGTCCCAGAAAAGAACATGTCATCTCCAGCCTCAGTAAGACCTTTTTTTCTCTTCCAAGATGCATTTTCTCATTTTGAGGAGAGTTACATTAAAAATGTCAGCCCCCTGTGCACTAGAGACCACGCCAGCAATGAATTCCAAAAGACTGCAATTTTTTTCCTATAAGCAAAGCATTTCTACAAACATTAGGAGAACCATAAATACAAGTGAAGCTGCAAAGAAATGCTGATCTAATGATCAAATCATCAAAACACCCTATTGCTCTGCGGAAGAAAAGATATCTAATTCCATTAATGACTTGGAACACACTAGGGAAAGATGACATCACAGAAAGAGACCAGCAACAAAAACTTACGTTGCCAAAACTCGTTGCTTGTCTTCATCTCCTCCTCCCTCACTCTGACAAGTAAAATCCAGAAGATACCCATGACACTCAGTACCACTCCACACAAAAACCTGACACCTATAAGCAAGACAGGAACTCCAGCAAATCCCAAGACAGCAAGGAAAGTGTCTCTTTTTTCCTGTTCCCTGGAGAGATCTCACTTGTGTCCATGTCCTTAAGCATCATTACTGTCTGATTCTGTTCTCCATTTAAGACAATCGCTTCATAGAGAGAAGGGAAGAAAAAGCAAGAAATAAACCCATAGGTTTGGGGTTTTTTAAAAAAAAAAAAATAGGTACAGCAGAAATAATTAAACACTTCAACTTCTCTAAAATATACCTTTGTTTACAAATAAATGAGGGATTTAAAGTTTTGTGGGCCCAACAGCTAACCAAGTCATCTTTAACGTAGCTACTTGCATTGTTTATTAAAAAAGCTTCCTTTTCTAGCAGTATCACTTAATACAGACTAACTACAGTTCTGCCTAACTTAGCATAACACAAATACAACACGCCTCCAAATTATATTACTATATAGATTTGCACAACAGATTTCATGTTTTCCTATGCTACTCTCTACAAAAGGCTTTTTAGCCTCAGCAGTACTCTTTCCATTAACATCTTCATTGTCTCATAGCCAAGTCATAAAATTCAGATCAAGAATTATTCCTTCACAAAACTGCATCAGCCTCTAATCACTACCACGCATAGCCTTTGTTACTCTAATCCTAAACTTAAGAATTCATACCCACTTTGTTACTCTAATCCTAAACTTAAGAATTCATACCCACTCACTCTGGTCTGAGAACAACCACATGCTCCAAGTGTCCAAATCTGCTTCCACACCCATGGGTGTTTCCTTTTTTTCCCATCAGCTAATCAAATCATACAGGGAAGGCACACAATTTCACAGGACAAAGAGACACCCAAGATTTTACTAACTTTTCCTAAATGCCCTGGCATAATGTTACCTTAAGCACTTTAGAACTTTCCACTGCATGTACACAAAAACATCTCATATCACGTAACAACAAATACACACATACTTCTTTTCGCTCTCCCAGTCATATAGGATTTGTTACCAAGAAGAGAAGAAACTAAAGCAGTTCCAGTAGTTGGTCTCTAATAGAACTTTTAACCATCTCTCTAACAACCCAAATTCCCCAAACACTAGCTTAAAAAGATTTGCATTAATAAAATCTTTTAAGAGAAATGAAATTACCTTGTCTGCAACATGAGCCAGGTCCCAGTGACGAAGCCTTTCCACCACTAAGACAGCTTCAGAAAAGAGTCAAGATTGACTCTTCAGAAGTACTAATGACAAGTCACAACATGAAACACAGTTTGAGCTCTGTTATCACACCGACCCTATCCACATTAAAAAAAAAACCACAGTCAGCAAGTTATTTAAGTGCCAGGGCAAGTCATTACACGAAGCCATTGAGGGAGCTATCTGCCAGCAGGTCATAAAGCACACTATCTGCTTATGAATAGCTGCTGTTCTACTGTACATCAAAAGCAGTTTTCAACTTCTTTAATATCACTTTAATACGCCTTCAACTTTATAAAACACCGTACTTCTGGCACTAACCTTAAGTGAAAACAGTATCAAGCTTGCCTGTTTGTTTGATCTCCTGATTACAATTCAGCTAACATCATTTTCCTCTCCAATTCCCCTTAGAAGTACTCAGGGTGGGCACTTTGAACACTTGCACAGATATCGCCAGTAGAGCTGAGCAACATCCACCAATGAAATAACTTTCTGCCAGCATAGCTAGATCTACACAAGAGTATATAAAAATAACTAAAGAATCACAGTTTCATACTGCGATTATATTTGGTACTATCTCCTTGGGTACACCGTCCTACATAATGGAATACATACTTATTTACACTACCATGACTGGAAATGCCATACAAAACACTAGATCAGAAAGAAAGTTACTGGCCAGTAGTAAGGAGAAAAGCATTTTTAGCAAGGCATATCACCAAGTACACAAAAATCTAGTATCAAGGAGTTATCAAAATAAATGAAAAAAAAAAATCCAAGATAGGCCCAGGCTGGGAGGGAAAAAAAAAAAAACAACAAAAAACCACCAACCAACCAACACAGGAGGATTAGAAGAAATCACATATGATCAACAGAGCAATCAACCAGCACAGGGTGGCTAGCCAACCACTTCTCAAACAGGAAGCAGTAAAACCATTTCTGCTGCAGAAGGGCATTTGCTCTTACAATAGAAAACATTTTCATTAGGAACTGCATGCCTCACACTGTGCATGCACAGCATATTAGACAGTAAATAATAATAAAGCCTTATGCCTAGGTAATGTTTATCGTCCTACCACCTTAAGGCAAGGCCCAGGTTTTATCTGCTCTAACAAACAACTCGAGTTTCAGGCTGCTCACGGTCCACTGCATTCATGGTTCTCAGAAGCAAAGGGTTTCTCTGTAGCTAAGAAGAAATCTTGCCAAGCCTTCAGTAATTTCTCACTCAGAGCTCCAAAAGATTCCTTGAAGACCATCTCAACAGCATGGAAGGTTTAAAGGTTTTACTGTCCTTATACATTATTCCTTTCCAAAACACTTGCTGGTATATTTCCATAAAAGTCTGATCAACAAGACTATCGCACTTATTTAAGGGTACTTACCAGACAAGCTCGGCAACTAACACCCAAACAAGCTGCGCAGTCTATAAGTACATGACTATTATTCTAAAAATAAATGCAATAGCTGCCACTACTCAGGTACACTTACCAATAAAGCACGTGGGAAAACTGGCTGCTAATCAAAGACAAGACTGTTGGCAGGGTGGTCTGGACTTGCTAGCAACAGCAGCACAGTTCAGGTGCCCTTTAACCATACAGAGAAAGTTAAATTATGTGACAGAGCAGGAAAGGAAATACAATGATTGTGAGTCATGCGCTTAACCAAATGCTTTATCAATGCACCACACGATATTACAGTTACTAATTAGTGACAGCACAAAACAGTGGTGCATTAATGACAGAGAGCAATCCAAATCTTTGGGGCATATTTTCTTTTATTGATTTAGCACTTCAAACAATTTATATGCATTTTGAAATCCAAAGTGTGTCCTTAAGAAACTGTGCGGTGCTACCAGCATTCCAACTTTTCACACAAGCAAGCTGATTGTGGATGCTTTCAGATACCCCAAAACACTTCGCAGGCTTCTGGATTACTTTTTCCTTGGTCAAATGGCTCTATCACCAAGTTCCCAGTAACACCATCATTGTTCCCAACTCATTCTGCCAGCCTACTGTAAAAGATGCAATGACTGTTAAGTCTAGTTCTATGCAAAAGGAGTTTTCAGAAATGTCACAGGGATCCTATAATGCATCAAATATTTCTGCATGAAATCAGAAAGCAAGTTCCTCCCAAGTTCCCAGACTTGCAAACCCAGGTAGGGATTCAAGCTAGAGTTGAGCTTATGCCCTAAAACTAGAATTCAGCACTCCACAAGCTCAGCTGCAACCAGGACAACTGATCCACTTAACTGATCTCAGCTGGTTTACAGGAACTCCGATTTTGTACTTGCAAGTCATCACCATCATCAACTGCTTTATTCCCATGCCTTTCTCTGCCATGACATCAGCACAGAATTTTGTATAGCTGAAGAATGAACAGTTTGGAGTAACTATGAAACTTAAAAACTAAGCAAGGAGAAAAAAAGCCTAATTTCTTAGCTAAGTTCCCTGACATAGTTCACTCTCCCAGTATTTCTGCCAAAACAGTGAGCAGTCAATAAATAAGCTGCCCTTCTGCGTGTGTGGTCACAACCTAATTCAATCACAAACCAAGTTAAAATAGTTACAACTATGAAGGACTCCAGTTATCAAGCATGTAACAGAGCTTAGCAGCAATTAGAAGATCAAATAAACAACTTGGCAATCAAACAAGCAGACTAGAAACACAGGTTTTACACAGTTCACAAACTGGTGAGCTACATGGAACTAACAAATCACAAGTCTGCCTGTGCTCACACGGCTCTTTAGATAAAAACTGAGACATGAAGCTTAGGGAGAAAAATTCAGTAAATTGGAAATTTCAGTTTTTCATCGGAGGCTTCTGCCTGCCTATGCATTCACCTGAAAAGGCTGTACCACAGCAGAAAATGTGCTTTCTGCCAGTCCTGTCTATTCACTTGCCGGACCAACTCCAGTCACTCTATGACATTATACCACTAAATTTAAATGAAAATATAATACTATAGTTTAGACGATTATCCCAAACCCTGGGCACCTTAATAATGTGATAAAAGCAATCCAATTTACAAACTGCATTAAAATCACTTTTTTGGGATCTCTGCCAGTTTTATCTGACCACTATTATCTAAGAAATACACCTCCAACTTTTAAAAAAGATCAATATTCCTCTTCCGCAGCACAATCAATCTGAGCCTGCTCAATGAGAGCATATTCCACAATCTCAAAGCTGTCCCTTAATTAATTATGAGGAAGGAATAAATCAAATAGCTTTTAATGCCACACTACTACAACAACGGCCAGAGAGCTGAGACGCAGTCCTAGGTCACTTCAGACTTAATTGCTGGCAACACCATAGCTCCATTAAAGAGAAAGAGAAGTAACATGTACATACCCCAAAGCATCAGTGCCACTGACTCCTACTGAGACAGCTCCAAAGCCAGCAAAACCTGCACCACATTCTGCCTCCAGATCACTTTAAAATGGAGTTACAACATGAAAACCAGCGAGTCTCAAGCTTCTCCACTGTCACTCTGAGCACTTCAGCCCTCGGACAGCCCACGGATATACAATATAAGAAACTTCAAGTAAAAAGATCCACAAGCTCCAAGAACTTACTAATCTCGGCCAACCACATTTCAGCAGAGGACCCCACAGCAAACTAAACAGCCAATCTCTCCCTCTGCCATTTCTGCATTTACCTGGCATGCCATTCTTCCTTAACTGATCCAGGCTCTCCCCAAATTAGATTTCATTACTTGCACTCAAAACTGTTATAACCATGTAAAACCAAAGGGAGGCGGGGCAGAGACTACTTCCAGCCGGCTCTAATCAGGTTAGGAGGTCTTAATCTTCTGGTCAAAGATTTTACTGCTTCAGCATGATTTTTAAGATCAAGTCATAAACTGAAGTCGCCAGAGGGCACTAACGCTTCTACCTAATGGCAAATGCACTCCTTCAATTAGGAAGGCTGATAATTACATCGACATCAGCATGTATATTTTATCTGGATTGAACTTCAGCCAGCTTGTTCTAATCTGTGATCAAATCTCACCTACATGCTGATGAGGCACTGAGCTACATTAACTGTTGTGGTAACACCTGTGATATCTGCGGGAGACTTACAGTCTCCCCACATTGACCAGAGCAAACAGGGCAGGCACACGCCTCTCCCAGTTCACTTGCAAGCTAAAGCTTACCTTGCCTAGGGAAGGTATTTGGATGCACACTTACAGATGAAATCCTGCAATAGGCATGCAGAGCAGGTCACAAGTCCAACACCTCAAATAAACAGAATAAATAACTATTCTTAAAAGTTTGCACCAAAATGAATCCTACCATAGGGGACTTCAGGCAATATCTCTCTCCACTAGAAAAAAGGGGAGGGCTTGCACTTAAGCCTCAAGTACCAACAGGTGCACTGTTCCTTAAATTCAGCATCAAATCGACTGCCACTTACATGCTTAATCGTTAACAAAGGAAGCTGCTCTCTACCACTAAGAAATAAGCAGGTTTTTAAACCACAAATACGATGCGTGTGAGGGACTGACAAGAGTGTTTTCTCTGCTGCACACCCAGAGAGTTCCTGGGGCAGGACACCACGACTTGTTGATGCACCCGATACAGTCACAAAGAGCCAAAACACAGCCTGAGTGGTGCAGCCCTAGGGAAACAAGGGGAAAGCTTCTGAGACCTGCAAGCTGCTTTTTTTTCCCCAGCCTTATGGCCCCTCAGTTCTACCTAAACTGTTCTCCTTGTAGTTGGGACTGTAAGACAACACAGGCAGGGGAAAGACAAGGGAATCCTATCCTTACTTACGGAGAGATACACAATAAGCACGGAAGCCACCACTTCCCTGCACTGAAGTTGCAGCCTTGGAAAAGCTACACTGGCAATAATGCTGGGATAGCAAGGATTCTGGGAGCATTCTCAAAGCGTCTCCGTGGCTTCAAGAATGACAGCATTTGCACCATTTGACAGTCTACAACTGACGTGGAAACCTGTAGGGAGTTTTGAAAGACCAGCTGTGAGCATATTAGAGAGCAACACACCAAACAGTAAGCCCAAGAGAATAAACATTAACTTTGTGCATGTCAGAAACGTTGTATTTTAAAACACTTAATACTTGCCCACTAGATTTCCCAGAGTTTTATTTTGTTACACTCTAAGACCCAGTGAATAGGTCAGTTTTCCTAGACAAGCTCTCCTATAAATGGAAACACAGGTGGGAAACAGTCTGCCCTTTCCTCAGCCAGCAAGCTGGTTCAGTGACCATCTTTTACACCATGCTGCTTTCTGAAAGTCACAGCAAGGAGCTCCAATGTTCAGAACATACCATGCTGCTGAATATGTCCTCCTCTTCTCCAATTTTGAGCCTCCCTTTTCTCCCTGCTTTTTACAGCTCCTCCTGATGGCACAAAGCTGCTGCCACAAGGAGTTGCAAGCCCTCTCTGACGCCCCACAACCACCTTGCTCCAGCTCGGATTTCTGACGTCCTCATTCTTGCCTGGCAGAACAATGGCTGATACCAGCTTGCCCAGAAGAAGGACTCCAACACCATTTTCCCTGGAGTCCTACGAGGCCTTTACGGATCTGTGCATTCTAAGGGACTAAACCAACAGTGTCTCCTAAAACACCCAGCTGCAACATTAAGACTCTTCTTGCTTCAGCAATCTTTTAAGGTGATCAGCTCATTAAGCAAGAAAACACAAAGCCCATAAAGCTTCTGTTCGTGCAACAAATAGTACACGTACACAGATATTAAAAGATTATTTCTACTCCAGCAGTTCCAGGTATTTAAACATAAAGGTTATTAATGGAAATGTTTTCTCCTTATTTTGAAAATGCATTTTGAAGTGTCAATTCTAACAAGGGCTGTAAAACAACACTCAAAACAGAAATACACCATGCCTTTGATGTCTTATACTTTGACAAAACGCAACCAGTTACGCTCCCCACCCCTAAAGGAAGTTTCCAACTCTGTTTTATTTATTGAATGAAAGGAGGAGCCCAAATGACTCAGTTCCAAGCAAATACAGAGGAAAAGATTAATCCCTAATCTCAAAGAAAAAAAAAAAAAATCCGGAGAAGAAACTGTTCAAGATGGAGGTGTGTCCTTATCAATTCAAATCTTTTAATATTCAAAGACATGTCAAGCAGAACATTAGCACGCTGAGACTTCATTAGCTTTCCGAAGCCATAAACACATCTATTACAAACATAATCAACTTTAAAATCAAAGTTTACATCAGGAACTGAAGCTAAAGAGTTAGCCCTTTATCTTCATATTTGTTCACTGGTGCTGAGTAGCACGAAGGTCAATGAAATATCTAAATACTGGGATTTTCAATCTGCACAGTTACCAGCAAGATGCAAGCGGAGAAGGGGAAGATCTCTCCAAAAATTCTGCACAAAGGCAGGCTTCAGTGGCAAAAAAACCCCACGTGACAGTAAAAACGACAACTCCATGAATAGGGTTAGGGGAGAGGTGTCCCCATTAGACTGAGCAATCAAACACCGTTCATCAAAATCCAATAAAACAAGTTACAAGGTAGGACATTTCCAAAGGGAGCTAACAGACACAAAGTGACTGCTGTTCATCTTCCTGCAAGGGACTGCTTGTCCCCCACCTCCACCACACCACACAAGCACTGCAGGGCAGCATACACCTCCAGTCTTGCAGGGAGGAATATTTACTTTCCTACTAGCAGGATTGCTCTTCCCATGCAGACTCTCAATACAGATGTCACCAGAGGGCACTCTTTCAACTCCAGTGACCTGGCTTTCGCAAACTTCTGAGCAAGACTGCAGACAGCCCACGCGCAGGGATGCGCAAGGACTGCAAAAAACAATAATAGTTTTGCTTCTGCAAGAGATTGCCCTTAAAAAAACAAAACACCACCAAACATCAATGAGACATAAGTATTTGTCCCAGAAGCGTGAAATATTTCTCAGAGTAACCAGAGCATTGCTAGTAAAGATCACAAGGAATTATCGACTTCTATACTATGCTATTCAGTGGTACTTGATGGTACCAATGCACTCAAGCAGTTTCGGCACCCGTGTGGATCAGATCAACTTACAGAAGCAGAGCCCAAGCCTGTACAGCCCAAGCAGAGGTGCCCATGAAGTCCTCTGGCTATATAATCATAGATACTAAGCCTTACAATAACACATCAAAAAATGCTTACACATTGTCAAGAGAAAGCTCTGGGAAACATATATTTCCCTATTTCTCACTGTTCTGTGTTTGATGCTGTTTTAAAGATGATCAACAATTAAACCATTTATATAAAGACAGTACAAAAGTATCGGTAGTGTCAGTGGTCTGTGTGTTATTTTTCATGGCCTGCTAGGACGTAATAAAGATTAAAAAAACTAGTGAGCTGCAGTTCAATTAACAAGACATGTGCATAAACCACTATAAAAAACACAACAGGCCACGAACTGCCATTTGATGTGACAGAAAGTTAAAAGCCTGTTTTTCTTAGAAACAAAACACTGACACAATACTACTAAAATCAAGTCAGCACCACAGGCAGGCAGTGACAAGAAAAGTAAGAAAATAATCATTATGCATTCTATGACATTTTCCAGTCTCGAGAAAAGCTCAAGAACCATAGAACCGCAAAACATTTGATTGCCCGCTTACCCACCTATCCCATTTGGATAAGATATAGCCTTCATTTCTTCTAACTATCCGTGACAGCAAAGCCCCTTTGTTTATAATAGGGACAAAAGGGGGGGGTTAAACAAGACGTTTGCAAAGGCACCTTCTGTCAACACAGGGATCTCTGGAAGAGATAAACACATCCACAGAATTTCACCAGATCAGTCACTACTATTAAACACAGAGGGTCAAATTAGTTCAAACTATCATCTATCATTATCACACATCTGAGTTTAAAATATATCTATACAATTGCTTTTCAAGCACCTGCTCCCAGAAAAGCAACATACCAGACCCTGCTGATGTCAAATAAACAGAATCTGTTTGCCCATCCTCTAAAGCAGATCCCTGCCTCTTACAAGGCAATGCATTCCCCGTGCTCTGAACTTACGTGGGTTTATAGAAAAGCAACGACAGGTGGTGTGGGGACCCTGGGTGCCCCCCAAACCCTGCTTGTGGGCTCCCACTGCCCCAGCACCTCAAGAGGGGCTGGCTTCCAGCCTCCTTCCCAGCTGTCCAGGACCTCACAGCTCCAGCACCCTGGAATCCCACAGCCCCGGCACCCTGGGAGGGACTGCCCAGTTAGTGGGTCCCTATGGCCCCACCACCCTGAACATTGAAATGTGACGGCCTCAGCTCCCAGGAGGGCTTCCCAGGACGCCGGTACCTGACAGCCCCGGGTACACCCCAGGACATCACGGCCCCAGCACCCCAGGAAGGACTGCTCGGTTCCTGACAGCCCCGGCACCCCAGGCACCGGGTCCCAATGGCCCCAGCACTCTGGGAGGGGCTGTCTGCAACCTGGTACCCGACAGCCCCAGCATCCTGGGAAGGGGCTGCCCGGTTCCTGATAGCCCGGGCATCCCGAGCAACGCGTCCCCAAGGCCCCAGCATCCTGGGCTCCGGGATGCCGAGAATGGGTTACCCGGTACCTAACAGCCCCGGCACCCCGGACAGAGGGTCCCCACGGCCCCAGCATGGGGCTGCCGGTACCTCGCAGCCCCAGCACCCCGGGAGGGGCTGCTCCGTCACCGGGACCCAACAGCCCGGGCATCGGATTCCACTGACCCCAACATCCAGGGAAGCGGCTGTCCGGTTCCTGAGAGCCATGGCATCTCCAGCACCAGGACTCCACGGCCCCAGCATCCCAGGAAGGGGCTGTCCAGTTCATGACAGCCTTGGCACTCCGGGCCCCGGGCCCCACAGCCCCAGCACTCCAGGCACCCAGTCCCCACGGCCCGAGCATCCCGGTCACCGAGTCACCACGGCCCCGGCGCCCCGAAAAGGGGTTGCCCGTCTCCCCCGCCCGTTCCCCGCCGGCACCACCTGCGCGACCACGGTCCCGGAGGGGCGGCCGCCCGTCTCACCTGCGGGAGGGGGGGGGCCTGGCCCCGCGCTGCGCCCCGCCCGCCACTCCGGGGCGGTGCCGCCCGCCGCGAGCACCGACACACCGGAGGGGGGGCGCACTGCGCATGCGCGATAGCGCCCAGCCCCGCCTCCTCCGCCCGCGCCGCACGGAGCTGCGCGAGCACCGCCCCCACGCGCGGGGGGGAAGCGGCGGCCTCGTTATGGGGTAAACCCCGCCCGTTTCTGAGGCCACGCCCACCTCTAACTTCTGAGCCGTCCTGCCCGCCTCTGGGGAGCCCCGCCCACCTACGGGGCGCCCCGCCCTCCACTCGAGGGGGCGTTCCCCCCCCCCCGCGTCCCACCGGCCTCCCCACGCGGAGGGAGGGGAAAAGGTCGCCCTGTCCCGGCTCGTTACCCGAGGGGATAAAGGGGAATGTGCTTGCACGTCGATTATTTTCTACAAACGTTCTGATCCCAGAGGAGCAGACACTTGGTATCTGTTAGAAACACCCGAATGTCTACCTGGAGGTGCGGATGGTTAACTTCCATCTACGAACACCCCATATCTGCTCCGAGATGCAGACAATATCATTTACTAACACCTTAATATCTGCCCAGAGATACAAACACGATATCTACACACACCCCAAAATCTGCCCCAGGATTCAGACAATATCATCGACGAACACCCAAACACCTGCCCCAAAATGCAGACACTTTATATCATCTACAGGCACCCTAATATCTACCCTGAGATGCAGACAGTGAATATCACCTACAAACACCATAATATCTGCCCCAAGACACAGACAATACCATCTACAAACACCCTGATATCTGGCCAGAGATGGAGACATATACCATCTGCGAACTCCATACCTGCCCTGAGACACAGATGGTTAATATCATCTACAAACATCCCAGCCTCTGCTGAGGGATGCAGACACTGAATCTTAAGAAAATAACAAACTCAGTAGTTAACCAACTCAGGGTTGGAAACGTGTGATGAAAGAAGAAAAGGGATATCAGATGGGGAGGAATTTGTGATTGTTTAAGGATTACCTGAAGGACATCCTTATCCTAACTGAGGATGTGTTAAAGTAGAATTGTGTAACCTAAAGGATGGATGTATTGGATAGGTATAATGATTGTATTAGCTAGGAGGGATTACAAGCATCACTTTATTATCAATAAGCCTTTTGGGTCTTCAGTAAGTGTGCTGGTTTTGTGGATCTTCCACCTAGCACCCTGCGCAGGATAAAAGCAATGACTCCTCTCTAAACAAACTACTATTGATTTCAGGAGGCAGGCTCAGGAAAGGTGTCTGGGGCAAGGAAAGGGAGTCCACACCCTCTGCCTCAAGCATTATGTTGTTAAGAAATCCATACATTGGGAAGGAATGCAGTGCAAGGAGTTCCTAGATCTCTCTCTACTCTGGCAGTCGCTGGGAAATGCGTAGCTAACAGGAGGAAAGCCAGGGAAGCTCGAGCCCAAGCAAAACACTACAAAAATTAATAGCTGGTATTTATGTATGTTCAGAATGCTTTACAAGCAGTATCTACTCTCATCAGCTTGTGAATTTACTTGTTTTCATCCTGTCATGGAGTGAGGATAGTTGCTGCTTCCTTCACATCTTTGGGAGATGGAACCAGTCGTATGTTCATGTAATCCACTGCTGCCATCCAATATAGTGCCACCAGCTACGCATTTTTAATGTGATATATATAGCCACTTGCTGGCACCCACATAGAGATGCAGACCTGTGAGAGTATAGGATATAGAGTTCCAGGATCCAGAGTACATTTGAGTAGCCCAGGCAGTACCTTTAGGTACAGTGCTGTTTTCCCCTGTCTTAATAAAGCCTTGTGCCTGCAAAGAGAACATCCTTTGCTCTTTTTTTTTTTAAATCCACAGTAATCTGGCATAGCAGCAAACTCATTTTAAACCAGGCTAAATTAAAGGAAAAGAAAATGCCTAATGCCATCCTTCTGCAAGGTTTTTGGCAGGTAGGTCAGTGAATGGAAAACCAGTTGTGGTAAACAACAGTTCTTAACGTACAAATAAGAAAAAAATATATAGGGAGAAAAGACATCTTTTTAAAAAGGAAGGAAAGACACCTCAGGAGGAGAAAAGCAAAGGTCAGTTTTGGTAAGCATAAAGCAAAGTGAAGCTCCTTCTTCACTAAAGCAGGAGACAAACTGCTTTGTCTCATAAAACAAGCTTCTCCCTATTATTTCAGTGGTAGGGGCTAGCTGACATGAATTTTGAAGGATATTTTGAGTCCTCTCATTAAATGCTTCCAGATAAACTACATAGTGGGTTGTGAGGAAGAACCAATGTCAGAAAACTAAGAGAAATTAAACAAGAGACTGCATAGTCATTCAGAATCATGGTGAAAAGCCAAGAGAGTCAGGTATTTTAAAGGTTTTGTTGTAAATACCCTTAAAAATAATCTAGAAAAGGGGCTGTACAGAAGGAGGCATTTGTAAAGGACACAAAATTACTTACGGTTGTGGGGCAGGTTGTGAAGATACTCAGAGTGACCCAGCTGTGTAGGAAGACAATATAGCGATAAATTCAATATTGACAGTCATCAATGCAATGCAGCACGTACAGGAGGAAAGAAAACAGGTTTTACATTACAGAAGGGGCTAAAACAAAGGTAACAGTTTAAGAAATACACAAGCATCTTAGGAGAAATCTCTCCTGAGCATACAGGCATCGTCATGGACGCAACATATGAAGATATGAAATGGAGAAAAACAGATGTCTTCCCATCATTTCATCTCAAAGAGAGTTTTAAAGAACAAGTGTGGAGGAGAACGTACGTTAGACTGTGAAGTTGAACTGTCCGGTTCCACTTAAGTAATGAAATACCACAGTTTACAGCTTCATGTTTCATTGCTTTTCCCCTATGATTCCAAAGTCTTTTCCAAGGTACCACCTTCCAATATTCCATTGCCCAGTCTGTACACATATTGATTTTCCCCATTATACTAAATATTCCATTTATTGCATTCATTATTAGTTGAATACTGCAGCTGTGCTGCTGAATATTCAAACCACAGGAAGCATCAGAAAGAGAGGAAATAACTAGATGAAAGCACGTGGCAAACCTGTTGGTTATAATGCAGAAAGCTGCTGTCAAAAGTAATGGGAAACCGCTGTCACTTGAGACTGGCAGCCTGCGGGGGAATGGGTTCAGAGGGCCAGACCTGAGCAGGCATGGTCATGCGAATCATGCCAAATGAATGTGGCTGAAAATCTCACAGCCCACATAACATCACGCTTGCCGCCACCACTTTCACCTGGGAGAATAAATTTAGAAAATATATTTGTCTAGCAGATAATTATTCTTCTGACTCATTATTTACTATAGAGCTCAGAAGTTATTTTTCAGACATACTTATCCTGAATTTTATTAGCAACGATTATTTATATCATTCACTGCTCAACAAAGAAGCCACAATCCTCTGCAAGGGTGTACCTACCTTCACCACAGATAGAAACCCCTCAAACTATATAGGATATAACATTTCCTTTTGAAAGCAACAGCTCGCTATCTACCAATTGAGAGGTGAAAATTTATCCGTGTATTTGTAATTTTGCAGATCAAAACCATTTCTCCATTAGGCAACATAAACTGTGTGGGCTTCAGACACAAACTGCAATACTTTCACAGGGGCAGCGACAATGAAATGTTGGGACTGCAATCTGAAGCACTTGCTATTGTAAAAGCAGTCTATAAAAATGCCATCAGAGTACAGTCACTGTTTATTGTACTTTCATTAACAGGCAACAGAATAAGCATTTTAGACTAAAAAATGTCAGTCATTTTAATGTAACCAGCTTTACTGGTATAGATTACAATAAAAATTATCCTAAGGATTTTAAGGAAAACACAGATACTATTGTATTTGATTACAACTGATCATATCACGCTGCATATGAAGCTCTGTGATTAAAAGCATACATTAGTATAAAATCAAATTAATTGTGTTACCTTTCAGCCAAGCTTCCTGAATGCTGCAGAAAAGGTACTTCTTAATCTTGTTTTGGTAACTAATGATTTGAAAGAGCATAGCTTGCATTTTGGCATCTAGTTAGCACTTCATTAATTGCTAATTAGTGGGTACTAAGCAAAGTCCTTCTAGCGTTGCCTGAATCTAGTAACAGTTATTATCATAAAAAATTATTAGTTAAAATCACTTTGATATGAGATGTCCCGACCACATATCTGCCAAAGAACATAGTTTCCTAAGGGATGAAACTATAGTAGAAAAATGTTTTATTTCCATAACCTGTAAGTGCTATTTATATTATTCTTTGACTAAGTCATTCCATGAGCCTTACTATGCTAATTCACATGGTACATCAGGGCCAGGGAGGCTAAAGAAATGCAAATTATTGCTGAATTTACATGTCAACATAATAAAATTGCATATTTTTTCATTGAAACTGTATAATCACATCTCAAGACTGAAACACAGTCCGCAGTACCCAATACCATGATTTTGTTATTTCATGCTTTTGGAGTGCTTACCTACAAAAGTCTGAGTTTATAAATGTAGTGCTTTAGATTGAGCAATTAATATCCGGGTTCCAGTAGTTTGTGACATCTATTCCTTAATATTCCTGCTTTTTTGATCTGTGGTTCTCTGTGGCGTTCATGCCTTTGTTACAGGTAAAATAGAAGTCAGAACAGGATAAATGTAATATTGCTCTAACTATCACCGTTGTCCTCTTCCCTTTTGGAGGATGTTTATGCTTAAAACTTGCTACACACATATTGTCTTCAGCACTTTAATAAGGAGGACAAGCTTCCTCCTCTAATCATAATAAAATGCAATTTTCAGTGGGTTCAGTTAAACTTGAAATCGAGCATAAAAAAACATTCTAATGGATAAAAATGTCCATAACTAAGACATTGGTCCAAAAAGACATTAGACCCACTGCGTGTTCAGAGTCTTCGGTTGAAGGAGGAAGATGTTACCAGGAATGCTGCCCTGAAGAGTGGATGCATGCTTCGCGGCTGCTCTAACGCAATGCATGATGTGCCCGCACTCGCTCCTGGGAGCATTGTGATTAATGCTGGAACACCTCCTCAGGGATACACAGCTGCTTGTTTCTCAGTTCAAGCAATAGCGAAGGGATGAGGTGGAATTATAACAGCAGTCTGAATTATAATAGCAGTCTGAACTGGTTCTGGGATTTTCTTAATATTTTTTGAGATCACAGCCCTTTAAGGAGTGTATTCAGGCAGCAGCTTCTGAATTCATCCAAACACCCAGATAAATATAAAGAGAGATGTAAATAAAGTTTGTGTATGTGTACATATGCACACTCAAATGCACACATGCTGTAAGAGAGCTTCCTTTTTACATCCGCAAAGCGTTATTTTCCCAAGGTTGAGAAAGGCTCTCCCACATGTCTCAGCAGCGAGGAAGCTGCATTCAGATTGTTATTTCCTCACTGTCTCTCACACAACCTACGGATTTTTCCACAGGAAGAGAATGCTGTTCTTTACGTGCTGCCTTCCTACGCTCCAGATGTACGAGAGGCAGAAACCCTCTTTATATTATTAGAGCCTTAAGAGGAGCCATTTGCAACAGGGGCCGTGCTGATAATACCAGGGAGGGAGCTAAAGGCAAAGAACAGATTGGCAGCGCAGAGGCTGAATACAGATGCCCTCTTTTTCCTGTTTTCCCAGTGCCCCTGTACGTCACAGGAGACAGTGCAGCATTAGAGACAGTGCTTCTACACTGCTGAATAAAAAGCAAACACAATTTTTTATGTTGTATAAATATCCATCTACACATTTTCCATAAGAACAGAGATGCTGGGATGCCTACATGATTTATGCACAGTATGGAGGTAGCACAAACACGATGATTTACAACAGGTTTTAATGACTATCTGAAAGGAGAAGATCCCAAATATGGAAAATGGCAACTGTTAATTGAAACTAGTAATATTTCATCTACATAAACAAAGTAATGATCACGTCTGCCACAAGATTTGAAGAGATTTATCTTCCAGGCTCCCTAATATGGTTACATCTGTCCTCTGCTTAAATCCTATGTTCTTGCCATCTGCTCCAATGCACTTTTTTCAACCTCAAGTGGTGATTAAAGAGCTATTTGGAGAAAAGGAAAAAAGTATTTTTCAATTTTTGAGCCAAATGTTTAACAACTGGAAACAAAACCACAGACCCACACCCCTCCTGGCTCTCCATTGTTTCTGTGACACGAAATGTTATTAGAGAGATGTGCAACTTGATTTTCCAGGAATCTTTGCATTTGACCACACAACAGGAAACATTGCACCCACGGATTCAATATAGTTTCATTATAGAGTATAATAAATTAGGAGCCGATTAAGTTAATACCATTTAGTTAACTGGTCAAATTGCTGTTAAGAGGTAACGTTATAGAGGCAAATCGGGAAGCGTTCTGCTTCAAAAAGAAGGAAATTTTCTAGAATTCTTCAGCTGCGCCAGGGGAAGCGTATCCAGTTATAGTCCTCTGAAACGTGCTGTGTACTCACTCTCGTTTGTATGAGGAGGACCAAAGAAGAGCAGCTCCACAGATCCTGTGTGCCTGCCTTCTGGGCAAGCCCACAGCCTGCCTGGTCCTCACCTGGGGCACATAAATTGGGGCAGCTCTTTACCCTGTGTCTGTCATCTGCTGTAGTCACAGAATGGTCAGCCACAATACATCTCTTAGTGCTTATTAGGAGACTTGAAGTCCATGGAAGGCATTAGACATGTACTGAGCATTTTGTCGCTTGTTCTGGTAGAGGTACAATGCAATGCTAATACTGTCATAAACATACTAAACATCTACCTCATTCCTTCTCTAGAATTTCCCTCAAAATCTTTTTTGGTTGTTTCTTCCTCCTATAGAGAAGAAATGATGCATTTCCCCTCATCATTCCCCTGAGCTTCATAGGAGGTAGCTGGACTCAGTACCTATGCTTTTTAGCCTTTGCTCTTTTGTCTGGTTTGCTATGCTTCTGCTGCCCCCTGCAATTACAACTGCTAATGCTTTGCAAAGGTGGGAAAATAGATTTTTCTGCTCTGTTTGTAAAACATCGCCAAGTATTTTCAGAAATAATGCAGAATGAAGCAAATACAATGTCGTTTTTTAACCACAACTAATAAACCTTGTCTGAAAATCGAAGAGTATAATGTCTACCAGTGTAAATAGGTGCAGTTCTGCCATCTGTTACTGAAGAGCTTGGCTATGAAGCATGTGGGTAGTCAGCCAGTTCACCTGTGGATTTAATAAATACCATTGCTTAAAGTACCAAAATAGATAAAACAGATAGTTTTATAGCCACTATTTTCAGAAAAAATTTACATAAAGGTCTTGGAAAATCCTTTTGGAATAGGCAGAGCAGCAAGACATCATCTGTTGAAGTCTTTATGTCTTACTCTGTAAGTCTTATCTGCTGGTCATCTCTTTGGCATCATGTTACTGCATGTAAATTGGCTTGTCAGGAGCTGGAGTCAGGTGGAATAAGCACCCCATACCTGCTTAAATGAAAACTAGGAAGCCAAGTTATAATATAGTTTTAGTTACTCATTTTCAAGTGAACAAAAAATGTAGAGATAATGTCTCGGGGACTCCGTGATTTCCAGGTACTGCATTTTTTGCTGTGTATCTTTAGCATTATCAGGATGATTGAGTTCAGTTACAGGGATGGGACAGCTAGAAAATGCTGATTGTTAGGACTTAGCAAACAGTATTCAAGAATTTTTACATTAAAAGACAAAACAACACTTAGAAA